>NC_142025.1:80330252-80658460 GCF_049901735.1 Notechis scutatus | reverse complement strand
ATTAAATCAGTATTTAGTTTCTGAGAAAAAACTAATATGAATGATCTATACATGACTTGTGATTATCAAACGATGGAACTGGATACAAGTTTCTTCCACTTGATTTGTTATTTATTTTTTCCTTCTGAGGTCCATGCATATGTTATGCTTCCTAAAATAATCTCCAGTTACTCCAGCTACTCTTCTGGATCTTTTTTTACTAAATGGAAATAGTATAGTCCTATCTTATACACCCATGCCTTAACTCAATCAACTGGACAGTGGGACCTCTGAAAATTTAAAAAAAAGTTAGTTGCAATATAAGCAGGATATAACCAGATATCCAGGCCAAACCGGTCATGGATAGCCATGTTTTGTGATGAGGAGAGGTGGCATCCGCAGAGTAGTCTCAAGAGGCCAATAGGATCAGGGTAGATTCCCAAATCAGACTCACTTTGGAAGTGAGATGGGGAGCATGTAAATGTAATAATGAATACATTAATATATAAGTATAAATATTTTTTGTCTTTGCTTCTCAAAACAAAAACAAAAAAAAAACTACCTATCTGAGGCAGTTACATGTCTATCAGGCCTGGAACTTGCAGTCTCCAAAAAGAAGAGAAAACACACACCATTTGTGCTCACTTTTTGGAGACTCCAAAGGTCATGGAGGACCCTCTAGCACTTTCACAAGTGCCAGAGATGGGCCCTTAACAATTCTGTCTCACTCTTAAGATGGTATTAAATTTATAGATCTGAGTAAAATTTCTGTACCTGAAACTGGAGGCGCTGTCAATGGGTGTTTCCCCACTCCCAAGGGCATTTCTGGAAATTGAATCAAGGGCATGTTTAAAATCTAAAAAGGCCACACATTTCTTTTTATGAGTGAATTCTTTGGAATTACCAGAATGTCTGCTGTTCATGACCTTCTCTCAATTCTGCCTCTTTAACTTGATTAGGCCACCTGTTTCTATTTAGTCTTGGAGTTTGCTATTTAAATATTTAATATATAATTTGCTAACAACATGCAAAAGGCTAATAGGTCTGTAATTGCATGGATAATTTTTTATCTGAAATTTGGACTATTATTGCCAGGCCTCAATCTTTTGGAACATAACTGGTCTGATTTCTGAATATAAATAGGCATGCTGCAACATAAATGAGGCAACAATCAGCTGGAATTTTTAATTATTTCAAGCACAACCCAATCAACACCTGGAGTCTTGTATATCTGAAGGGATTCAATAAATTAGGTTACCTCTTGGCCCAGATAGATGTCACTCTCATTTATGTTACTAGCAGGATCTGTGTACAGCCCTCTAAAATACTTCTTCCAACTTTGAATACTTTATTGAGTGGGCAAGGTATCTGGTGGTTTTCCTGGTCCTTGGTGATTTGCCAGAAAAGAGAAGAAACCTGTCCTTCTGGCTGATGGAATTTATTTATTTATTTATTTATTTATTTATTTATTTATTTATTTATTATTTATTTATTTATTTGATTTGTCAATTGTTTACAAGATAATAAGTACAAGTGTATACATGGTTGTGAATATATGAAATAGGTACATATAAGAAAAATAAAAGAATAAGAGAAACAATAGGACAGGGACGGTAGGCACGTTGGTGCGCTTATGCACGCCCCTACAGACCTCTTAGGAAAGGGGTGAGGTCAATAGTAGACAGTCTCAGGTTAAAGTTTTTGGGGTTTGGGGAAAAGACTACAGAGTCGGGTAGAGTATTCCAGACATTGACCACTCTATTGCTGAAGTCGTATTTCCTGCAATCAAGTTTGGTGCGGTTTACTTTGAGTTTGTATCTGTTGTGTGCTCTTGTGTTGTTTTGGTTAAAGCTGAAGTATTCATTGACAGGTAGGACATTGCAATGTATGATTTTATATACCATGCTTAAGTCGGATCGAAGACGGCGTAATTCGAGGTTTTCTAGTTTTAGAATTTCGAGTCTGGTGGCATAAGGTATTCTACAACGGGTAGAAGAGTGGAGAACTCTTCTTGTGAAATACTTCTGGACTTTCTCAATTGTGTTAATATCACATGCGTGATAAGGATTCCAGACTGATGAACTGTATTCGGTATTGGTCTAGCAAATGTTTTGTATGCTCTGGTTAGTAGTGAGACATTACCAGAGAAAAAGCAACGTAGGATTAGGTTAACAACTCTTAATGCCTTTTTTGGCTATGTAGTTGCAGTGGGCTCTAGCACTTAGATCATTAGAGGTGAGTATTCCCAGGTCCTTTACAGAGCTTGGGTCATCAACAAGATCTTGACTATTCAGCTTGTATTTTATTTTCTGATTTTTTTACCAATATGTAAGACAGAGCATTTATTTGTTGAGATTTGAAGTTGCCATATGTTAGACCATTCAGATACATAGTCTAGATCTTTTTGTATGGTAGTAGTATTGTCTGTGGTATTGAACAGCTTTACATCATCAGCGAAGAGAACGCAATTGCTCTTGATGTGATCGCAAAGGTCGTTTATGTAGATTATGAAGAGAGTTGGTCCTAGAACACTGCCTTGGGGAACACCACTATTGACAGGTACTGGATTTGATAGGCGTTCCCAATCTTGACCATTTGTTGTCTGTTTGACAGGAATGCTTCTATCCAGTTATTCAGTTGTCCAGAGATACCATAAGATTTTATTTTTAGGAGTAGTTTGTCGTGTACCACTGAATCAAAGGCTTTGCAGAAGTCTATGTAGATTGCGTCTATTGCTTTGCCCTGGTCGAGTTGTGTAGTCCATATGTTTTTGCAGTGTAAGAGTTGCAGATTACAGGATAGTTTTTTTCTGAAACCAAATTGTTTATTGAGAGTAGGTTGTTTGTCTCTAAATGGAGGATAATGGATTAGTTAATAATTGATTCCATGACTTTACAGGTGACCAGCATAAGGAGATTGGTCTGTAATTTTCAACTAGGCTTGGGTCTCCTTTTTGAAGATAGGGATGACTGTGGCTTGTAACCATAGGTTGGGCAAGGAGCTGGTCCTGAAAGATTTTTCAAAGATTATGCTTAGAGGTTTGGCTATGGCAGTGGATAGCTTTCTTAAGAAGTAGGCACATATTCCATCCGGTCCAATAGATAGAGATGGTTTTAGGTTGCGTAGTGCTTTTCAACATTGTCTACTGTAAAATCGATATGTATTAGATCATTGTTGTTATCTGTGGTACGGCTAGGAAACATTGGGCATGATCCATTACTGTTTACAAACACTGAGCCGAAGAATGTGTTAAAGATGTTGGCTTTAATGGTGTCGTCGCTGCAGTCTTTACCATCGGGTCCTATCAAGGGAGGGATGGACCTTGAGTCTTTTAGTTTGTTGTTTACAAAATTGTAAAAAGCACGGTGGAATTGGTGCTTAGAAGGTTTTCCTCTTGTTTAATGTGGTAATTGGTGCATTCGGTCTTTATCTGGTGGCATAAATTTTTGTATCGGTTTTTGAAATTAGCAACGTGACCAGATTTGTTTTTCCGCCAGAGTGATCTCTTTTTGGATTGAAGTTTCCTTATTGATATGGGTAATCTGCTTTTTTGTTTTATTTTTGGAGTTGTTGTTGGAACATATAGTTTGATGACTCTTTTGACTTCAAGTAAAAATATGTTGTAATGGTCTTCAACAGTATTGCATCCAGTGAATAGAGATTGCCAATCGAGAGGATGAGAGATCATTATCTATAAGATCATAGTTGCCTTTTTTGAAGTTACAATTAGGGATGACATCATTGTGGTGATTTTTGTGTGGACGTATGTTGAGGCAAAAGTCAATCATATTGTGGTCACTACTGGAAAAGGGTTCCTTGGTTTGTATTCCGTAAATTAAATTCAAACTATTGCAGAAGATGAGATCGAGGCAGTTGTTCAGTCTAGTGTTGTTGGTTACTAGTTGTTCAAGACCTAGATTTGTAATAGCATTGTAGAAGGTTGTGTGTATGATTTCAGTTGTACAATTATTTAGGGTCCAGTCGATATGAGGTAGATTGAAATCTCCAAGAAAGATAAAAGGGTATGGGCAGGATGTAGCCCATGTTAGTAGTGTATTTAGCTTGTTTACATGTTCGATGTCATAATCAGGTGCTCTGTAACATAGTAAGAATCGAATTGTGATATTTAAGGAAAGTTCACAGATGATGGTTTCAGGAAGGGCAAGCTCCTGGGTAACTTGGATGTTTTTTAGATGTAAGGATTTTTTATAGAATATAGCAACACCACCTCCTCGACGATTTTCACAATCTGATCGGTAAACATGATAGTCTCTTATTGTGGTAATGGAGTCGGGGAGAGATGCATTGAGCCATGTTTCACAGACAAATATAATGTCGAAGTTAGCCATATTTAAGAGGATGAGAAATTCAGGTATTTTATTCATGAGGCTTCTTGCATTGAGTAGTTTGCATTTAAGTCCGGCAGCAGTTGGGATTGAGGTAGTTGGGGGCGTGCGTGCCTAGTCTTGGGTGATGGTGGGTGGTGGGTAGTTTTGGGTGATGGTTTCTTTTTCTTTTTCTTTTCAGAAACAGAATTTCTTTT
This sequence comes from Notechis scutatus, assembly GCF_049901735.1. Taxonomy (NCBI): domain Eukaryota; kingdom Metazoa; phylum Chordata; class Lepidosauria; order Squamata; family Elapidae; genus Notechis; species Notechis scutatus. The sequence continues at coordinate 80,653,938 of NC_142025.1, read as the reverse complement.
CAGAAATTTCTTTTTTTTTTTCAAAATTTTTCAAAAAATTTTTCAGAAATTTCAGAAAAGAAATTTCTGAAAATTTCTTTTCACAAACAGAATTGTTTCTGCCGAGTTTCCTTCACTGCCAATCTTTTTCTTTTCTTTTTTTCTCCTCCTCCTCTACACCTACAGGGTGGGAAGTATGCAGAGAGGTACTCCAAGGTTCTGTTTTAGGCTCAGTACTCTTCAGCATCTTCATTTTACTTTTATCAAAGTGAATGTCCAGAATATATGGCTTAGCTGGGCCTTCTGCAGAAGCCTTAATGGAAGTGATGAGTCCAGGTTTGTATTTTTGAATTAAAACCTCAAAGTGCACTTTTCAGCAATTCTAGATCATATTTTATATCTGACAATTCTTCCAATAAGAAAGGCATTGCTTTGCCGTAACCTCTGCTGAATTTTCTCAAGGGGACTCCCAGAGTTGTGGGTGCTCCGTTGCTGAAGGTTTTCAGGAAAAGATAGGACAATCATTTGTCTAAACTCATATAAGATCCCCTGCCTTGGGCAGGGATTAGATTAGAAGAATTCCATCCAATTATATGGCTCTATTCTATCATAATTATCCTTTATAAAGCTATTTGTGATGGTACAATGATTACTAATTCTGCAAGATCGTGTCTTTCTTCATTCTCTTTAATTTATATATAATATTGTTTTTTAAGTTAAAAGTTGATGAAAGGAAAATGTTTTTCAAATGTTTTAAAATACAGTTGGTCTGTTAGATTACTATCAGATTAGTAAACGCGAAGCACACTCTCAAGTAAGAAGATAGAAAAAACCAGTAGGAAAAAAATGTGGAATCCCGCCACTGATTCTAACCACTGTATCATCAAACTGGCTCTTTGGCAGAATATATGCTCCTTAGTTATGAACTGGAGCTACTAGGAATATTATTCTTGGACAACTGTGGACCTATCTGAGAAGAGGACCTAGAATGTAACAATTTTAGATAGGAATGATTGAAGAGTCGAGTCTCCATCTTTTCCTTTCCATTGTCTGCTTTTTAAGAATATATGAGTTTTAACTATCCTTTTAAAGGTTTTATTTCTTCTGATTTTTATTTTCAAATGTTAAATCTACTGGTTCAATGGTGATTTAATTTAAGCCCCTATTGGATCTTAAAGTGGCTTCTTTTTATATTCTTTTTATTTATTTTTATTAGCTGCCATAAACCAATTCTGCCATTTGCACATGGAAGCTGTAGCAACTCTGCATAGTGAAAGAGATATGTTTTGATTTACATCAGTATCATACTTTCACTACAGGGATTTTGTATGTTATAAATTTATAAAGAAAACTCTGGTCTGTAATGAAATATTTTTTCTAAGATTGAGGGAGAATGGTTTTATTATACCATTGATTTTGCTTATTAGAAGGTAACAAAAGGTGATCACATGACTCTGGATACTGCATCCATCATAAATGTAACTGCCAAACAGCTAAATTTCAATCACATGGGGACCATGGGGATGCTGTGAAAGCTGTAAATGTGAAAATGGCCATAAGTCACTTTTTCAGTGCAGTTGTAACTTTGAACAGTCACTAAATGAAAGGTTGTAAGTCAGGGACTATCTATAGTTCTAGTGTGCTCTCAGAAAGAGGATCAGAGGTGGTATTCAACCAACTCTCACTGGTTCTGGCAAACCGGTAGCAGTGATTTGGCATAGGTCGCCTAACTGGTGGCGACCCCTGGGTGGCCATGCCCCCAACCCGGTCTCCCGGTTGCTCACTTGCCCTGGTCACTCTCCTAGCTTTCCCTATCACGTAGTAGCCGTGGCGCAGCTCGGGCGGATGTCCTGCAGCTGCTGCACATGCGCACTGTGTGTGCAGCTGCTACACATGCAGTGCACATGTGCAGCAGCCCCGGGACATCCCCCCACCTGCCCGCCCTCCCAGAGCACGTTTTCTTCCTTCTCCCAGTGGACGCACCTCTTCCAGCATGGCCCAGCCCGGCCCAGCCAGCCAGCAGGTGGGTGAGCAGATGTCCCGGGGCTTCTTGCCCCCCTTGTCATGAGATGCCTGCAGCTGCTGCATGCTTTTTTCGGTGCAGCTGGAGTCCAGCAGCCACATTGAAAAAAGCATGCCCTGTTCTATGTGCCAGGCCCAGCAAGTCCGAGCAGCCAGTACATAGAACAGGGCAGTGCCAGACCATTGGAGAAGCGGAGCGAAGCTGGAGATCAGTAATTTTTGCTGCAAGAAGCCTGCGACTGCCATGTGTTCTCCAGCCCCACCGAAAAAAGCACAACATGCATCGGCCCACTGGAGAAGCAAAGCGGCAGCTACAGAGTTCTCGCACTGAAAAAGGGGTGGCTGGAGGCAACACTTTTTCAGTCTCCAGCCGCCTCTTTCAGCGCAAGAAGCCTCCCCCGAGCTCTCCTCCTCCTCCTCCTCCTTGACCATGCAGAACAAACAGGCAGAGAAGGAGGAAAGCAGCCAGCCAGTTGGGGAGGCTTCTTGCACTAAAAAAGGGGTAGCTGAAGACCGAAAAAGAGTCACCTCCAGCGACCCTTTTTCAGCACAAGAAACCTCCCCCAACTGGCCAGCTGCTCTCCTCCTTCTCTGCTTGTTTGTTTGTATGGCTAAGGAGGAGAAGAGTAGCCGTCCAGTTGGGGGAGGCTTCCTGCGCTGAAAAAAAGGTGGCTGGAGACTGAAAAAGAGTCACCTCCGGCTGCCCCTTTTTCAGTGCGAGAATCCTGTAGCTGCTGCTCCACTTCTCCAATGGGCCAGTGCATGTTGTGCTTTTTTCAGTGGGGCTGGAGAATTCGTGGCAGTCACAGGCTTCTTGCAGTGAAAATTACTGATCTCTGGCTTCACTCCACTTTTCCAACAGTCTGGCCCCACCATGTTCTATGCGCCGGCTGCTCAGATTTACCGGGCCCGGCATATAGAACAGGGCGTGGTTTTTTTGGTGCAGCTGCTGGACTCCAGCCACACCAAAAAAAGCATGCAGCAGCTGCAGACATCTCACCACAAGGGGGACAAAAGGTTCCAGGACATGTGGCCATCTGCTGGCTGGCCGGGCCAGGACAGGCTGGAAGAGGCGCTTCCGCCGGGAGAAGAAAGTGTGCTCTGGGAGGGAGGGCACTGGGCAAGTGGGCGGATGTTCCAGGACCATTTAAAGGTTGGCTTTAAGAGTGCCCCCATGGAAGAAGCCAAGAACTGAGAGCAAAAGTAGTGATGGTGGGGGTGACAGGGGCGTGTGTGTACCTCCACAAGGAGTTTGAAGGGAGGCAGACACTATGCCTCTGAGGAAAAGAGGAGGTGCCGAAGCCCTGGCTGTCACCCGGGGGGGACCGCAGAAAGACACATCACACGCCCCTGTCACCCTCGCTGCTGCTATTTTTGCTCTCGTTCTCAGCTTCTTCCATGGTGGTGCTCTTAAAGTCAGTCTTTAAGAGCTGGAAGACGTTTCGCCAACTCATTGTTGGGAGAGGTGTACACGAGAAGTCTTGGGCAAAGTTCTGTGACTTTTAAAATGCATCTGCACTGTGTCTGCTTCCCTTCACGCTCCTTGTGCATGCTGGGAGCGCCTAATCAGAGCGCGTGAGAGAGCAAAGTTAGCTGCCATGGGACGAGCCTCTTGGCTTTCCCTCTTGCTCCTCACAGTCACTCTGAGCCAGTATGGTTCTTTACTTGGGCAGACAGACGCCCACAGCACACCACAACAATGAGGTACAGTAAGATTTGGCAGTGCAAATTTATCTCCAAGGAGCTTCTGACAAAAAAACAAAACAAAAACCACTCCAAAGCAAAACCCATTTGGCAGGCAGATTCGGCAGGCAGTCGCAATCTTTAGTTGGGCTTTTTTATTGTCAGTCCAAGGGCGGAGGAGGGAGAGAAAGGTATGTAGGAAATCACCCTGTCTCTGAGCATCAGTCATGTGACTGAGTGGCGTGGCCAACTCGACATCACTCGCAGCAAGGTGCCATACCTCCTTGCCGAATTGGCCATGCCCACCCAGTCACATGACCAAGCCACGCCCACCAAACAAGTCATGTTCACAGAACCGGTAGTAAAAAAAAATTGAATCCCACCACTGACATTGGAAGCAATATGAAGTTAAGGAGAAGGGTAATTTATTCCTTTTAGTAAACAGCAGCAGTAGACCTGAGAAGAGTGTGAAAGCAAACTGGGACAACAAAGTGGATACATAGCTGGCTTAAATTTATTGCCAAAGAGTGTTGTCAATATTTTCTCATTAAGCTCTCAAAATCAAATCAAAATACTTCATTGTTTATTCATCAGTCATGACTATGCTCTTTATTCTTCAATATTTTTATTCATAACTCCTTAAAGAAGAGGAGGGAATGCTTATAAAATTTACAGATCACACAAAATTTGTGGGACAATTTAGTTGCCCTTTTAAAGGCTTGTGTCTGTCTTAGATGGAGGAAATTCTAGAAATAAGCAGACATCTCTGTTTATGTTTACATAACAGTTCACTAGCAAGAAAAGCTACATCTAAGGTATCATAATATTGTATTTACTTGTTGGGAAATGGAGTTGTCCTGCTTCTCCCTCCCCCTTAAATAATTACCAGGAAATTTAGGACATATTAGCCATTCAAGGTAAACTAGGCTGGGAAGCTGGTGCTACGTAGGTCAGTAGTATTTTTCTAATTATTATAGTAATAGATGCTTGCAAGTCTGAAAGTGTTTCCCCTTCCCCCTCATTTGTATGAAGTAGGTTGAGACTTGTCTGAGTAGTTTACTCATGCCAGTTCCTTGACCCAGTCTGAAACCCCAGTTGATAGGATCTCTTCCTCCTTTCAAAACCATTCCCTCTGCATTCTACTGGATGTCATGTTCAGAATATGATACTTGGACTTATAAGATAGGCAGAACAATAAGCATGACAGTTTGTTGATTTAAAAACAGAAACAGAAATAATGTGTATGTTATATTAATTCTTCATAGAATGTTAGTGTTAAATGAAATTTAAGATTATTACTGTATAATCTACTGATCCTCTGATTAAATGAACGCTGGAATACAATAACCTTCTACCCAAGCCAATTGAATTATGTCCTTTTTTGTAAACCCAAAAAAGGGATTAGATGTCTCTTGGAAAGGCATCTAAGGATTTTTATCTTCCAGAATGCTTTAACAAGTACAGATGGTATAAGAGTAAGAACTCTATATTTAAAAAAGCTCAAATATTTCTGTAAGTCAAGGAAAAAAACAGATTTTCATTTTAGACAAAATATCTGGAGGAAAAAAAGAGAAATCCTCATGAAGAAAAGCAAAGAAAGAAAAAAAGAAAGATAAAGACACAAACTATAATAACACAGAGAAGGAATGTATTGAAAATATACTACAAAAACCTGCAAGTCATGATGGCCCCTCTCCCTCAAAATATTAGCCAACCCACCAAAAAAAAGATGCTTCTTTGTTTTAGCTGATCAACAGCTGACAAAATTATCACATCCTCAGATTGAAAAACTTCACCCCAGTATCAAAAGATGAATAGAAAATGTTAAAAATCCCCTTTGACGTGCTATCAAATGGTCTCCACTGAAACAGCTTTACAAATCTCTGGAGGCAAAAAGCATCTTTAAGTCTGGAGACAAATCTGTAAAAATAATGATCTTGGCTTTCCATTCCAGGTATCTCCTTGTTGAGCTAAATGCAGGATATGACCCTGTGTTGTGGATAAAAGTTTTTTAAAAAACCGTAACCAGATTGGATCTCAGAAATTCATATATTGTTCATCTCCCACTTAGATGTTAATGGCTGTGAGAAAATCTACATCATATTCTCCCTATAAAGTGCTAGGGATTGATCTTGTAAGGAATGTTCAGGATAAACAAATCTGTTTTTATTTCATCTTGTACATCTTTATTTCCTTTTAATGTTGTTTCAGTATCTGTAACATGTCTCTGTAATGTTTAACAGAATTTTCAGTTTCAACTTTAGTTTCAGTTTCAATTTTTTTGTATGTGAGAGAGATTTGTTAACTAAGCTTTTCTTTCTGATATTATCTTTTCCAGAGAATCCAGTTTCTGCATCGTCTATAAATTATTTTGTTTCAACTCATTCACTGAATTAATCTGCCTAAAATCAGTTATCTAAAAAATAGCTGATCATGAGCAAGATTTTTTAATGTCAGGATCTTTTAATATTCAAAACTGCCAATTTCTCATGTAGGTCAGGAATAAATTTAACTTGTTTCTTTTCAATAATTTCTTACTCAACTTCAGTTCCTATATTCTTCATATGTTAGTTAGTTAGTTAGTTAGTTAGTTAGTTAGTTTACTTTATTGTCATTGCACCTCGTACAATGAAATAAAACACAATCTTCAGTGCACATCAAGTTCATGAATATGAAAATAAACACAAACACACATCCTTCACCCTTCACACATTGAACCGGAAACCCCCGACACCACACCAACACTGCACTATACAGCAGAATTCAAAAGAGCTACTGCCCTGGGATAGAAGCTGTTTTTCAGCCTATTTGTCCTTGTTTTTATTACTCTGTACCATCTGCCAGATCGTAATAGTTCAAAAAAAGGGTTCCCAGGATGAGATGGATCTTTGAGAATGTTTTGAACTTTCTTAAGGCAGCAGGAGCTATAAAGCTCTTCCAAAGAGGGGAGAGGGCAACCAATGATCTTCTGGGCAATGACATTAACCCTCTGGAGTGCTTTCCTATCTGCCACTGTGCAATTGGCAAACCATACAGAGGTGCAGTATGTTAAAATGCTCTCTATGGTGCAGCAGTAGGAGGTCACCAGCAGTTTCTCATTCAGTTGTTGTTTTCTGAGAAGCCTCACGTAGTATAATCTCTGCTAGGTCCTTTTGACCAGGGTTGCAATGTGGGCACCCCAGGTCAGGTCCTCTTTTAGGGTAACACCCAGAAACTTAAAACTGGCCACTTGCTCCACTCGGTCTCCATTGATAAGCAAGGGCTGGATGTCTGGTCTGTTCTTTCTATAATCCACTATAAGCTCCTTGGTCTTATTGGTGTTCAGGACCAAGTTGTTGTCTCCACACCACAAAAGCAACCAGTCCACCTCATCTCGGTAGGCAGAATCATCCCCCACCCCAGAGATAAGTCCCACCATTGTTGTCTCATCTGCAAATTTAGCAATAGTGTAACTAACGTGAATGGGAATGCAGTCATGCACATAAAGAGTATAGAGTAAGGGACTCAACACGCAACCCTGTGGTGTACCAGTGTAAAGAATAAGGGCTGAAGAGGTATGATTACCTCTGACCCTCTGTGAGCAGCCAGACAGGAAATCCATAATCCAAAGGCAGATTGAATTAGAAAGCCCAAGGTCCAGAAGTTTAGACACTAGTCTATATAGAAGAATTGTGTTAAACGCAGAACTAAAATCCACAAAAAGCATCCTCACATAGCCCTCTCGCTGTTCTAGATGAGTCAGAACAGTGTGAAGAGTGATGACTATAGCGTCCTCTGTAGATCAATTTTTTCTGTATGCAAACTGGTGTTTATCAAATGTATGCGGAAGACCAGAAATGATGTGCCGGCAGACCAATTTCTCAAAGCACTTCATGATGATAGGAGTGAGTGCCACTGGTCTGTAATCGTTGAGGTTATTGATAGGGAACTTCTTTGGCAGCGGAACAATGATGGAAGCCTTCAAACAAGATGGAATAGTAGACTGGGATAAAGACCAATTGAAGATCCTGGTAAAGACTCCAGCCAACTGAGCAGCACAGTCTTTAAGCACTCAGCCAGAGATACCATCAGGACCAGCAGCCTTTCTAGGGTCCACAGCCCACAGAATGCTCCTCACCTCCTGTTCCTCCACAGTGACAGTGGGGGCTACAATTGACTGGTAGTTGTGTTTTATCTGTCTCTGATGTCTCCACTTCAAAGCGAGCAAAGAAATGATTCAGTTCCTCTGCCAATGAAGTATCCCCCTCAGCAGGGATGACATTTGTCGGTTGATGGTTTGTAATTTGTTGAATCCCTCGCCATACCTGCCTCATGTTATTGTTATAAAAATTATCCTCAATCTTCCTCTTATAATCAGTCTTGGCCTTCCGAATACCTTTCTTCAGATTAGCTCTGGCAACACTGTATCTTGCCCTATCACCGGACCTAAAGGCCTTGGTCCTGTCATGCAAGAGGCACTGGACTTCCTTGGTCATCCAGGGTTTCTGATTTGGATAGATCCTAATATGTTTATCCACAGTGATAGTATCTGTGCAGTGTTTGATATAGCACAGAACAGTTGCAGTGTGCACCTCTAGGTCAGGGTGGTAAAAGATGTTTTAGCCTCCTATCCCCTAATCATCTTTGCTGCTCTTCTCAGCACATAAGTTGTCTAGATTTAACATAGAATGACTCCTAAGTAATATGTGTAATTGAACATTGGGCACTAATTAACAAAATGGAATTCAATGGTGAAAGAAGGTTCTACATTTAGAAAAGAAATGCATAGGTATACCATAGGTGGTAACTTTGCTCAATAGTAGTAACTGTGAGAGGGATCTTGCAGTCCTAATGAACAACCACTTAAATAGGAGCCAGCAGTATGCTGCAGCTGCCAAAAAACCCAACATAGTCCCAGGCTGCATTAGGAGAGGGATAGAATCAAGATCATGTGAAATGTTAATACCACTTTATAATGCCTTGATAAGAACAATACTACATCCAACTTTGGTCGCCGCAATACAAAAAGGACATTAAGACAGGGGTCCTCAAACTTTTTAAACAGGGGGTCAATTCACGGTCCCTCAGACTGTTGGGGGGCTGGACCGGCTGGGTGGGCGTGGCTAGGTGGTCATGTGACTGGGTGGGTGTGGCCAATTTATTTGCAGTCCATTTTGCCAATTTAGCAGTCTGTTAAACAATGCACACAAATTAAAGTTTAATTTGTTTTGTTCATGGGGGTATTTTATTTGCTTTTGTTTGAATGTTGCTCTTTGATTGGCTTTTCTTTTTACTAGATCATTTTTTGTTGTTTAGGAGTCTAATGGTCCATTTCAGGAAACTCAGTTTTGCAATAATTCTTCTCAGCCCCAAGGAGCTTACAATCAAGAAGTAGAACAAACAAGGGAAGGCATTGCCTCTCCTTGTTTTGAGTGAGTGGAAGGCAATGAACTCAGCCCAAGAGCTGGGCCTCCTTAGAGAGGCAAAGGTGCAGTTTTATGTCTGCTCCAGAACCTGGAAACAGGCACCCCTCAGCAGCAACTTCCCACATACTTGAGATTGTTCCCTGGCCAAGTCACCCAACCAGCATGGGCTCTTTTTACTCTCCCTCTACTGCTGCTCAGTGACAGAACAGACAAGAAGGAAAAGGGGTGCTTCTCCTCTGGGCTTGATTTCTCTGCCCTCTCCCCAATAGCTCCCTTGCCAAGATAACATGTTTCATTGTGGCTGAAACCATGAGACCCGGGCAAGCCAAGAAAATTGTAAGAAAATACCTATCCACTCTAGATGAGTTCCAATCACCAGGAACAGATGGATTATCCTAGAATTTTGAAGGAACTGGCAGATATGAATCATTGAACCATATCTTCCAAAGATCCTGGAGTACCAGGTGCAAGTAAATTAAACTTAATAGAAACTAAAAAATATTTTGTTGGATTATAACCTTCTATATACAGATCTAGTGAGGAGACAGGAACAGACTATTCGATGAAAGGTGGGTAAAGTAACCCAGACTGAGATGGGTATAGAGAAAACCCACTTGTTTATTTTATATTCCCTCTCTCCCACCTTTCTTCTTTTTTCTTTTCCTCTCTCCTTCCATCATTCTATCATTATCACCCTTTTTTCCTATCTTCTGCCTGCTTACTCATTTACTTTGCTTATGGAGATTTGCAGGAAGAAAGACGGTGTGAAAACCAGCAGAAAATTGCAAGACCAAGGGCAGCAGGCAGATAAGTGGTTGCTGCTAAGTGGATGAATGAGTAAGAAGGTGAACAGGCATGCAGGTCAAGGATGGCACGTGTGGGTGAGCAGGACATGCTCTATGGGTTGGGAAAAGGGTTGTTCTGACCAAAGCTTCCTGAGACCATAATTAAGCACACCCTTAGTTAAAACTCTTGATTTATTTCAACGCTGGGAATTATGTTCATTCCCAGCCTGTAATGAGTCCCAAACAGTCCCTCGAGATAAGCACCCATTTTTCTCTCCTTTGAATTGCTGCCAACAACCAAAGTGCCAAATGAACTATAAAAAACCAACTGAAGTACGAAGTCCACACAGAGTTTCAAGGATTAATCTGAAAAGAATGAACGACTTTGCTTCCCACAAAGGTTTCTTTACCTTTGCATTTTCTTTATACCTTATGGGAGGGGCAATCACCTCCAAGCCTTACTCCTGGGTCGCCCCTTTTCAGAGGTGCTATTCGACCGGTTTGCACCTATTCAGGCGAACCGGTGGTGGTTATTTGGCATGGGTCACCAAACCGGTGGCAATCCCTATCTGGCCACGCCCCCAACCCGGTCGCCCGGTTGCTCACTTGCAATTGCTCTCCTAGCTTTCCATTCTCCACGTCCTCTTTCTCCCCGGGGAAAAAGAAGAAAGGCATGGACGCTACAAGTATCGCTTTCCCCTTGTGAGTTAAAGTGCTAGAGTGAGAAGGAGTGCGGTCTGACAGAGGGAGTGGGGGGGAATCGAGCCTTAAAGAAATTTAAAGGAGCTGCTTCCAAAATGCTTGTCTGTTAAGTGCTCTCTCGCTCTCTCGTCTCTCTCTCTCTCTCTCTCTCTGTGTGTGTGTGTGTGTGTGTGTGTGTATGAGAAAGAAAGAAAGAAAGAAGAAAGAAAGAAAGAAAGAAAGAAAGAAAGAAAGAAAGAAAGAAAGAAAGAAAGAAAGAAAGAAAGAAAGAAAGAGGAAGGTAGAGAAAGAAAGAAAAAAATTAGGAAGAGAGAGATAAAACTCTGTGCTATTATTTTTAATTGTTCCATTATTTATCATGTGTTAATATTTTACACTAGAGTGATTTTTCTGCCTTTCTTTTGCCCAGGGCTACCACATATTTTTCAGGGTTTACATGCAATCAATGTCAATAGTCCAGAGCATAAAATACACATGTGTTTAACAAGAGTTGAAAGGGACCTTGGAGGTCTTCTAGTCCAACCCCCAGCTCAGGCAAGAAAACTGAGGATGCCAAACTCTGAGTAGAAATCCTGGGGAAGGGGTCAGAATAATACTTAGAAGGGACCTTGGGGTGAACCCTATACCATTTCAGAGAAATGGCTGTCCAGTCTTTTCTGAAAAACTTCCAGTGATTGAGCACCCAGAACTTCTGGAGACAGGCAGTTCCACTGGTTAATTGTTCTCACTCACAGGAAGTTTCTCCTTAGTTTTAGGTTGCTTCTCTCTGTTCAGTTTCCATCCATTGCTTCTTGTTTGCATTCTGCTTCTTTGGAAAATGCATTGTCCCCCTTTCTTTGTGGCAGCCCCTTAAAAGCCTGTTGCCTATCACACTTTTGAGTAAAGCAGGTGAGCCATTTCCTCCTTTCAGTGGTCCATGAAACTACATCTATAGTATGCAGATAATAAAGTCAAAAAAGGTGAACAACATTTTTACAGAACTATAGATAAGTTGAGGCTGGGTGACAAGGAATAGCTGGGAGGGGAGAGGCCAGCTGAGGCACCCCTTGATGTGAGTGACATTGAGTTGGCCACGCCCACCCAGTCACATGATCACAAGCCACGCCCACCAAATAAGCCACGCCCACAGAACCGGTAGTAAAAAAAATTGAATTCCACCACTGCCCCTTTTGTCTCAGCTGCTCTTGCCTTCTAGCAGCTCTGCGCACATGTGCACTGGTAACAGGCTCCCCTTGTTCCTCTGCCTCGCTGCTGCCAGACTCCGGAGGTTCCGAAGTCAGCACACCACTCCTAGATGGTCCTGGCTCTATCTCTGCATCAGACACAGGACCCTCATCCGAGTCCTTTCCAGACTCCTGGACTGGTCTCTGTTCTTCCCCACTGTCCAATTCCGCTGCTGTCTGCACAGGCTGCCAGCGAACCACAACAAGTGTATGGATATGTGCCAGAATTGCTTCATGGGTCCAGGAGGTGTGGAGTAATGATGGAGGTCAGGAAGAGTTTCCTGGGAATGTGCAAGGGGTATGGTATTGGTCAGATAGAGTGCAGGAAGATGGCATGGATCATGAAGAGAAGATATATCCTTTCTGACATAATCTTAGAGTAGAGCCAAATTAGGGCCAACAGTGGTCCTTGGATGAAAGCAAAAGTCTAATTCCATGAGACAAAAACAAACGTAGTATTTGATGACAACTCAAACCAAATTTTTAAACATTAGTCACATGCCATGCCAAAGAAAACATTTTTAACAATGCAGATTAAAACTGAACACAGAAGGGCATATTTAAAAAGTGACTAACCTTAAGTGCAACAGTGAAAAAGTTAAAGACGTGATATCTAGAGGAGAAGCTCTGTGCTGCCTCCTTTCCCTTAATGCCTATTTTATTTAATGGTTAACCATGGCTGCTTTGCAAGGACAGATATTTCTAGCTATCAAAATTGCATAGGAACTGAATCACATCATCACTGAAGGAATGGCTGCTTCCTGATCATTTGCAAAGAAGTCCCTGCTCTTGTATTCAATTTCTTCAATGCTATCCAGACTAGGGCTGTCAAACTCCACGTCCACGCCCAGTTTAGCAAAGGGGGAAAAACTTTCAATATGTCACATGACGCCGTCATGACAATGTGAGTTTGACCCCCTGATCTAGACTTTACTTCATAATTTATTTGGTGCTGTTTTTCTATTCTCTCCACACATTTTTTTTACAACTGCAATATCTATTCATTTAGCATAACTTGACGAATTACTTCAAGGGATTTTGATAAGCCTGGAGAGTTCAGAAATCAACTATGGGAATATGAATCTTTTTCATTAAGTATATCAAGCAAATCCTTTAATTGAAAAAAACATTCTAACTTGCAGAAATCTTTTATTTGTTATTGTTGTTTACATCTGTACATTCTATGGAATTCGCAGATAAAAGGATTAATACATTTATCTTCAAATATATTCTCTAAATTCTCAGACTGCATATCAAATTTACCTTTATTATATTTGTACTGTCTATTAGAGACAGTACAAATGGTTACTTGTTATACGGTGTTAGTTAACTGTCCTTCATTTTTTAATCCAAGGTTTTAATGAAATTTAGTCATTTTCCTCTGCTCTAATTTAATGCAGCAAAGAATTAAAATGCTGCTTTGATAGTTTGTATTAAAAAGAAATCAATCTGTTTTAGTACACTTTTTTTTTTCTAACCCAGGAATTTGGACAGTAGGTGACAAAGTTTGTCCAACAATAACTGAAATGTTCTTATTTAAACAGAATGACAGAATTGAAAGGAAACTTGGAATCTTCTAGTCCCGTGATGGCGAATCTATGGCACGCGTGTCACAGGTGGCATGCAGAGCCATTTATGCGGGCATGCGAGCCCCAGCCAAACTTACCTGCACTACGCGCACGCATGCCTCCCAGCTGATTTTCGGCCTGCTGGTCTTTTTCGGCCTCCCAGAGGCTCGAGGGAAGCCTCTGAAGCCTTTTGAGGCTGAAAAATGGGCCCATTTCATCACTTCCGGTATTTCCGGAAACACAGTAAGTGTTGAAATGGGCCTGTTTTTCAGCCTCCAAAGGCTGCACCCTCAAGCTTCTGGGAGGCCGAAAAAGGCCTCAAACAGGCCAAAAAATCAACTGGGAGGTGCAGTGCAGGTAAGGGGGAGGCGGGGAGGGGGGGAAATCGCACGTGCATGTGCAGGGAGCATGGGAGGGCACACGCTTGCCTTCTGGGTGCTGGCACACAAGCTTGCGAGCACAATTTTCAGCACAGGAGCCCAAAAAGGCTAGCCACCACTGTTCTAGTCCATCCCCTGCTCAAGAAGGAGACCCTAGACTATTCTGGACAAATGGTTGTCCAATTTCTTCTTAATATCATCCACTGATTAATTTTTCTAATTGTCAGGAAATTTCTCCTTAGTCCTAAGTTGGATTTCTCCTTGATAAACTTCCATTATTTCTTGTCCTGCCCTCAAGTGCTTTGACTCCCTCTTCTCTCAGATAGCCCCTCAAATGCCGGAAGACTGCTGTTACCCTGTCATCACTAGTCCTAATCTTGGCCAGAGTAAATATACCAAGTTCTTGCAGAGTAGATATACCAAATTCTTTATTATGTTTTAGCCTCCAGCCCCCTAATAAATTAGCCTCCAGCCCCCTAATAATCTTTGTTGCTCTTCTCTGCACTCCTTCTAAAGTCTCAGCATCATTTTGGATCATAATGACTAAAACTGAATGCATGGTATGAAAGCACTAATGCAACATCCAATCTTAATGCTATCCCTCTATTGCCTCTATCCCTCTATTGCTGAAGCCTAGTGCTGCATTGGCTTTTTTGGCAGCTGCAATAAGTACATTGCTTGTTCATATTTAAAATTTGGGCATCAATAGGTACCATTGGCAATGGAGATTTCAAAGGAACCCTGGGATCTTGGGTTTCTGGACTGCAAAGTGTAATGAGAAAGGTTCCAGGATTTATTATGATGAACAATAATAAAAAAGTAAAGTTGTTATACTTCATCACATTGATTTAATACAGCAGCATATCAATATTATAACAAAACCCAGCAAAGTCAGAGAAACAAATGGTTAATAGGATACTTCTTCAATTTTTTGGAGTTCCAAATAGTAATGGGCAATTCCCCACAATCTTTTTGTATGAAATATGTCACTATCTACAATAAAGTTCTGAAGAAATACTACTACCCCTTTTAAAATTCATTTTGTCTCATGTCTCTGGCTATTTAATTATCCGGTTCTCATTCCCTCTTTCTTTGTGAAAGATCAAGATACTTTCCATTTTGTAGGCATGTGTTTACATCAATGAAGACAAGAATGAAGATTGCCTCGGAGGGCGGAGCTGGCGTCGCGACAATACGGCATGCGATCTTGGAGGTCTGAGATTGCTGCCGATATCTTTGCTCCTGGACGGTCCAATCGGATCTAAACCGTCCCGAAAAGATGGTGAAAGTAAAGAGTGCATCCTGTCGATCCCAGGGATATCGCAAAGTCCCTGGTAGATCCAGGAGAAGCTCTTTTTGCCAGCGGCAAAGAGGCAGCCATTAAAGCTGCTGAAGTTGGGACAGCTCCAAAACAAAAGAGAACAGAAAGAGAGAATGTGCTGGTTTGGTGAGAACTTTTTCTTTATTTTAAGATTTGAAAGGACACCCTAAGGAAAAGAAAGAATTTGTAAAAGTTTTGACAGAAGTGACTAAGCGGCGATTTTAAACAGGAATGTCAAAGTAATATTATTATTTTTTCTCATTGCTGGATTTTTACACATGATCTTATATTTTGAAACTGGACTGTTTTTATCTCTTCTTTGATCTATTCTTTTTCTCCTTTTTGATTTTATAATATTTTAGGCTAGAGAGTCCCTTTTAGTTGTTGTTTTTTAAATATCTTTCTCTTTTTTTAATTAATTCTTATTATATTTTGCTTGGAAAAGGAAGGGGAAAGTGAAAGCAAAAGAAACTTTGTAACACTGCCAACTCTTTTTATTTTTTCTAAGCTGTACTACCCCTCCTCATCAGTTTACTTTTTGTAATAGCTATTTGGATTTCTGGCCCTTTGGAACTTGTCTTTGTCTTTTTTTTCTTGTCTTTGGAAGTTAAATTTCTATGCTTGCTCTTTATTTTAAAGGAAAAGCTTTAGTATTAATGATTTTCTTCCTTTTCTTTTAAGGAGTAGTCTTTTTTTTTTTTTCCCTCCCCTCCTGGTATTTTGTTTTTCCATCTACCTTCCATATTGGCTTTTTTTTTTCTTTTCTTTTTGTTTATTTTTCTGGCCTTTTTTCTCTTATGCATCCTTTTATATTTGAGACCTGTTAATTGGATTAAGGTGTTGAAGAACCTGAAGAATTTTCCTTTCTCTTTTAGCTTTTTATTTTTCACTTTTCCACCTTTTTTAGGATTTTACAACTTTTTCTTTTTTGTGTGTCTTTTATGGTCTTTTCTTTCATTTTTGAATTTTTACTGTTATCTGACCAATCGATTGGATTAAGGTATACAAGAACCTGAAGAAATTTTTTTTCTTTTTTATTATTATTACTATTTGGCTTCTTTTTTCCTACTATCTTTATTTGGAATTGCAATTGGTTATTTTGCAATTGGATTAAGGTCTAAAAGAACCTGAAGATTTTGAATTGCTCGAAATGAGTAGGAAATTAACAGCCCCTGGTTCCTTAACTTCTACTTCTTCCTCTCTACCATCTGGAGGACAATGTTCAATACAGACAATGTTATGGCAAGAAAAAGAACAAGAAAAAGTGACCCTGCAGATAATTATGCAAGGAATTCAAAATATTCAAACAAGAACAGAGAATATTGAAAAGAGAACAGAGAACATCAAACAAAGAACAGGGAAAACCGATGAAAAGGTGGAGAACATCCAACAAACGATGATGAAGTACGACGAGAGATTCCAAAAAATTGAAGAAGATAAACAAAGAGACAAGAAGATTGGAGATATTGATAACAGATTAACTGTGGTTAAACAAGATAAAAGTGGTATGCTGAGATGAGAGATGGACAGATCAGAATTTTATCTTAGATTCCAAAACATAGAGGAAGAAAAAGGACAAAACCTAGCTGAGATAATGATAGAAATATTGGCTGAAGCTTTGGAAATAACTGAAGAGAAGATGATGGATGGAATAGATGAGGTCTATCGAGTCTTCACAAGATATGTAATGAGAAATAGCTTACCAAGAGAAGTTCACATCAGATTTACAAAGAAAGCCATTAAAACGCAAATATTGCAAGTGGCAAGAAAGAAAACATTGAAATACAAAGACAAGGAGATTGTGGTCTTGAAACAAGTACCCAGAAGAGTGAGAGAGATGAGAAGAGAATACCAATTCCTGACCAAAATGCTACTTTAAAAAGAGGTGAATTATAGATGGCTGATTCCAGAAGGTTTAATGTTCACATGGCAAGAACAGAGATATAGAATTGACTCAATTGAGAAAGCTGAATCATTTTACACAGAATTTTTTAGAGGGAAATAGGAAGAGGCAGAAAAAGAAATTTCACTAATTGAATTCCAAGAGGACTGCCAAATGATGACTGAAAAAGAAGGTGCAGTAGGTGGAAAGGAGGAAGCCAAAGAACAATGTGAACCAAGATCTACGAGAGCTGTTAAACCTAACTACAAAATATAACCATGGAAGAGAAAAAATTGATTACAATTAATATAAATGGACTTAACTCAGCTGTTAAAAGAAGGAAAACCTTCCATAAATTAGAGAAATTAAAATTTGATATAATCTGCCCACAAGAAGTACTTATTAAAAAGTAATATGAACAATTGCTGATACAGCCAAAACTAGGGAAAATATTTACTTCTTTGACACAATGCAAGAAAAGAGGAGTGGTTTTATACATTAAAGATATTATCCCAGCGAAATTGATTTATACTGACGATGACAGAAGAATACTAATGGTGGAAATAATGGACAATAATACAAAAACACTCCTGATTGCAATTTATGCCCCGAATGACAATCAAGAAGAATTTTATAAAAAATTACATATGAAAATAATTGAGCTGGACTATGCCAATATCGTTATGATGGGAGATTTTAATGGAATTGTAGACAATAAATTGGACTATACAGCACAGAAAACAATAAAGCAAAACAGAAAGACCCTCCCTAAATCTTTTTTTAAAATGGTAGATGAAATAAACTTAAAAATACATGGAGAGAAAGAAATGCTAAAACCAAACAATACACCTTCTACTCAAATAGACATTTATCATGGTTCAGAATAGATATGATATGGATGTCAACAGAATTGTTAACTAATATTCAAGAAATAAATATTGAAACAAGTACTTGGGCAGATCACAATCCAATGACAATTAAATGGAAAGGACAAAGAAGAAGATCTAGATGGACGTTAAATAATACTATTTTAAAGGGAAAAGACTTCACACAGTGGATGGAGAAAGAACTGGCTTTTTTCTTTAGAGAAAACAAAAAAGAAGATACATCAATCCAGAACGTATGGGATACAATGAAGGCATATGCCAGAGGCTTGATAATAGACTATACAAGGAAAAGAAATAGCATGAAAAGATTAGCCTCTAAGGCATTAGAGGATGAATATAAAGGACTTGAAAAAGAGTTACAGAAAATGCCACAGAAAAAGGACATTAAGTTAAAAATGGATATAACTAAACATAAAATGGGTCTAATAGAAAAAGAACTAGCACAGAAAATTAGAGGTGCTAAACAGAACTACTTTGAAGATGCAAATAAACCAGGTAGATGGTTAGCATATAAATTGAGAAAGGAGAAAGAATCAAGGAAAATATTGCAATTAATAGACGACCAAGGCCAAGTTTGCTATGGTAGTAAAGAGAAGAAGGAAATCATACGAGACTATTATGGGAAACTATACACACAAGAGAATATTGATGAGGAAAAAGTTAAACAGTATTTACAGAATGCTAATCTACCCCAGATACCTAAAGAGATTGAACCAATGTTAGAAAGCAATATAACGATGATGGAGTTAACTGAAGCACTCAAGAAGCAAAACAATGGAAAGGCACCAGGCCCTGATGGAATTTTACAAAACATTACAAGAATCGTTAAACCTTCCATTGCTAGAAGTTATGAATGAAGTTATGTTAAAGAAGAAGATACCCAAATCATGGTCAGAAGCTTAAATTACACTTGTCCCAAAAGAGGAGGCCGATCCATTACATATCAAGAACTATAGACCTATTTCTTTACTAAACGCAGATTATAAAATTTTTGCTTCAATATTGGCAGAAAGACTTAACAATTTTATCCATCGTGATCAACATGGATTTCTGCCAAAGAGACAAATTAAAGACAATATGAGAGTAATCTTGGACATTACGAGGCACACCCTGAAAAGCATATTTTTAGATGCAAAGAAGGCATTTGATAATGTGAATTGGCGATTCACGTTATTACAGCTGGAACAGATGGGCTTTGGTAAAAAAATTATTCAAGCAATAGAAGCTATATATCATAAGCAAATGGCAAAGATAATGATAGAGGGAGAACTGACAGACTCTATTGATATAAGAAAAGGAACAAGAAAAGGGTGCCCACTATCACCTGTGTTGTTTGTGTTAAGCTTGGAAATGTTAAACAGAAATATTAGAGAAAAAAAGGACATAAAAGGGATGAAAGTTAAAAAGGAAGAATTCAAGTTGCAAGCATTCGCAGATGATCTGGTTTTCATTTTAGAAGACCCACTAGAAACAGCATCAAAATTGATAGAAAAGATAGAGGCATATGGAAAGATGGCTGGTTTGAAAATAAATAAAGATAAAACAAACATCTTGACAAAGAATATGCTATCAAGACAAACGTAAGAACTGGCGGATGTACTGAAAATTCAGGTCACGAATAAGATCAAGTACTTGGGGATACATTTGACAGCAAGTTGTAGTACACTAAAAGAGAATAATTATATCAAACTTAAGCAGCAGATAGTGCTAGATATGACGAAATAGGAAAATTTACAACTGTCATTAGTAGAGAGAATATCAACAATCAAGATGAATATACTACCCAGAATTTTATATTTGTTCCAAACAATTCCAGTTAGGCTTGGAAAAGATTATTTTGAATATTTAAATAAAATTGTGTTGAAATATATATGGCAAGGTAAGAAAGTGAGAATAAAGTTAAAACTTTTGCAAGATGCTAGAATAAGAGGAGGATTTAGTTTGCCTAATTGGGAGTTGTACTACCAAGCTACAAATTTGATGTGGGTTAAGGAATGGATAACATTAAGAAATACTAGATTGTTGACATTAGAAGGACATGATCTGTTATTGGGGTGGCATGCTTTTTCATGGTATAAAGGAACTAAGACACAGGGGTACTTCAGAAGACTTATATACGGGAGTCCTTGTGGTTAAACTGGGAGAAGATTAAAAGACAATGTTATTTGAAAATTCCAGTCTGGTTATCGACTATTGAAGCATTTTCTTATCCTATAATATACAAAAAGGAACAAACAGTTAGATATGGTGAAATATTGAATGAAAAGGGTGAACTTAAATCTATGCAAAAATTAGAGGAACAAGGTATAAAGATGAATTGGTTTTCATATGCGCAAATACATTCAAGGTATGATAAAGATTCTAAAACAGAAGGTTTCTACGATAAACTGACTGACTTAGATAAGATTTGACAGGTACTGATGAAAAGGTTATTAAAAAATTGTATGGATATTTATTAGAAATTAAACTAGAAGAAGAACAAGTTAAAGAAACTATAATTGCTTGGGGGAAGAATTTTGGATATGGGATTGATCTAGAGAAATGGCAAAAACTGTGGTCTCAAAATTATAAAATGACAATGTCAACAGCATATAAAGAAAATTTGTATAAGATGTTTTACAGGTGGCATTTTCCCCCGACAAGAATAGCAAGAATGTTCAAGAATCAAAAAAATGTTGGAAATGTCATCAGACACCTGGCTCAGTGATGGACATGTGCGGATGCTAAAAAATATTGGACTAAAAGCCACACATGGTTGGAAAAAATGACAAAAAAGCATACAGATTTGAAACCAGAGATATTTTTATTGGGAATTTTACCTGAAATATATAGTAAAGACTTGAAATACCTGATTGTAAATGTATTAACAGTGGCTAGGATTGTATTTGCTAAAAACTGGAAAAATGAGAAAACACCATCACAGGAGGAAATCATAAATGAGTAGATTGACATTTGAAATTAGAGAACAAGATGATAAACAATTTTATAAAATTTGGGATCTATTCTATCAATGGTTAGACAATAAAATATAGTAATGAAATATGTAGATTCTTAGAAAATAATAAATATATAAAGATGTATTTTTTATTATATCTACAAAATGATTTTAGGATAGATTTGGGATGATAATATGAACCATTATACAACATATTAAGTAAAATATGATTATTTTGTAAAACATGAATGAATAAAAGTATAGTCAAATGATTGATTAATAATGATATTAATGTATTTAATATTTGATTGAAAGTACGAGAGGATATACAATGTAATTGTAATTGAAGACTACGTAATGGAAGCACAAAACAATTTGTAAACCAACCGGCACACTGTATGTATATATATATGGAAGATGGCTTGATGTTTTTATGTTTTGTTTGTTCACGTTTGTTTTAAAAACCAATAAAATAATTTTTTTAAAAAGAATGAAGATTGCCTCTTTTTACCCAAAATATATAGATATAGGGGCTTTTCGTATATCTAAAAAGCACGAAAATGTTGCAAAGTAAATAATGGCTATAATCTTATAACATCTTTTAGATAATACATCTATTCTGCCTTTCATCAGAATTACTATAGCAGAATAACAGAACACAATAACTGTTGAGTTGGAAGGACCTTGGAGGTCTTCTAGTCCAGCCCTATTCAAGCAGGAGAACCAGAGATGGCATTCTACCAGTCTATGGGGTTCTATAGAACCCCTTGTTAACTTTCTAAGTAGTTTGGAGAACTGGTGGGTTTGCTTTTTTCCACCCTTATTACATTATTGGCAGACAGCCTAGACTTCCTATCTCCGGAGCTTGTGATGCTTGGCTTTCTTAAAGGGGAAGGGTTGTTTTAAGATTTTTACATTGCAGTTGGGAGGAAATACTTTCCTGGACAATCAGCACTTTGAAGAAATAATTGAATAATGAAGCAAAGCTTTTAGTGACAGGCAATCAAGATGAGTGACATTCAGCCAGGCTTCTTGGCTAGCTAGAAGGACTGACGTTCAAACATGAGTTTACATACCCTTTCTGAAATTTTGGTCTAAAACTGGTTTTTGGTGAAGCTTAATTCTGTTCTTGGTGAAGTTTAATCCTGTGTTTATTGATGGGATAATTTTCCCTATTCAGCTTCAACAAGTAACAGCTACTGTTGTGATTTAATTATTTGTATTGTGTTTGAATTTTTTCTTGCCTCATGGTTTCTTTTTCTATTTGGGGAGGGGGTCTTCCTAGTACTATCTAGCACTGTCCTTTTTGGGTATACTTCCAAGAGGCAGGATGCAAGCTTGGCACTGATTTTTTTTTTACTGCCTTTGGGGGGGGGGAGCATGTGACCTTTCCTTAAATCTGAGTGATTTCATTAGGATTGTGAGGTGAGATCAGCTGGTATTTTTAAATGGTGCAAATGGATCTAAGGATTACTTTTCATGGGTCTGCTTTTTCTGGAGAGCTTAAATGACCTCTCTGCTAAAGGGTTTCACTTTATGAGTAAGAGTTGGCTGTTTGATAGTTATCACTGCTTTTTAAATATTTTCTTTCCTCAAGGTGCTCTGGCACCCTGCCTGATTTGTAACTCCGGCTAGCAGGTATTTTTAATCTAATGATTGGTATTTAGGGCAGCTTTTTTAGGGCAAGCAAAGAAGCTTTTTGTATTTTTGTACAGGTAATCCTTGACTTACAACAGTTCATTTAATGACCATTCAAAGTTACAATGGCACTGAAAAAGGTGACATGACCATTTTTCACACTTATGACCATTGCAGCATAACTGCAACTGTTGTTCTTGGTTCTGATCTGATTCAATAGCTTGTGATCCAATGAAAGAAGGATGTTGAGGAACAAAGAGTGAAAGGGTGCAGAAGTATTCATCCAGAATTGAAGATTTGGCTCCTGGGGAGAAGAAGCATCTTTGGGACTGAAACTCATGTACTGTAGATACAATAAGAAGCATTAGTTGGGTCTAGGAAGGGTCACCAATCTGAAATTTTAAAGGCTGCATGATTCTGCAGCCCTCAGTAGGGTGGTTTCTTCTTTCTTTCTTTCCTTCCTTCCTACTATTGCCTTTCTTCTGGGCTGTTCTTATTCTATGATACTGTAGAACTGGGGTTGCTCTGAGCATCCTCTTGTTTCTAAGCTACCTCATTTGTTTCTGTTGATTGCATGTACACTGCTCAAAAAAATAAAGGGAACACTTAAACAACACAATGTAACTCCAAGTCAATCACACTTCTGTGACATCAAACTGTCCACTTAGGTAGCAACACTGACTGACAATCAATTTCACATGCTGTTGTGCAAATGGAATAGACAACAGGTGGAAAGCATAGGCAGTTAGCAAGACATCCCCAATAAAGGAGTGGTTCTGCAGGTGGTGACACAGACCACTTCTCAGTTCCTATGCTTTCTGGCTGATGGTTTGGTCACTTTTGAATGCTGGCAGTGCTTTCACTCTAGTGGTAGCATGAAACGGAGTCTACAACCCACACAAGTGGCCGAGGATGGCACATCAATACGAGTTGTGGCAAGAAGGCTTGCTGTGTCTGTCAGCGTAGTGTCCAGAGCATGGAGGCGCTACCAGGAGACAGGCCAGTACATCAGGAGACATGGAGGAGGCCGTAGGAGGGCAAAAACCCAGCATCAGGACCGCTACCTCCACCTTTGTGCAAGGAGGGACAGGAGGAGCACTGCCAGAGCCCTGCAAAATGACCTCCAGCGGGCCACAAATGTGCATGTGGCTGCTCAAATGGTCAGAAACAGACTCCATGAGGGTGGTATGAGGGCCCGATGTCCACAGGTGGGGGTTGTGCTTACAGCCCAACACCCTGCAGGACGTTTGGCATTTCCCAGAGAACACCAAGATTGGCAAATTCGCCACTGGCGCCTTGTGCTCTTCACAGATGAAAGCAGGTTCACACTGAGCACATGTGACAGAAGTGACAGGGTCTGGAGACGCCGTGGAGAACGTTCAGCTGCCTGCAACATCCTCCAGCATGACCAGTTTGGCAGTGGGTCAGTAATGGTGTGGGGTGGCATTTCTTTAGGGGGCTGCACAGCCCTCCATGTGCTCACCAGAGGTAGCCTGACTGTCATTAGGTACCGAGATGAGATCCTCAGACCCCTTGTGAGACCATATGCTGGTGCGGTTGGCCCTGGGTTCCTCCTAATGCACGACAATGCTAGACCTCATGTGGCTGGAGTGTGCCAGCAGTTCCTGCAAGATGAAGGTATTGATGCTATGTACTGGCCCGCCCGTTCCCCAGACCTGAATCCAATTGAGGACATCTGGGACATCATGTCTCGCTCCATCCACCAACGCCACATTGCACCACAGACTGTCCAGGAGTTGGGAGATGCTTTAGTCCAGGTGTGGGAGGAGACCCCTCAGGAGACCCTCCGCCACCTCATCAGGAGCATGCCCAGGCATTGTAGGGAGGTCATACAGGCATGTGGAGGCCACACACACTACTGAGCCTCATTTTGATTTGTTTAAAGACATTACATCAAAGTTGGATCAGCCTGTAGTGTTTTTTTCCACTTTAATTTTGAGTGTAATTCCAAATCCAGACCTCCATGGGTTGCTAAATTTGATTTCCATTGATAATTTTTGTGTGATTTTGTTGTCAGCACATTCAACTATGTAATGAACAAAGTATTTAATAAGAATATTTCATTCATTCAGATCTAGGATGTCTTATTTTTGTGTCCCTTTATTTTTTTGAGCAGTGTATTTTTTTTTTAAAGACCCTGCACAAAGATTAAAAAGCATAGTCCCTGCCTGCAGGCTTATTCTCTGAGAGGCAGAGTACAATAGAACAGGGCCAAACTGGATAAATCCCACCCCTGGGTGTGTGTGCATCAGAGGTGGTATTCAGCAGATTCTGACCAGTTCTGGAGAACCGGTAGTGGAAATTTTGAGTAGTTCAGAGAACCGGCAAATACCACCTCTGACTGGAGATTTTACAGTATTATTCCCCTGCCACGCTCATCAAGCCATGCCCACAGAACCGGTAGTAAAAAAATTTGAATCCCACCACTGGTGTGCATGTGTGTTTCAGGTGGGCTTCCTAGCTTTAGAAGGAGAGAAAGAAGGAGGAAGGGACAGAAAAAGAGAGAGAGAAAGAGGGAGAGAGGGAGAGGGGCAGAGAGAAAGAGAGGGGGATACAGAAGAGAGAGGGGAGAGAGGGGGGAGAGAAAAAAGTGAGAGAGAAAGAGAGAAGGAAGATACAAGAAAGAAAAGAAAGAGAAAAGGGAAAGAAGGAAAAGGGAGAGAGAAAGGAAGTGAAAGGAAGAAAGGGGGATGGAAGAAAGAGGAAGAAAGAAAGGGAAAGAAAGAAAAGAAAGAAAGAGAGAGAGGAGAAAGTAAATGAGGTATAGGGATGGATAGATAAATACATGGAAGGAGGGATGGAGGGAGAGAGAGAAAAAGGAGAGGAAGGAAGGACATAAACCCTGGCTTCAAAAGACTTTGAAGCAGCACAGCAATCAAGGGCTTGCGTGCAAGAGATCTCAGAGGTCATCTAATCCAACCCCCTGCTCCAGCAGGAGATCCTTATAGAATCAAAGAATAGCAGGGTTAGAAGGGTGTGTGTGTGTGTGTGTGTGTGTGTGTGTGTGCGTGTGTGTGTGTGTGTGTGTGTAGGGCTGTCAAAACACCAAAAACAGGCCAAGCAGCTCTGTGTAGGTCAGTCATAAATTAGAACACTTGCTAAGCAACTGGCCATTAAGTGAGGACCTGGGCATTAAGCGAGGACCACTTACATTTGGTTTGCCTGTCACATGGCCACATGGCCCACTCCCACCCATCACATGACCACCTAGCCATGCCCAGTCAGCAAGCCACTCTCACCCCAGTCACATGACCACCAAGCCACACCCACAAATTAGGCCTCACCCACAGAACTGGTTAAGAAATTTGAATCCCATCCCTGAGGAGAACCTATTTCATTCTGGACAAATGGCTGTCCAATCTCTTAAAAACCTCCAGTGATAAATGGCTGTCCAATCTCTTCTTAAAAACCTCCAATGATAAGAGCACCCATAACTTTTAGCGGCAAACTGTTTCACTGACAGCCCCTCAAATACTGAAACACTGCTATCATATCACCACTACTACTTATTGTTAGACTAGACATAATAGTTTCCTCAATTATTCATTATATAATTTAGCCTCCAGATCCTTTATCATCATTATTACTGTTCTCTAAACTCTTTCTAGGACCTCAACATCTTTTTTGTGTTGTCATGATCAGAACTGAATGCAGTATTCCAAGTCTTATACCCACCTTAGGTGCAATGTTCTCAGTCCTGAGAAAAAGGCAAGGGCAAACACTTCTGTAAGCTTGTCAAAAATCTGTAGGTATCTGTTGCCAGGAGTCAAGACTGATGTTTTGCAAAGTGATCTCGACTATGTGTCTGAATGGTCATCTATTTGGAAACTTCAAATTTCGATCAATAAATGCTCTGTCATACATATTAGTAAACATAATCAGAATGTCAAGTATAAGCTAGGTGACATTGAACCAGCTGATGACTCTCACTTTGTCAAGGACCTAGGTGTACTTATCTGACGATCTATGCTCCAAAGTTCACTGTAACAGCATTGCTAAAAAAAAGCATTAAAAGTTGTCAATTTAATTTTACACAATGTTTTTTCTGGAAACATTGTATTGTTAATTAGAGCTTATAAAACTTATGCTAGACCAGGGGTCTGCAACCTTATACACTCAAAGAGCCCATTTCCCATAGGAAAAACAAAAACAAAAACACAGGGAGCCACAAAACCTAGGTAGGCATGGCAACCCAATGTCACTCACTCCCACCCAGTCAAAAAGGCCCTGAGTCACGCCTACCCAGACATGAAACCCCTCTCTATGTCTCTCTTTCCCCCTCAGCTCTCTGTATCTCTCCCTGTATCTCTCTGTCCCTCTCCCTCTCTCCCCACACCGTATCTCTGTCTCCCCCCCCAGTATCTCTCTCTTTGTATCTCTCTGTATTTCTGTGTGTCTCTCTCTGTCCCTCTATCTTCTCCTCTCCTCTTTCCTCTCCCCACTCTCTCTATCTCTGTGTCTCTCTCTTTGTCTATCTTCCCCTCTCTCCCCATACTCTCTGTATCACTTTGTGTGTGTCTCTATGTCTCTCCCCCCCCTCGGTATTTGTGTGTGTCTATGTGTACGTGCGTGTGTGTTTTTCTATCTCTCCTCTCCCTCCCCTTCCCTCTCTTTCTCTCCAAAAGCTGAACCAACAAGCTCTCACTATTCCTTTTATTTCTTCTTTTTGGAAATCCAGGCTGGCTGAAGAACTTCCTCCCCCCTCCTTCTCCTCT
Source organism: Notechis scutatus (assembly GCF_049901735.1). Taxonomy (NCBI): domain Eukaryota; kingdom Metazoa; phylum Chordata; class Lepidosauria; order Squamata; family Elapidae; genus Notechis; species Notechis scutatus. The sequence continues at coordinate 80,626,792 of NC_142025.1, read as the reverse complement.
CATGACCACCTGGCCAGCTGTGGCGGGGCTGGGAGGATGCGCACGTACAGAGAGACCCTCCTCAAGCGAGCACCAAAGTGCAGCAAAGGTAGGCGCAGGGGGTGTGTGCTTAAGGAGGGTCTTAACAGGACACAACAGGATGCAGCTTCTCTCCTGCACTAAGGCTCCAGCCATTGCCTTGCTGTGTCCCCCCCACAGCTCTTCGGCTGAGTGCGGAGGAGGCAAGCTCCAGCCCAAAGCGGAAGGAGGCAAAGGCTGCCGTACACACAAATGTGGCATGAAGGCAGGTAGAGGGCTGCTTCGCTCCTGCACTAAGGCTCCAGTGACCCTGCCCTCTCCTCCTGTCATGGCTGGCTGTGGTTGGCTGTGGCAGGGCCGGGAGGGTGTGCACATGTGGACAGACCCTCCTCAAGTGAGAGACTGGGCTAGGCCAAAGCTCAGCAAAAGCACGCGCAGGGTGACTAGCCACTTGCTTAAGATGGGTCTCCCCACATGTGTGCACCTTCCCGGTCCTGCCACAGCCGGCCAGGGGGTTGCGAGTGGAGGAGAGGGAGGAGAGTCACCCAAAGGGAAGCCTCTGCTGTGGCTGGCGATTGTTCCTCAGGTAGCCTAGACGTGGCTTTCCGAGAAAGAGAGAAGAGATGCAGAAACAGAGAGCGAGTGCGAGAGAGAGATACACACGCAGAGGGGGGAGACTGGCTGACAGGCAAGTGTCTTTGGTGAGGGTTTTCTCTGAGCCTGACCCCCAGGGTGGATGTGCGAGGTTCGGCGGGGCCAGCTCCCTTTTCCCACTGCCTTGAACCTCTTAAAGCCATGGCTGGGTGTTGCTGGACTGTCCCCCTTTCTGATGTCCCCTCCTCCCGGATTCTATTCCCATCCCGCCAGCCCTAGTGTTAGCAAGGCTGGTGTTGGTCATGGCCGGTGTCTCAGGGCAGAGAGGTTGCACGTCTCCCCAAGCAACCAAGGCACGCCCAGCACCAACAAGTGTCAGAGGAAGATCCAGCAAGAGTGAGGCGCCAGAGAATCAGCCCTGGCCGCTTCTCCATTCCCTGCCATTGCCCTTACCTTCTCAGGACAGGGGAGGGGGGGCGAGGAGCGGGCTCAGCCAGTGATGGGACTGGAAGCCGCAGCAGATGACCCAAAGAGCCGCATGTGGCTCCAGAGCCATGGGTTGCCAACACCCATGCTAGACCAATCTTAGAATACTGTTCAACTGTTTGGAATCCCCACCATACAGCTGACATCAGTACAATTGAAAAGGTTGAGAAAAGTCTTGCGCTCTTCTGTATACAATAGAATTCCTTATGCTACTAGGCTCAAAATTCTCAGTTTGGATAACTTTGAACTGTGTTGCTTGTGGTCAGACCTAGGTATTGCATACAAAATTATATGTAGTAAGGTTTTACCTGTAAATGACTTTTTTTGTTTTAATTGCAATAACGCATGTGCTAACAACTGCTTTAAACTCCATGTAAAGCATTCTAAACTTGACTGTAAAAATATGACTTCTGTAATAGAGTTGTCAAAGTGTGGAATGCTCTACCTGATTCAATTGTTTCAGTTACAAATTTGCAGTTTCAGTCACAAATCGACTTCCGTGGACATTACATCATACTTAAGTGGTTAATAGAGGGGATATGCATGTACACTAATGTGCCTATCATCCCCGTCATTGTATTTTTATTCTTTTATTCTTGTTCTCATTTGTGTTTGACAAATTCTAATAAATAAATAAATAAACATTGGCTCCCATTTTGACACTGTTTTGTAGGGCCCTTCTTTGGCCAATAGGCTTAGGAAAGCCAGAGTAGAATGGAACCCATCAAGTGACTTGTTTGACTGACTGTTGTCACCAGGAGTATTGTTCTTTTTTTTTTTTTTATAATGAGATTTCTACCTTTGTTAGCTGCTCAGTCACAGAGTGAATTGGGGATCCATACACATTTTCTTAATGAAATAAATAACAATCCTTTTCATCCTTATGTCCTCTGTCTGGCAGCCATAGCCTTAAAATGAAATATTGTCTGGCTCTTAACTTGGGGGGTTGGGAGGGAGACTGATTTAACAATCATACTGAAACATTTGTGTATTTACAATTTACCTTGTAAATTGCTTCTTTCTTTCTATCATCTGTCAACAGATTCACCACCTTAAAGTTATGTTATTTATTTTCTGATTTCAGCACTGAGTTTCAATCCATCCATTCAGAACTGTAGATCACATGACTTGTGTTGAAATTTGAAAAGAGTGACATTAATTCTATATTCTAATCTAATTGGCACATTTTTGAAAATGGGTATTTTCATTTGAAAATGAAAAACAATATTTATTGGAAAATATTACAATTGAATATGAATCTTTTGATGCTGGAAAAGTTACTCTAATTGCTGTTTTCTGCAGTCTTTTGCTGTAATTTTAGTAACCAAAGAAGCAAAGCAGTGTACCCTATTCATTCAGCCCCTCCCCTCCCCCATTTGCCCTCCTTTGCAATGATCCATGTTCTTTCTTTGCTTGATATCTGGCAAAGGTTTGTTTTGCCTTGTTTTGCCTTATTTTCCTGTATCATTGGCTATTTTTCTTAAATACATCCATCACATTATTTTTTTCGGGGGCAAGTGCAGAAAATGTGCAAAGTGCAGAAAGAGTATGGAACAGTAAGGCCTGAGTTGAGGGGGGGGAAAGAAATATAACTCTTATGCATCTTACGATTTATGGTATCTTTCCATCTTTGTAAACCAGCCTTGCTTCCCGTGAAATAATGCACCTATCAATTACATTGCTAACACCAAACTGAGGTTTTTTTTTTTTTTTAAGTAAAACCTTGTTTTCAAAATAAAGATTCAACCGCTATATGAACTTAGGCCCTTCCTGGGAAACAGCAGTGCCAAGTCGCCATTGTTGGATCCATTCATCTGCACCCACTGGGTGGCGCCAGCAATTGTTCCTCTCAGGCAATTGCGAAGAGGGGAGGGGAGCAACTTTCCCAGCAGCAGCCGCTTCCCTCATTTGCCTTTGCTTCCCACTTCGGTAGGGTGAGGTGCCGGCTGAGAATGAGGGAGGCACCACCACCGCCCCCACCACCATCGGTCGCCGCCAGGAACTTGTTTTAGCTCCGGCAGCCACCTTTCCTTTCTGCAGTAACTTTGCCTGAAAGATGCGCCAGTTCTAAGGTTGCTCTCCTTGATGCGTGGCTAAAGCTTTTGTGGGCTTTCCTCAATTCTACCAGCAGAGTTATGGTCGAGAGATGATTGTTTTCTGTAAGACTCCTAGATTGCGTGCATATTGTTCTTTCTTTCTCTCTCCCTCGGCGCGGTTGGCGCCAGATCTTCTCAGCAGCGGGAAAAGACGCGCAAAGATTTCTCCCGACTGTCCGATTACTGAGATATAACTTTACATGTTTTGCGAGTAGAGCGAGTCATTTTCGTTTGCTTGGTGGTGAAGACAGAAATTCTTCTCGACCTTGCGTTTTGGTGCCGCTGTTTCCACGGCTGTATATCTATGTTTTTTTGAATGGCTGCACCATGGCTACCGCAACGATGGTTTGCAGAGTGCAGTTTCTGGACGACACCGATCCTTTCAATAGTACTAATTTTCCTGAACCCACCCGGCCTCCCCTCTACTCCTTCAGGGAAGACATCCCCCTGGTCACCCAACTGGCCGGGGTCCACCGCCTGCTAAAAGCTCCGCAAAAGGTATGGAACTTCCTGGGAACGTTTAATTGGCCGGAGTAGCCGTATTAGGTGAGGAAGGAGCAGAAACTTCGCGAGGGGGGATGCGCTCTGTTTGTATAGGCCGTTCAATTCTTGGATTCATATGATGCCATTGGTGTTTTAACGGGAACATTAAAAAAAAAAAAACTCGTAAGCAATTTAGGACATTTTTGTGCTGAAGAACATGGTAGACTTAAACTATCAGTGGTGTGACTGAAATTTCCTAATATTGAATGTCTGAGTTATTTAGTTAAATGAATCGACAGGAGTTTGATGACAATATCTGCTTCACATCATGCGTAATAAATTTGGAATATATTGTTCCAAGAAGAGTTGATGGACACAATCCTAGAAGTTGTAAAGAGAGATTAGTGAATCAAGAGATATTAATTATGCTTTGCTGCATTAAAATGATTAAAAACAAATAGGAATTAATAACCTAAGTTGGCTTGCCCCATTGATTTTAGCGGAGCTAAAACGTGACTTAAGTGGATCAAATGATTTCTGGAGCTTAGTCGACAGCTATTTTGACTGCTTGTATGAAATCTTCAGATGCTGAGGCCAGTACCCCTGTGAACGTTGCTTTTGGGGGGAGTTGGGATAATTGAGACTGACTGGATTCCTTCCCCCCCACCAAGGTGTCTAGTTTATTACCGTTGAAAAGGAGAACTGCTTTCAGATTTTATCGATAACAGAATCTACCACATGCCTGCTGTTATCTACTTTGATTAATTGTGTGACTTGAAAAGCAGATCTTTTTTTGTGTATTTCATTTTTGAAATAATCAAGCATCCTGAAATTAAATTGATAGGAGCAGTCAAAATAATTGAAATTTTAATTCTTTGAATACAAAGTGTTAGATGTATTGGATATTGTATTTAATTTTCCAGAAAATTCCTGAACATACAGGGGTAGTCATCATCCCATACTGTGCCATGTTGCTCCATTAGACTTTTTATTTGGTAACTCTGAGATGTTCACTCAGTAAATTATAAGTTACTGAAATTAAAGTAGACCTGGAAGATGCTAGTTTGGGGAAGGGTTTCAATATGATTAATGCACAAAAGGATCTGCTCAAATTGACTGTATTTGTACAGTCTTCAACAGGCCTTTGGAACTTTTAATTGCATTTATAAGGCCTATGAAGGAAATAAGGCTTTATACAGTGCTATTTCATTTATTTGTGGTTTGATTGTAATATATTTCTCGCACCATAAAATAATTACCGGTACATATTTTCTGTGTCAGATGATGGAATAAACATGAAAAATAATATATTGAGATTGTTGTAATCCCCATAAACCAAACACCAATGACATGATAAAATAGATATTTTTTGGTGTTTCTAATTGGAACACTACTGGAAAATTAAGAGTGTGACAGACTTATTTGGTTCATATTTTATAAAATTAACAGATATTTACCACAATTAAGTTTTGCTAAATTAAGTAATATATTTTCTTTCTTTTTTGCTTGTGGAAGAAGGTCTAATTTTAAATTTCTCTCCTCCTACATATAATAGGCTGGGATAATTATAAAAATAGTTGTCCACTTAGATATTTGAGATGGAAAGATTGTATCTCAGGTTTCGATAGAGGTTTTTGTTAAGAACCTGGCATAAAAATAGTCCAACAGTATGCTGATACCAAATAAGGTGCAGAAGGAAATACAACAGTGATCAGTTAGTAACAGCAACCAGAACCTGAGGTAGTTTTTTGATGATGCCTAAATATGTTAATGGATATTTTATAACATTTCCATAAATGCTTTTCATAGCAAACAATCATAGATTGACGCTATATCTAAGAAACCTACTCTCAATTCTTGTTTCCTTGAACTTACATACATACATATGTATGTATATATACATTTTTAAAATTTTATAAAACTAGATGCCTAGAACCCTGGGCTACTTTCTCTTTTCTAGTACATTTTGAGTTCTTTCTTAATAAATTATGGAATGAGTCATCTGAATATTATCAAATAGCTCTTTCTTGCAACTGAATTTGACATCCATGTAAATGAATGCATGTAAGTGTTTCTATTAATCATTAATTTGCCCTCTTTTCTTAGGTCTTTTTATAAATTGCTTTTCACTTTCACAGCAGCTTTACAGGACAAACAATTATATTTAGCTAGGATTTCTAAAATGACTGAAGTCTTAAAACTAAAGTTAATCGTAAAGTCATCCTAAATTTCTATTACCAATTTTTCAGAAAATGAAGTAATGGTGGCAAGACAAATAGTGTTCACCACTGCTGGATAAATTGGGGAGGGAAATATGTATAACAAAAAAGGTATTCTTAAGTGGTTGTATTTGTGTGTCTTAAGATCTCACACTTGTGCTGAGCTTTCAATAAAAATAGCAGTTGAGTCTTCTATTCTTGGAATAATTGATACCCTGGTAAAGCTACAACATATCAAATAAAATGAAGCCATCTACAGTGGATATAAGGAGTCTGCTACCCCTATTAAAATGTCAGTTTTTTGAGATAAAAGAAATCAGTTCAAAAGAAATCAGAATTTTTCCATCTTTAATATAACATAAAGTATATAATTCAATTGAAAAACAAACTATTTTAGCAGGAAAAATAATAAAAAGTACAATAACTAGGTTGCATAAATACATACCCTTAAACTAATACTTTTTTGAAGCACCCTTTGATTTTATGACAGCATTTAGTCTTTTGAGATAAGAGTCTATCAGTATGGCAGCATCTTTCTTTGAGAATCTTTGCCCACTCTTCCTTGCAAAAGCACTTCAAATCTGTCAGATTGCGAGGGTATCTCCTATGTGCAACCCTCTTCAGTTCCTAATGAAACCACAGATTTTCATTTGGATTCAAGTTTGGGCTCTGACTGGGCCATTGTAAAACTTTGATCTTCTGGGGAAATCATTCTTCTGTTGATTAGGAGTTTTGCTTTGGATTGTCACGTTGAAAGGTGAAATTCCTCTTCATCTTCAGCATTTTAGAAGGGGCTGGAAAGTTTTGTCCCCAAATTTACTGATAATTGTTCCTTATTCCCTTGATTAAAGCCCCAGTTCCAGCTGAAGAAAAATAGCTCAAAATATGGTGCACTTGGGTAATGTGCAGTCACCCAAGTACACCAAATATAGTGTTTGGAATTACGGCCAAAAAGTTCAACCTTGGTCTCATCGACCATAACACATTTTCCCACATATTTTTGTCAGACTTAATGTAGATTTTTGCAAAATTCAGTTGGTTTGGATATTTTTCTTAGTAAAAGCATCCATTGTGCCACCTCAAACAAGTGGACAATATGGGAGATTGTTGTCACATGTAGTACACAATCAGTGCTTTCCAGGAATTCTGTAGCTCCTTTAACTTTGCTATAGATCTCTTGGGAGTCCTTGGACCAGGTTTCTTTTTATTATTCCCATCAATTTTGGAAGGACATACAGTTCTTGGTAATGTCATTGTTGTACCATATTTTCTCCACTTGTTGATGTCTGCCTTAAGTGTGCTCCAAGGTATATCCAGAACATTTTTTGTATCCTTCTCCTGACTAATATCTTCCAACAATGAAATCCCTTTGATGCTTTATAAACCCTTTGTAAACCATGGCTTTACAAACCATGCTGTAACAGGCAATTGAGTGAATGTCAGAAAAAATCTTATCAGCACAGCTAAACTTTATATGGGCTTGAGCATGGTCACTTTGATTGATGGCAGGTAATGTCATTATTAGTAGTACCCACATCAGTTTGGATATGATTGGTTAATTCTGAACATAGCCATATCCCTACTTATAAAGATAGTGTGCTACCATGTTATTGTAAGTTTTTATTGCTATTTTACTCTCTTAAAAATTTCAGTTTGTTTTTCAATTGGAGTGTAAAGCTTATATTTTATATTAAAGATGGAAAGAATTCTGAAGTGATTTATCTTGATCTGATTTTTTTTTTACATCTCAGAAATCTGGCATTTTAACAGGGGTGTATAGACTTATATCCACTCTACAACCTTAGTAGAAATTGCTTTTTTTCTTATGTCCTACTCCATTCCTTCCCATTTTGTTATTGCTGTGCACTTCTAACCTTTTTTTTCCAGCTGCTAAGGGTACATAAGGATTCCTTTTTGTGGACCAGTAGTATCTTTTCTTCTGGCCTTCTGTTTTTGTTAAGGGGCCCTTCCTCCATTTGTGTATAAAACAAACTCTCTGGAATATATCAAATATATTCAAATTCTGGAATATATCAAACAATATCATTTTAGGACCTTATCACCATCTGATATGGATTAAGAGTTCTATTTAAAGTACCCTATTTTCTTTTATGAAGTTGTACTTTGAATGCTGATATAGTTTGTGTTGCATAAAGTTGATTTTTAGGAGAGAGGGGATTGCAAAATATGTTTACTTGCATGAATTTAAAATAGAAACTGTTGAAAAAAATCCAGCCACATTCTTCCCTTTTTATTATGGTCCATAAATATGTACTGTTCTTTAGATAGGTATGTGAAAAGAAAATAAGGAAACTGAAGTGCTGCTAATTCTTAGTGTTATGGATATTGGCCTGTAAAATAATTGAATAAATTGGGACATTTCCTTCAGCATATACTCTGTTAATTTTGCATTTTCATATAGAAAACTATAATCTTGATTATTTTCTAATTGCTTTTAGTAAACAATATGATTTCAGTACTAGTCTATTCAATCTCTGGGTAGATGATACGTTGTCTATAAGGAGTTGGAAGCTTGACTGAAAGGATCTTTTCTGTGAAACCAGATATGACATTAGTTACATTGAAAAGGAAGTAAACATATAATGAACCATTTCAACATTTTTTTATAAATTTAAGATAGACTTATTTGTTTGCTTATTAGTCACTTCAGTCACAACTTGCAAGTAGGAGGCTTTCCGGAATTATAGGACGGTATCAAAACAATATGTTCAGTATTCTATTCCTAGAAAATATAAAATCAAGAAAAGAATAATAACCAGTATTTTTGGAAAGCCTATTAATCTGAGTACATTTGATTTTCTGGAACAACCATTTAATTTAACCTATAGAAGGGAATTCATTTTGAAAATAGTATTAATTATGGAAATATTTATCTTTGAAAGATTTGGAAGGAAAGGAAATTATAATATAGGTAGTCCTCGATTTACAACAGTTCATTTAGTGACCATTTGAAGTTATAACGGTACTGAAATAATGATTTATGATAATTTTTTTACTTACGATGATTACAATATCCTCACAGTCACATGATTTATATTCAAATGCTTGACAACTGACTCACGGTTGCAAATTTTTAATATAGTTAAGAGAGATGGAACAAATATTAAGTTTACTTCAAACTTCAAACATATGGAAACTTGATATAAATAAATATAAAATGTTTTATCACTTGGTGATAAAAATGTTTTATCACTTGGTATATTGCTTCAGTTATGTTTTCTAAAATGATAGCTCCATTTCCCTGAAATGTTGCAAATTAAATGAACAGATTGGGTCTTTTTTCATGTGTAGTGACAATATTACAAAGGTCAAATAGAAATAATTCATCATGGAACAATTTTGAAAGTCATAATTCCATTTCAATCTGATGTATGCTATTGAATCAACCAAAACACACATTTCTTCAAAATATATTGAATTGGCATTGTATATAATATCAATTACAAAATATGTTTTAATAGAAATGATCATAGACCCTTCTATGGAAGAACTTTAAATATTTATCTGTAGCTTTTTCTTTCACACTTATCAGTTTCAATAGTGTCAATATTTTGATAATTAAATAGAGTCATGTTTTTACTAAAAGTTGGTTATAAAATGTCCTGCAGTCTCTAAAATATTAATGGATATACTAAAATATATTAGCCATATGCTACTTTAGGTGTGGTTGGTTATTTCAGATTTGTTAGCTATCTTTCCAAACGTTCATGCTTACATTATTTCCCCCTTTTTCCATTTCTCATTGTAATTCCCATACTCTTGTATCAGCATTATTTGTGTTTGTGTTAGCATTAATAAATATTGTAATAAAAACAATATTGTGTTATACTTCTTTTTCTTAAAATTGTAATAATAAAATAAACATTAAGGAATTTTGCAACAAGTCATCAGCCCCTGAGTTTGAACTTCTTAAAATATAAGTAGAATGTCTGCTTATATAGAATGTATTGATATTTATTTATTTTGTATTTATTTATTAAATTTATATGATGCCTGTCTTACTATCAAGTGACTCCGGGCAGCTTACAACCTGATAAAAACTATAATATAAAACATTAAAATGTTAACTATTAGATGAACAAAAATTAGCTAAAATAGGAACTGGTATACAGTGGAGGTGGAGTCTTCTTTTTAATTCATTAACCATCTCCAGTATGGAATAACTGCATTAGGGTCTCAGGCCAATTGGCAAAGCAAGGTTTTGAGGCTCTTTCGGAGACCCAGAAGGATTGGGGGTGGACAGATCTCACCTCAAGAAAAATGATGTTCCAGAAAGCAAGAACCATAGGGCACAAAAGGTTCTTCTCCTGGGCCCCACCAGCCTCATACTTAGTGAGTCCCTCCCCCCCAAAAATACAATATGAGAAACCATTCTGGCCAAATTATTTGGGTTATTTTATAGAATATGTCATATTGACATAATTGTATGTAAACTATAATACCATTTCTAGACCCATATCTCAGATCCCCAGATATGATAAATAAATCACTTATAATAGCTAATGAGTGCTTGCTAATATCCTGCTGATTGGTTTAAGCTAAAATGATGTGGACTAGTAGCTTCCTCAATGTGTTCCTCAATTATGGTACATAATATGGATTTCAAAAAAGCCTGTTCCAATTTAAGAAGAGATATCAGGAAAGTTACAGGTGAATATTAAATGCTCATCATAGAGTAATAAATGAGAAATAAATGAATATCAGTTTCTTAAGAAAGAGGGTGTTGTTAATCCATGTCCTCAAAAATTCCATTATTATCTCTATGTGATTACCTTGAAAAGTTGCTGCTGCTGTTTTATTTTGAAATAAGGTTTTTATCAAACTTTAGATCAGTGGTAGTCAACCTGGTCCCTACTGCCCACTAGTGGGCGTTCCAGCTTTCATGATGGGCGGTAGGGGTTTTGTCCCCTACTTTATAAATCACCATTACTGTGGAACTGGTGGGTGGTTAGAGAAAACTTTACTACTAACAGAGATACAAAAGTGGGCGGTAGGTATAAAAAGGTTGACTACCCCATCTCTAGATCAATATTTTGGGGTGATGCCCCTGTTAGTGAGAAGGGCAAGCAGTGACAGTGACAAGGCGACTTTGCCCCAAACAATGATTCCTGCTTAGTTCACCTTTGGGTGGGGGGGCACTGGAAAATGATATGAGAGTCTTTGGAGAAGGTGAGCTATACAGAAGTCATTGTTTTATGCTATGTGCTTCAGCAAGATGAGTCTTTGTCGCAATACCTATTGGGAGTGAGTCTTCCTTCACCCTCCCTACTTTGCTCCTCCCTGTCCTGGGAAGCCTGGGTATGATAGATAGCTTATCAGCTAAAATGTGGATAAAAATCCCAAACTTCAGAATGAGTGTGTGTGTGTGTGTGCACGCGCATGTAGGCGCACATACAGCACACCAAAAGAAAGATCCTTTCCTAAGCCATAGCATGATTAGCAGCTTTGCCAGCTTGGAAAAGTGCCCAAGCTCAGAATGAGATGTGTTTGTGTGTGACTCCTGCTTAGCCCACCTTGCACAGGGGGCCCTGGAAAAAGAGGCGAGGATGTCTTCAGAGAGGAGTACTGGCAGGCAGGAAGTTTCACCTCCCTTAAGTTGGCTGGCTTTGGCAACAGATTTGAAGGCCCAGGCTTGCAGTGAGTTGTCCCTGCAGGTTGGGGCGAGGTGTCCCACAATAAGATGGTGGAGATGAGTTGGAAGCAATGTGGCAGCAACGAGTTGTCATAGACCCTTTTAGATTCATCATTGCCTTTTGTCCCACGTAAGATCTGTAAGATCTTAACAGCATTGTCTTTAATTTTCATTGTTTTTTCTTTTGTATATTTATAAACTGTTTTAGATGCTAAATACGAATCTGTTTTAAAAGTACACATTTTGCAGGAGGTCCCCAAGGTCATTTGCCCCTAATGACCAACTGCAAAGATGCTGCAGCACAGCTACCCACCTATTTCCCTCCTATCTTGCCTGGACAGGTTCTCAGGCCTCCAGAACCCAGTAAGTTGGCCTACTTTGTCAATATACAGGTTCTATGCATTCTTCCCTAACCCGTTCTCCCATCAACATTCGCTTACTTACTTTTTGAAGAACCCAGGAAGTCAGCATAGAGAAGGCTTCTCCCTTGTTGGGCCATGTGGCATAATCAAGAAGAAGAAACCCAATCTCTTTTGTTTCCTTGGTAATATTTTTCTTACAGTCATGGTAAACTATTAAATCACTCAACTCATAATCCTTAATGGAACTGCATCTACATGGAGGGAAATATACAGTGGGGCACCCCAAGGCTGTCTTAGGCCCAGTACTCTTCAATATCTTTATCAACAATTTAGATGAGGGAATAGATGGGGAACTCATCAGATTTGCAGATGACACCAAACTGGCAGAAATAGCCAACACTCCAGAATATGGGGTTAAGATACAGAAGGGTTCTGATAGCCTTGAATGTTGGGCCTATCTAACAAAATGAAATTCAATGGAGAAAAAAAGGAAGGTTCTAAATTTAGGCAAGAAAAACCAAAATACAGGTATAGAGTAGGTGTCAATAGTAATAACTGCAAGAGGGATCTTGGAGTCCTAGTGGACAAGCCCTTAAATATAGCCAGCAGTGTGCTGCAACAGCCAAAAAGCCAACACAGTCCTAGGCTGCATTAAAGAGGAACAGAATCAAGATCACATGATCACATTAATATCACTTTATAATGCCTTGGTAAGGCCACACTTGCAATACTGCACCCAGTTTTGGTCACCACAATGTAAAAGAGATATTAAGACTCCAGAAGGAATGCACAGAAGAGCGACAAAAATGATTAGAGGATTGGTGGCTAAAAGATATAAAGAATGGTTACTGGAATTGGGTATGTCTAATTTAAGGACTATGGATGACATGATAGCAGTACGCCAATATCTAAGGGGCTGCCACAAAGAAGAGGGGGTCAACATATTATCCCAAGTATCTGAAGGCTAGAGAAGAAGCAATGGATGGAAACTAATCAAGGAGAGATCCAATTTAGAATCAAGAAGCAATTTCCTGACAGAACAATCAATCAATGGAACAACTACATAAGTTTTGGTTGCTCCAACACTGGAAGTTTTTAAGAAGAAATTGAACAACCATTTGTATAAAATGGTATAGAGTTCTCTGCCTGACCTTCAAGGTCCCTTCCATCTCTGTTATTCTGAATAAACATCTATTTTTAGCAAAAGCATAAATTGCTGTCACGTGACAGTGAAGTGCTGAAGGTAGCTATAAATGCAGCCTGTTGCTGAGACCAAAATGTAGCCATATGACCATGGCAGGGGTTGGCTATCAGATCTTCAAATCTGGGTCATAAATAACCTTGTGCTACTGTTCTCATGTGGTTTTGCACTATAGCACTTTAGGCCACTGCTCTTTATGAGCAGATGCCTGTACCAGATCCATGGCAAAAGGCTTTGCAAACAGAGGGAAGGCCTCTCTTTTGCAAAGTCTTTTGCCTCAGATCTCGTACAAAGTCTTTTGCCATGAATCTCATGCAGGCTTTGGTTCACAGAGAACAGATTCCTAAGGTAGTGTGAGATCACGCTAGAGTCTTTTGTTGCAGATCGCATGCAGGCCTCGGTTCACAGAGAACAGATTTGTAAAGTAGTTCAACATCATGTGAGATCAATAGTGCAACATCTTGTACTATTGATCTCGCGTGATCTCACATGACTTTAGACCTCTGCTGTCTGCGAATGCACCTAAGCAGGCAAAGAAACAGATGGTTCACTAGATCATCATAAGTGAGTTTCCACAGGCCAGCCAGCACGGGGGGCGGGGACGACGACAGACAGGGTGAATGTTTTTTGTAAGTTTATAAGATTGCTTTGGTGCTGCAACATTTGTAACTTCAGGATTGTGTTGTAAATATTGGGGGGGGGGGGGGGTTATGTCATAACTTTGAACTGTCCCTAAATGAACTGTCATAAAAATGGTTCAACCAATTATAACTAGAAAATATATTGAATTATGGAAGCTTTGTTGAGACCTGACATTACCGCATTTGGAGAAATTGCTTATATTTAATTTTAGCTCTGACATAGAACCTGATTATGTTGTTTGAAATCCTTGCCACCTAGCCAGCCCGCAAGAGGCTAAGCTAATCATCATCTGTCTTGGCGAAGTAATAGTTATACATGAGAAAATATACAATGTCCTTTTAATAGTTATTTATTCTAGTTATGGCAGAGAATACTAAGAATCACCAGATTAAATCAGGCTGCCTTTGGACTTTGGACATAGGAACAGTCAACATTCGAACAATGAAAATGGACGCTTGACTAGAAGAACTGCTGAATGAATTCAACAATATGCAATGGGATATCACTGGATTATGTGAAACATGACAATAAGGTGAAAATTTAGTTGAACTTGATAGGACTGGACATTTACTCTACACTAGAGATATCAAAGATATCACCAGTTCAGGGGTTCCTTCCTCCCAAGGGGACAGAGAAAGAGACAGATAGACAGAGGGGGCGAGGGAAAGAGACAGAGAGAGAGAGTGTGTGTTGTTGATTGTAAGCTCCTTGGGGCTGAGAAGAATTTCTGCAAAACTGAGTTTCCTGAAATGGACCACCAGACTCCTAAACAACTTAAGAACAATCTAGTAAAAAGAAAAATCAACCAAAACAGCAACTTACAAATAAAAGCAAATAAAACACCCCAGGAACAAAGCAAACTAAAGTTTAATTTGTGTGTATTTAATGGACTGCTAAATTGGCTACGCCCACCCAGTCACATTACAACCTAGCCACACCCACCCAGTCACTCCGTCTCCCCACAGTCAGAGGGACCATGAATTGGCCCCATGTTTAAAAAGTTTGAGGACCCCTGCTGTAATCACTTAATTCAGGGTAGAGTCGAAGCGGCTGGATGGAGTTTAGCTGACACCACACAGAGTTCACAGCAGATATTTTTTCTATGTGGCCAAGAAGAGAAGCATCTGCTGCTACCTAGTATTGAGCTCTCAATTTCCAAGTGGAAGGCGGGCATTTTTACCACTAGGCTACCATACACACATCTTTTCAGAACTATTGCAATAGGATCTGAAACAATCAATTTATGTTAGAAAATTGTTAGAATCTCACAATTTGAAATGAAAAATGAACCAAATTCCTATACAACATTGTAATAGATCTCCAGTTCGCCAGTCTGAAGGGGAAGTTGCCTATAAACACATTTTCAACCCTATCTGATTTAGATTTTTTAACCACACTTCCCCTTCATTCCCCCCCCGCTCATTTACCTGCTTCCAAAAGGTGATGGAGGAATTAGTTCAGTTACACTCCTGTGAGATCCTGGTATGTCCCAGGGAAAGCAGAGTATTCTTCCTTTTTAAGGTTGAAAAAGAAGTGCAAGTTTTGCTGCTCTCAAATTATTTCTCAGTGAAGAATAATTATTTCAATTAATTATAGCTAGTTTTATGCATAAATCACAATCATTTATATTATTATTATTAATATCTATAAATGTTAACTGTGTATGTGCTTCTTTTCAGAATATTCATCTATCCCTCCTCATCCCTAGCAAGCTTTGCATATTCTGGGTTTGTTAATTTTTGCAAGTCTAGAATTTCCCACAAAAATCACTTTTTAACACATATCCTTTTATTGTCTTCCTTTACACTACTGTAATTATTCATAGGTTGCATCCAAATGTAGTGTTCTTGATGCTTCTTGTGGAATCATAGTGCTGGCCTGGCCTTGTCTATAAAAAAAAAAGCAAGAAAGACATTAACTGTAATTAGGCCAAGGCACAAAACAGCATTCCGCAGCAACTCCCTGTTCTGCAGCACAAAATGGTAAAATGATAGGAAGCGAATTTTATTTTAGAGTGCTTATGTAAAGGCACTGATTTTTTTTAAAAAAGGAGCTGTGAATAAAATGTTCCTTGCTCCTTTATTACATTGGGTTCACATTCACATGACTCAAAAATTGAGCTTGGCCAGAATCAAAGCATTTTTAGGATTTGTTCACTTATGCTAAGAAACTTTTTTTCTTCTATGAGCTTGGCAATTATTTATATTTATCTGTAAATATTCTGTTTCACTTGAATCGTGATTACTTTCAGTGACTCTGAGTAATTTGGGGTCATAGAGAGACATCATTCTTTGAAAAACTTTAAAGATTTCTATTTCCTCTACAGGAATTATTATCCATGCGTCTACAGTACTAGAAAATAAAATAGTCAAAAGAAACTGAGTCAAGAGCTAAGCCTATTAGCATATAAATACTAATTGGCCACACAAGAATAAACCCCCCCTCAAAAGATTGAAATGTTTTAGCTCAAACCTATTAGTAAAATGGTTCTCCCAGAAAAGAAACTCTTACAATCCTGTATGTTTATTCTGAACAAATTTATTAAGTTCATGAAACATCCCAGTAACAGTTGATTTAGAATTGCAGGGCAAAATAGTTTAAACATGTTAAATTAGGTTGCATTCTTTCCGCATATAATTATGAGAATAGTTTGCTAAAATTAATTAAAATCTCAGAATTTTGTGCTGCAAAAGTGTTATTTTATATTTTTATCCTCTTGAATACTATACCTTGAAAATGGTGAATGTGTTTAAAATTCAGCCAACGATTGTCCAAGTTGTCCTTTACTAAAGCTAATTATAACTCTTAGTACCACTTCATACCATTTTCATTCTGTATTTCAACAGAGCCCTTGTGTTCCCCTGAGAGCTGATCAGAGATTCTTTAATTAGAAAATCCACAATGAGGCACAGGATTCTCAGGAAGGTAGTTTGCCAAATGATTGGTGAGCTCATAGAATAGCTTAACTAAGGCTTCCAGGAAAATTGAAGGGGCTCTTTAAAAGATGATCTGGAATCCTCTGAATTGAATTGCTGTGGCTGGGCTTGAATGACACTTTCTCTGTGACTGAGAAAGAATAGACAACACTAGCCCAAAATTTGTGTCTTCAGTTTAAAATTATCTAGGAAAGTCAGAGTAATTTACAGAATTATAATATTTCAAACCCAAAAGTTTATAGAATAAAAGTTAAAAACATTGGTAGAAAATGACAATTTTGAGGAAGATAGATTCAAGGATAAGAATTAAATTTGTGAGAAAAATGGACACAGAATTTTATTTTCCTATTAACTGATTATTAAGTAATTAAAATTATGTTTATGAATCCTGGTTAAAAACTTCAATCATAAAATAATGAAATCTAGATTCATCAAAATCGATTGAAAGAAGTATTTAAATCCAGATTTTTTTTCATTAGTTCCCTTAACCTTGCTTTCATTTACCACATTTTCTAGCTTTAAAATAAGGACAGTGTGTTTTTGCCCAAGATTTTAATTATATGAAAAAGGTTATTCAATATTAGTATTTTTATTTTGAATGGAAATATAGAAGCAGTTCCATAATATGTAATTATTTGACTGTAGGAAAATGGGATGGGAGATCGGATGTGGGTTAAAGCATCTTCCCACTGTACTTTGGAAAGAAATCTCCCTTTGAGTTCCACCATTCTTAGAGCTTTTTTACTATGTTCAAAGTTGTTTGGACTTTGTTAGACTTTGGAAAAATTAAGTCAGAGTAGTTTAAAAGAAAGCAAAATAATATCAACTCCTGCTCTATCTGAGCTTGATTGTTTGCAAGTGTTTCCAGCCAGTGCAAGTAAATGTGGGGTTTACTCTCTTTTTATATCACTAGTCTACAAATTTGGGGAAATTAGTGTGCTAATTTTACATATTTTGATTAGACAAATTAGAAAAAAGGTGCTGGTTGGCTAAAGTTTTCAAGATATTTCACAATAAAGATTTATACACAGGCGAGTATATTTGCCTATGTGGATGGAAATATCTAATGATTGTGATGCCTTGTAACTTCTCGGTAAAGCAAGGTAGAACAGTGAAAATGGTACTACATGAAAGTGTATAAATTTATCTTCACTTTCAGAACAGCAAGACTATGAAAAACACATGGAAAATTTGCTTAAGTGCTATAAAGCACTTGGTGCAAACATGTCACTGAAAATTCACTTCTTATACTAGCATTTAGACAATTTTCCTTTGAACTGTGGGGCAGTGAATGATGAGTATGAGAACAGATTCCACCAGGATATTGCAGGCACGGCAAAAAGATACCAAGGGAGATGGAGTCTGTCCATGCTTGCTGATTACTGCTGGAATCTCCCCAAGTATGATCCTACTGCAGTTCAAAAGAGATAAGTCAAAAAATGCACTTTAGATACCAAATAAAGATGGAAACTTGTCATTTTATCTGATGTTAGAGCTTGTCAGTTTTTCATGCCAAAAATATTCAAGTGTTACATGAAAAACCAATAAATGAATGGAAAGTTATGTTATTGGTATCAATAAAAAGATAAATTTATAATGATTGGTGTGGCACCACTCTCATTGCTATAACACATTTTGCAGAAAAGTTATGGAGCATAATTGCATATACCCTTGTAATTTTGAATTGTTTTGATATAATTTTAACCTGAAGCTGTATCTTGGAAACTGGAACTAATTAATACTTCAGACTTGATTTTCCTTTATTAGTGATCTAATTCTGGTCAAATTAAGCTACTTTCATTTCCAAGGCTTTCTCCTTGTTGACTAGTATATTTAGTAGCTTGCTCTGCCAGTTTTGGTAGAGATGTAGTCTCTTTTCTTAGTAAAAAAGAAAAGGAAGGAAATTCCAAACTTAACAATGATGATGTTTGCTTGTTGAGTAATGAAACATTTGCCAGCAAATAACCAAGCTCAGAGAGCACCATGGACTCCACAGTTTAATCTTGAACTATATATATTCTCTGCTATTGAGATCCAGCTATTCTTGACTTGTTATTAATCTTTGTGGAACACTTAGTTGCAAAAATAGAAATGCTAACACTAAGAACATATGAGAAAGTAATTAATAGTGATGTTCTTGATTTTAAGTCAAGCTAAAGCATCATGTGTTAGAGACATATTTTGACTTTAAAAAATAATTTTAGTAAATTCAAGGCGACAATATTTAATACCCACAGTGTTAGGGATATACACCCTAGCAGAACGTGCAACGGCAGTCTAGCAGACAGGCAGATATGTGAGACAAAACGTAGTAGTAGCTTACACTCAGTAAGACAGATACACTGTGCAAGTTAAATAGTTTTTATTCCAGCAAGAGTTATAGCATAGTCAAAACAGTCCATATGTCATACGCTAAGTTCAGTCAGTCCGGGGTTTATTCAGTTTGCAAAGTCCAGTGTCGAAAAAGAGTTCATTAAACTTACAATCAATCAGTCCAGTGATATATCTCTTTTGCAGTCAGAGATATGAAGAAAAATCAAACCCCTTTTCTTCTCTCAGCAAACACGCAGTTATCACCATCAATCTATCATTGTCAGCATTCCAGTAAAAGCCAGGGAAACAGTGAGCTCTCTTGCTCCCTCTTATGGTGATTTTACAACCGCACCCAAAATACTTGGTTTACAGTTTAAAGTGATACATACACTTAAACTCACTAACATAGTTTATATATATTATTTTTATCCAAACTAAGTTAGATAACCAATGTTATTCCTAACACACAGCAAAAGGAAGTAATAGGAAAACAAACTCAACATGCTTTTGAGTTCTTTAAAAAGCTAAAAGGACAATTGCAAATAGTTCCAGTGGGGTGAGAGGAGAAAAGGATGACAGCAAAAGAAGCTATAGTGACTACAAAAAGCTTAGTGAAATTTTGAAAACCAAAAGGGTCACATACAGAAAATAAAAAGGACCAGAATATGAACTGGAATTATAATAATTATAATAATGATTATATCTGGTCATGGAATACAGCAAATGTTAATAGTAAAGAAAAGGCAGAACTATTCAGCTCTTCTTTTGGTTCCTCTTCACCAGTATCAGGCTAAGTATCATGCAATTTGTGAAAAGTAGGTAGAATGGTAGGACTGAAGCATCACATTGATGCAAATGTGATCAGGGAATATTATACTGGCCCCTCTTCAACATTTGCATTAATAATTTGGATGAGGAAGTAGAAGGAAAGTTTATTAGAAGAAAAAGCATATTCAAAATAGTATTGTTAGATTAAAGAAATAGGCTGACATAACAAACCAATGCAAGTGCTTCATTTAGAAGAGCATAGGTATATGCTGTGAATTACCTGGTTTGTTAATGGTCATTTTGATAGAATTTTGAAATAGTAGCAAACTGAATATGAGATAGCGATATGAAATTATTAAAAAGGATTGCATTTTTAGATTGTATTAGAAGTGTTATAGTTTTAAATCACAGAGAAATAATTATTTTACTTTACCTGCATTAATTAGAATCCTGGCTTGAGTATTGTGTTCAGTTCTGGGCACTAGACTTTTAAGAAGGAGCAAACAAATTGGAACACCAAACAATCTGAGAAGGTTGACCTTAGGTGAAACCTAAGTCCCATGTAGAGAGACTAAGGGGCTTCAAAATATTTAGCTGTGAGAAGATTTTGAGAGGAAGTTATAGAACTTATTGTGCAGCAGAAGTTCAAAACAATTTCTCCATTGTTTCATAATTCAGAACATAAATTTAGGGATTTAAATTACAGGAAGGCACATTCTGATAGAACATTACAAAAAACAAAAAACCCAAACAGAACAGTCCTGGAACAAGTGAACCAGAACAGTACTGGGCACCTTTCACTGGATGTGTTCACTAGACAACCATTTGTTGAAGATGCTTAATTGGATACTACAGTGGCATGAATGGCTTCTTTCTCCTCCATGCTGTTGCGAGAGCCCAGGATGGGTTAGACTCCTGATGATGTCATTAAGCTGAGTCTGTTCTTGTATATAAAAGGCCAACCCCTGGGAGTCTCCCCAGCTTTGACTCAGCTTCTTTTAGTCAGTAAGCTGTGTCTCTGAAAGCACTGTGATAGTTCTACCATTCAAACTCTTCAAAAAAAGCAAATACAGCTTTAAACACAGCTCCCGGGGATCCAAGCAGCTGTGTCTTCAAGAGAGCAGGGCTCCGCTCTCCTGCAACGCCAAGGACTTGACATTCTAGCATCAAGGAAGGCAATTAAGGGAAACATCCATCAACCTCCCCCACAGCCTTTCCCTCGCGAGCAGCTGCGATTGTGAACAATCGGCAAAAGCAATAAAAAGCGCCAGCCAGCTGATTACTTTTTACGGAGACTGCTCTTTCCAACTGACAAATTGTCGCTCGGGGCTCTTAGCGGCCTAAGGAGCGACCACCATCACAGAAGCCACAGCATGAGCGGATGGCCATTTCGGGGGAGCAAATCCTCCACTGCATGAAATGAGCGGCCATTTTAAGTGGTCCAACTCTTTCCAACTCTATGATTCTATTATATTCAAAGGAAGCCTGCTTCCTTAACGAATCATAAAACAAGGGTTTAGCAAGCCTTGGGACAACTAAAGAGACCAAAGAAGACCAAAATTAAAACCCGAACTGCTAGCAGATCGTTGGTTCTGGAACAATCAACACTTCTTAACGAAAAGAGATGACCTAGCCCGGAGAGGAGCAAAACTCTACGTCCCAGAATTCCTATGTTCTCTAGTCCTTCAGAGGAGCCACGACGCCAAACCGGCAGTCCACTTTGTGTTCTTAAAGACTTTATATTTGGTTCGAAGGTAATTCTGATGGCCTGGCATAAAGAAAGACATGGACAGTTATGTAAAGAGTTGCACCATTTGCCCTGCAGTGACAAAATGACCAGGAAATCCCCCCAGATTGCTACAGACGGTTGCGGAACCAACAAGGCCGTGGGAGGAGATCACAATGGATTTAGTAGTTGTGTTACTGAAAAGTGGAAGAAACACAGTGATCTGGACTGTAATAGACTTATTTTCCAAACAGGCACATTTCATACTGTGCAGCAGGCTACCCTTAGCCCACCAGTTAGCCAAGCTGTTTTTGAAACACATCTACTGACTACATGGAGTGCCACGGAGAATTATCTCAGACAGAGGAGTCCAGTTCACAGCCAAATTTTGGAGGGAGTTTCTGCGAACTATTGGGTTGTCCCAGGGCCTTAGCTTGGTTTTTCATCCAAGCACCAATAGGGGGAAGAGAGACTGAACGCCATGGTAAAACAGTATCTGAGGTGCTATGTAAATTATCAGCAATCCAATTGGCAGGACCTCCTGCCTTTTGTGGAGGTCGTGTACAATAGTGCTGTTCAAAGTAGCACGGGACTAACCCCCTTCAAAGTAGTGAGTGGCATGGACTTCGTACCAATACCTGAGTATCCAAGGGATTCCCCCTTCTCAGTCAGCCTGACTGATTGGATGTCAACGCTGAAAGCAACTTGGGAGAATGTAAAAAAGGCACTGGCAAAAGTGGCACAAAGCTATAAGAGACAGGCAGACAAACACCTGGGCTCGCCATTCCAGATGGGGGAGAAGGTCTACCTCTACACCAAATACTTGAGGTTAAGGCTCCCTAGTAAGAAGTTGGGCCAAAGTTCATGGGACCTTTCCCCATAATAGTCATCAATCCAGTCACTATGCAACTGAAGTGCCCCAGTTGTTAGAGAAAATGCACCCAGTATTCCATAGTAGCCTCTTAAAACCCGTGGTGGGATCAACCCTGAGGCCACCACCTTGTGAACCCCCAGGCCCCGGTGGTCATAGGGGGCCAAACCCATTATGAGGTGCAGCGAATCCTCAATTCGAGGTGGCACAGGAGACAACTCCAATATTTAATCAAGTGGAAGGGCTACCCCTTATCAGAGGCATCTTGGATAAAGAGTCCAAGCCAATCACCTTGTGATGAGGTTCCACCCAAACCTGGGGTGTGGTTTGTAACCCTAAGTTCTAGACCTGCAATAAATTTGTTTTCTTTTTGTGTTGTACAGGTAACCTTCAAGAAGTGAGGGGAGCTGAATGTCAACTAAAAATACTTCTTTGGTCTTTTTAGTTGTCAACAGAAAGGGAGGGGGGAAAGCAGTGCATTCCTTAAATGCTTCAGATAATCACTTTGGCAACCGAAGCTTCTGGAGTGCATAATTATTACTGGAGAGCATGATTGATGACTCTTGACTATGGATATCTCACATTGGCGAATATACAACCAGGGGGTGGGGAGAAAACCAGAGTCAAGGGTGAAATGAATGATGTGTCAAAGTCGGCTGCAACCAGGAAACGCCGACATGTCAACTCTTAATAAATCAATCTTTTTTTTACTCTGAGAGATGCGGCTAGAGACTTATGGTTTGAATGGGGGTGCATGTTAGAGTCCTGACAGCTTGCCCAAATGCTGTAGTGAAATATAGCCAGTGAAATGCAATAAGCATGGTCAGAGAATCATGCCTTACCTAAAACAATTGATAATAATTTTTTCAAATGTTTTCCTTCATGAAAATCTTTCATTGATTACAATAAACCTCTTCAAATGAAACATACATAATTTCAAAATGACTATATCATGTTGGAATCTTGAGAAATATGAAATTAACTTTAAGTGACTATATTGTATTGAATCACATGTTTTCAACTAGTTGCATGACTTCAACTGGACCAAAAGTGCTTTGCTGCTGACTTTTTGTTTGTACTCCATATCTGTGATGACCCGGGGCGTGGCACAAAGGCAATACAGTCAAATTTATTATTTGATTGTATTAGCCTTTATTAGCTCCAACTTTTCCCCCAATGTCCTGGTTACCTTCTGGTCTGGAGAAAAACTCTCCCAGGAACAGCCTTTGGCTGTTGAATTAAGTCCAAAACGTTGTCAATAAAAACTTTATAAGTCCAATCAAGGCAAAATGAGGTAATTAATCCAGCAGGGCAAGAAAAGGAATTCAAGATGTGAAGGAAGGACAGTAAATCAACCCAGTTGGAAGGATTCCAGGAACGCAGATAATCACAGTCAACATAAGATAAATTCACGTTTGTTCCCAGCAAAGCTGCTCTCAGCTTGCATCTCTTTTAAACTCTTCCCAGGTGTGCCTAATGTAGAGTATCAAGGGCCTTTCCTCCCTTCATAAGCCACGCAGCCCACGTTGCTCTCTTCTCCATTCCTCCCTGGATGAAGAGGAGGTGTGCAATAATAGTTAGCCAGCATTGATGGATTTCAGTTGTCCCCATATCAATTTTCCATTGTGGCAGTGTCTTGGTGAAACCTTTTACCATGTTTGTTATTGATTGCACCTAGAATTTTTGAGGAAGACTGAATTCAGAAAATGAATCCTCATTGATATTGCACTTTATGATCTTGTACTATAAGTTTGTCAACCAGCTGAATGTAGTTTGGTGCTCTCTTCCTGCCAAGAAAATTCTCAGTGAATGCTTGAATCCTTGAATGCATTTAGGTGATTTTCTCTGGCCCCACTAACAGTTTTCATATGCTTGTCCTTGATGATAAGTCTGATATGTGGATTAACAATTGTTCTTCTTGATGTTCACTTAGTTATTGGAAACATCTGTCTCAAATAATGAAAACGTTGACTTTCTTTGTTCACTGTTTTCGCATTTTTTAAAAATTAGTCTTATGAGATCTGAAGCAAAAGTATCTTTGTGGGTCAATAAATGATTCATGTAACACATTTTTCTTTTACCGGAACCAAATTCTTTCAAAGTGTCTATGGAAATTCTCAGTTATACAAGTCATGGTTGTCCCAAAGATGCTTTTTCAAGACGCAACTAGACTTTCTGGTTTTTCATTGAAGAAGTTTCGCTTCTCATCCAAGAAGCTTCTTCAGCTCTTTCAAAGTAGCCATTTTGCTTTAATGTCATGCTACCTTCTTGTATGACTGTCCCATTTGTATATGTAACAACAGTACTTGGTATATTTGACCTGCATTCCAAGCAGCAGAACCATTTCTTTTAGATCTTTACAGATATTCCAGTTGTACTTGGTGTACTGGATGTTCTTCAACAACAGTTCCATGTTTTCATCTGGTTTTTTCAAGTGTGCAGCATAGACAGGTGTTGAAACTTTGAAATTGCAAAAACAAAATATTTGTTTAAAAGAATACAGATAGATTAAATTACAAGTTATTTTCATGATAAGCAGCAAAAGTTTATAAGATAGTGTTCAGGAAGCAATTAAATGCCCAATTAAGCAGGAAATCTTATACTATTCCAGACAAGTGGCTGTCCAGTCTCTTCTTAAAAGCCTCCAGTGATGGGAGCACTCACAACTTCTGAAGGCAAGCCATCCCACTGGTTAATTATTCTCACTGTTAGGAATTTTCTCTTTAGTTCTAGGTTGCTTCTCTCCTTGATCGATTTCCATTCATTGTTTCTTGTCTTGCATTCTGGTGCTTTGGAAAATAGGTTGAGCCCCTCTTCTTCGTGGCAGCCCCTCAAACATTGGAACACTGCTATCGTGTCACATTTCATGTAGCAAGGCTTACTCTTTTCTGGTGTATTTGGTTAGATCAGGTATGTTGAGTAATACTTCTGCCAGAGATACTTTAGCTCATTCTAGATCTATGAATGTAAAAAGTGCTGGGACATGAAACCATAATTTCAGCTTCTATTCTTAGGTCATTGCTTCTTTGAAGGCACTGTAGTGGGGAGTTGATGGAAACATCTCAGAGAGGAGCAAATATTCTAAGTTTTTTTGTATGTTCTCTGGCTATGTTTGCTTGTTGGGACCCCTGGTAACAAACAAACTGGGCATCAAATGAGATGTGTTGGCCTTGTGTATTTGGGAGCATTGATAGAAGTGTAGCAGGCTAGGTTGCTTCTTATGAATTCTTATATTCATGGTGTGATCCACATTTCTGTTCACAGAAATTCCCAATTCTATTCACAGTTTTAGACGAATATTATTACCCAATCTCCTTGAAATCTGACATACAGGATATTTGTGTATAGCACTACAGCATTTGCTTTTAAGTTCCCATAGCCATATCTATAGCTATATCCTTCATTTGAATCAATTCTAAGATGGTACACAAAAGCATGAATATATTAATTCTACCAGCATGGAATCTGATTATATTTAATACAGTTAAATAGCAATTTAAGCCAACAAAGGTAAACAAAAAGATAGAAACTATACACAAACCAGGAGCAACACTGATGTTTAAATTGCTTTGGCCAATTAAAATTACAAAAGAGATTCAAATATCAAATTTAAAAACATGTTTGAGAGAATGTTCTAAAGTTAAGAAACCTTTCTAGTGTAGAGGTATTTTGCATTTTCCCCAAAAGGGATTTGGGGCCCTGGTAACAATACAGTTGGACATCAATGGCCTTGCAGAAGCTAGTAAAAATCTGGCTTTCACTGACATGAGCATTTTCAATGTAGTCATTGGTATCAATATTAAATTTAATTAGTTAATGTAATATTTTGATTATTAATTATTTGTTTTGCCATTTATAGCTATAAAATCTATAAAACATCTGAACTGTGGCAGTAAATCAACACATTTTGGTGAACTGAGTTTCTCCTTCATTGAATTACTGCTTTTAAAACACTTCAGAAAAAAGTCTTGTTAAAGTGTTAGAATGGAAAAAATGTTTACCTTAAGTAGTAATAAAATACCTAAGTGCCTTGTATTAGTTAAATAAACTAAACACAACAAGAAGGGGAAAAAGATCCATACAATGAGTACCAATATCTATATGCAATTAATTTAGTTGTTAAACTGATAATTAAATCTCGATGATACAACAACCTATGTCATCATCTTATTTTTAGACCATAGAGACTTTACAAAAGTAGAAAAACAAACTAAGTCTTCAAGATCCATTCCTTAAAATTAGGAGACTGACTTCTTTTTCAGTTATGTAAAATTATCTTATAGCTTAATAAGGCCCAAACTATTTATAAATTGACAAATTCCACATGAGATCCTTAAATAAATAAGAGCCTTTCTTTGTCTGAATTATGACTTCATATTATGGGAAGACCCAACTAATAGCTAAAACAGTGAGGTATATACTTTTTTTCAGGACAGGGGCCATGTTTCATCTTTCAATTGTATACTAGATATCATAAAAGGGGAGGCGTTCGGACCCAAATGAGTACATGTAATTAAATGCAATGGTGTCAGTAGTGGATGTTATGTGGGTTTGAAAACTAAGTAGGATTGGCCTTGTTAGTATTTGGTTAGGAGAGTCAGTTGAATTCCAAGGCCACATGCTAGACTTCAAAGTCAAAATCTTTTCAGAAGAAAGCACTGGTGAGTCACTTCTGTACAATGCTGTACAGAAACTGCACATACAGTGGCTGTGAAATCACCAGGAATCAAACCTGATTCAGAGGCACTATTTCACTAAATACAAGTACTGTATTTAAGAGTTTTCTCTTTGTAATTTGTTAATGGGGGCTACCTACAACAGTTTGGAGGCTGTATGCAGCCAGCTGGCCTCATATTAACACAGGTAGTCCTGGACTTAAAAACCATTCGTTTAGTTAAAATGACACTAAAAAAAGTGACTTAGGACCAATTTTTATACAACTGTTGCATCATCCACATGGTTGTGTTCAAAATTGGGAGGCTTGGCAACTAGCTCATATTTATTAGGGTTACAGTGTCCTAAGATCATATGATCACTTTTATGAACTTCTGACAATTAAAGTCAATGGTGAAGCCAGGTTCACTTAACTGTTACTAACTTAACAACTGTTGTGGCCCTCTGATGGCTAGCAAAGCTGGCAGCATAGTCGGACAGTGAGGAGGTTGGGGAGGAATATGAGCCAGTCCTGGAGGCTGAGGAAGGCTTGGAGGAAGGCTCTGCATCAGAGGCAGAAATGGGGCCAGAGCAGTCTGGCAGTTATCAGCTGCCTTCAGAGTCGAACAGTAGTGAGGTGGGGGATCTGCTGGAGTCAGTTCCCAGCCTGCGCATGTGCAGATCTTCCAAAAGAAAAGAACAATTATGAACTAAGGGTTGATGTGGGAGTAAGGCCACAGATGAATAGTCAATAGCCCCTCCCATAGGGATTAAAAGAGGAGCAAAGGCTTTTGCAGGAAACAATTTGTTCGTTGCAACAGTGTGAAGATCTGTCTGTGCATCTCAGAGACTCTGTGCAGAGTCCTTCCTTGTCAGCACTGCCTTTGAAAATATTCACTTGGCAGCTCTCCAGGCTAGATAAGGTCTGTGCTCCGAATTACACCCTTGAAAGACTGTTTGCCAGACCTTTGGGTGAATGTGAATGCAATAAATTCATCTTTGTTTAATAAAAGGGGTTTTGCCGAGACAAAAAGTCTGCTTAGTGCTTTCTGAGGAAGCGTAGGTCAGAACAACAACTGCAGTGATTCATTTAACAATTGTGGCAGCAAAGATTGTAAAATGGGGAAAAATGTAATTAACAACTGTCTTGCTTAGTAATGGAAATATTCAATCTCTAAGTTGTGTATGATTCTTCGTCACCCCATGGATCACAGCGCACCAGGTTCCTCTGTCTTCTGGAATTCATGTTCATTGCGTCATTGACACTATCTAACCATCTCATCTATCCTTTCTCCTTTTGCCTTCAGTCTTTCCCAACATCAGGGTCTTTTCCAATGAGTCCCCTCTTATCATTAGATGGCCAAAATATTTCAGCTTCAGTATTTGTCCTTCCAAAGAACAGTCAGGGCTGATTTCTTTTAGGATTGACTGTTTTGGTCTGGCAGTAGTAAGATCGGATTCTCAAAGGATTCTTAACAGTCTTCTCCAGCACCACAATTGAAAAGCATCAAATATTCAGCCTTCCTTAGGGTCCAACTCACAGCCATACATTACTACTAGGAAAACCATAGCTTTGATTATACAGACCTTTGTTGTCAAGGTCCTTTTTGCTGTTTTGGTTTCCCGTAGCTTTCCTCCCAAGGAGCAAGCCTCTTTCATAGCTGCAGTCACCATCTGCAATTATCTTAGAGCCCCATCCCCACTCCAGATAAAATAAAAACTGTCTCTGCTTCCATTTTCTCCCTTTCTGTTTGAAATAAAGGGACTGGATGCTATAATCTTAATTTTTTAAATGTTGAGTTTCAAACCATCTTCTTGCATTCTCCGCTTTTACCCTTATCAAGAGTCTCTTTAGCTCCTCTACACTTTTTGCCATTAGACTAGTATTGTCTGCATATCTGAAGTTTTTTATATTTCTCTTGGCAATCTTACTCCTGGCTTGTGAGTCAGTCCAACATGTACTCTGCATGCAAGTTAAATAAGCAGGGTAACAATGCATAGCCTTGTGTTCCTTTGCCTATTTTGAACTAATCAGTTGTTCCATGTTCAGTTCCAACTATTGCCTTTTGACTCACATATAGATAGGTTTCTCAGTAGCTCAGCTAGAATATCATCACCTCTAACTTTGCTGTTGGTAATATTTCTTAAGGCCCACTTGACTTTATACTCCAGGATGTTTGGCTCGAGATCAGTGATCACACCATTGTGGTTATCAGGGACATTAAGATCTTTCTTGTATAGTTCTTCTATGTATTCTTGCTATCTCTTCTTAATCTCTTCTGCTTCTGTTAGGTCCCTATCATTTTTGTGCTTTGTCATGTCCATCTAAAACTTGATATTTCCAATTTTCTTGAAAGATCCCTATTCTTTTCCTCTATTTCTTTGTATTTTTCATTTAAGAAAGCTTCATAAATGTTTGAGATCATTATGTTAATACACATGTTAGAATATTTTATTTGTATGAATAAGTGTTGCTTTAAAAATATTTAAAAGTATCTTAAATCGCAATTAAACAATTAGTCCTATAGTAGGAATTATAATTACCCTAATCTTTCTAATTTAATATTTTTAAAATTATTTGCTGAGGGGGTAGATAGCGTAGAGTGCCAAGTAAAAAATGTAACAGTTTCATTTTTCCTAGCTGCTGTGTTAATGTAAGTTGGTTTGCTGGATAGAAGTGTCATTGCAACAATGATTTCTAAATTGTTAAATTCTTTTTCAGCTTGATGATTGTGCACTGCAGTTGTCTCACAATGGTACCTACTTGGATTTAGAATCTACTCTAGCTGAGCAAAAGGATGAGTTGGAAGGTTTCCAGGGAGAATTTGGGTAAGGAAATAATTATGTTTATCCATCTATAATTAGAGTTGGTAGAATGCTTTTATAACATCACTTGATTTAATACAAGCTTTAAGAACAGTTTTATTATAATCTTACAGTGACTTGCACAAAATTGATGATATTTCGATGTAATGTAGTTCATATATTTTGCAGAAAATCAAATGATCAAACTGTTTTGATATAGAATGATATGCATATTATTCCAGTTTTCAGCAAAGTGCCCCATAGCAAACAATGGGTTTATTTAATGACTTCATTTTACAACCACACTCACAAAGCTACCATGGTGATTTGCTTAATGACCACTGCAAAAAACGGTCATAAAATTGGGTCGGTCAGTCACAGGATGACCCACTTTATGATTCTCACAACTTACAACTATAATGGACAGAATCTGTTATGGTAAAGGGTTACCTGTATAAATCTGTTTTGAGTATTGGAAGGCTAATATTTTTTGAAAACATTAAGCTGAAACAGGAGTTTTTACAGTGGCAGATATTTTTAATATGATGTATTAGAGATTAGTGTGTTGCAAAACCAATCTGCTCAACTCAAGTTCTTGCCCAGTTATCTGGGAACAGTTTGACCTTGTGGCTCTTGAGGAAATGGACCTGTGGAATATGAGTGCAAGCACCTGTGTAATAGTTGTTTTCGATCCAGGCTCTTCCTGATGTGTAAAAGCTTCCTGGGAAGTTAAATGCGAGTTGGTTCTGATGGTGATTAATTCTTCTCTGTGAGAAGTGGGGTGGTGACCTAGCCTTTTTAAGAGACTATATCTATAGTCTACTCCAGAGGTGTCAAACTAAAAGCCCCTGGGCCAATCCCACCTGGGGGTGCTTAGATCTGGCCCATGGGCCCCCCTTGGAAACAGTGAAGGACTGCCCCATGGTGCTTTTTCCAGTGAAAATGGAGCTCGGGAGGGCCACAGGCAGAGGGTTGCAGAAGGCTGTCGCAGCCGAAAATGGAGCTGGGAGTCCATTTTTACTGGCAGAGCGCTTGGGCTGCTACAAGCGCCCCCAACATGAGTGACATTGAGCTGGCCACACCCACCTGACCATGCCCATCACAGGCCCCTGAGATCAAACACAATCCTGATGCGGCCCTCAATGAAATCGAGTTTGACACTCCTGGTCTACTCTATTGGATAATTTTTATCCTATCTCCAACTTCCCTTTCTGGTGAAGATTGTTGAGAAGATGGTTGTGTTGCATCTCCAAAGGTTATTGGATAAAATGGATTATCCAGTCAGGATGCATGTCTAGATATGGGACTGAAATGGCATTGATTACATTTTTTATGAACTCTAGTGGGGATGAGATGGGGCAATGCATCCATCCTCTCTCTACTTGACCTCTCAGTGGCATTTGATTTCATCCACCATGTTATCATTCTGCAGCAGCTTTAGGGGTTGGGTATGTGTGGCTGTGGGCTGTTTTTGGTTCAATTATTTCCTTGGTGGTGGTTCTCAGTTGGTCTTGATAGGAAACAAGAGGTTCAGGTTTCATTCCCTGCTTTGCAAGGTTCCATTGAGCTCAGTACTATGTCCATCTCTGTTTAACAATAACTACAAGAAGTTGTTGGGTGAGATTATCTACCATCCTGGGCTGTGATATTATCATTATGCTGATGGCACATAGGTATACAATATGTCTGAGCCCGTCATGAGTTAAGTGATGCTGTGACTTCCCTCTTGGAATGTCCAGAAGCTGTTAAGGGCTGAATAGGGAGCAATGGCCTAAAACTGAACCCTGGCATGATGGAAAGGCTCTGGGTTTGAGGTTCATTGGTCCAAGAACTTGGTCTGGGATAGAATTGCTCTATCCATCTTGGCCATCTTGGTCTTAGATAGAATTGCTCTATCCAGCCAGACCTGATGTGTATTTAACTTCTACTTGAAACGCAGGTGGTAGTCCTAGCCAGGTGGGTTTTGGTTGTTACCCATATCTATTCACCTCCTGCCTTAACTATTGCAACATGTTCTACAAAGGGCTGCCTTTGGAAAGTATCCAGAAGCATCAGTTGGTTCAACATATAGCGACCTGCATATTTATGTGCAAGCCTAGATTTGCACATATGTTATCTTCTCTCACAGGAGTTGAATTAGCTGCTAATTTGCTTCTGAGTGCAAGGTGCTTGTTGAGGTATTGCCCGTTAGGAGAATGAGTGCACTCAGGGAAACATAGTGAGAGTGGTGAGGAATAACACACAACCAGCATACAGATACACTGAATAGTAAAATGTAGGTTTTACTTCCAGTAAACGGGTAAACAAAATCCAACCAACAGTCTAAATCATACATGGTTAAAGCAGGTAGTATTCAATACAATCAGTCCAGGGATAATCCAAAAACGAAGTCCAGTATCATAAACAAAGTTCAGTAAATGGAGTTTGCTAACAGTTGCAAGACTCACAGCAATCCAAGCAGAATGACGATCAGGCAGAAGGCAAAAAGGAAATGCAAGAAGAGAACAAACCAGGTTTCTGGCTCCATCTTATGGCTGTCAGAGGAACCTCAGCCAATCACAATTACAGCACTCTCTTGAAGATACAACAGTATTAAATAACTATCCTGGTTTATATATTGCCAAGTCAACTGTTAGGTGACTATCATTCCTAACATTCTCCTCTTTGGGTAGGACAATATATAAAACCTTACAGTTTAAGTCTATATTCTTCACAGCAAGCCTTATGTTTTACAGTGCCTTGAGCTTTCGTAAAATGATCTGCAATGTTATTCTCTAACATGCAGTACTCCAGTTTAATCATTTTACTTTGAACACATTGTCTTACATTTAGATATCGTAGATCGGTGTGTTTTGATCTTGTCTTTACAGCGAGATTGGAAGCCATCTGAATTGCTGATTGGTTTTCTTTATATACAACAATAGGTTCCTTTACATGAATTGCCATGTCTATCATTAGTTGTTTATAACATGCTAAGTCTGTACATAATAGAGACAAACATGAGAATTCAGCCTCCATTGTTGATAAGCTTAGATGTTTTTGTCAAATAGACAATCCAATTAACATCTTTCCTAATAACACTACAGTACCTGACGTTGATTTACATGTAGGTACGTCTATAGCGAAACTTGCATCGGCATATGCAGTTAAACTTAGTTCATCCTTAGGCTCCAAATATAATGCATAATGCATCGTTTGTTTAAGATATCTCAACACACGCTTAGCAGCTTGCCAGTGCCTTTCAGTAGGCTCAGCATTAAACATGGCTAATTGGTTGACACTATATGCTATGTCTGGCCTAGACCAATTACTAAGATAGGATAAGCTACCAATCAATGATTGATAAATGTCTTTATCAAAAACAGGACTTTGCACATCACTGTGGCTAAACTCCTGGCTCATTGGCATCTTAGCCAGTTTACAAAGTTCCATTTTAAAGTTCTTCAGTAACTGGTTAATTCTCTGTAGAACTGCTGCGAGCATCCAGAGAGTGGGAGGTGCTCCAGTCTTCACTTCTCACAGGCTGAGCTATAATTGAGGAACGCTCCTCCTCCTCCACGTGACTCCTCCATGCGTTCCCCCAGTTTTAGCTCAGCCTTCGAGAAAGACAGGCAGCTTTTCTACTGTTCCTTGGCCGTTTCAGGTTTGGCATTTCGCTGTGTTCAGGTTTGTTTTGCTCCGTTTCTTTCCTTGTCCCTGCGCTTTGAGTGTGGTCCTAAATTTAGTTAAAGAGCGATTTTGCTCTCAGGAGGGAGATAAGGGGTCGGAGCCCTTTTGCCCCCCCTCCTCCTTCTTCCTCTGCCGTTCCAAGCGTGCTGTGCTCAGCCGCTTGGCCCCGCACTATTTTTAGTGCGTAGTTGCGTCTTCCCCCCAGAACGCCTTAGTGGAAGCAACGTTTCCTCTCCCAGCCCTTTATTTGTATTTCTTGCTTTTTTGAAGTTGCGATTCGGGCTGGTGCGTCTCTGAGCTGTGCGCTTCGAGCCGGGCGGCCATTTTGGGCGCGCCTCGTGGCCGGCGCCATTTTGGTTCATTTTAAAAAATAATTTTTTTTATTTTACCTTAATTCATGAGTTGCGAGGCCTTAGTAGGCCCTTAGCGGGACCGTCAGGCCGCATGGACCCCTTTTTCTACCTGGAGGGCACTGTGGCTCCGTGCCCTGTTGTCTCTCTTGGTTAGACATCGTTGGCTTTTCTTTCCTTGCCCGCAGCTCGCTCAGAGGCGCAGGTACGTACTCCCCATTGTTGTTGGGGGGCTGCCTAAGGAGGCCCCTTTGTCCTGTTTATACATAGTTTATTGGCCTCAGCGTTCATTTGGTTCATTTGGAATTTAGGTTTGAGGTAGTTGGTTTTTACTGGTATTTCCTTGGGTCTGATTGGCTTTCCTTTCCTTTGGGCCCGGCCCACAAAAATAATAAATAATTTTTGTATATAAATAATAGCTTTAGATAGATTTTTTTCTTCTTTTATTATATAGAGTTCAAAAAAAGAAGAAGAAAAGAAATAATAAAATAAATAAATAAATAAATAAATAGTTAGATAGATAGGTTAGAATTAAGAGAATAAATTTTTTTTTTTTTTCAAAAAGGGGGACATGACCCAACCTTAGGAAAACCGGCTTGCGTAGTAGGCCGAACTCCTAGGCGTGCCAACCGCCATTCCTTGTTGCCAATCCTTTTGTTTGATACCATGGCAGAGGCCAATCCTACTGGCTCTTCTCTGAAGGCCAAATCTAAGACACACTATCTTCGCAAAAGGGACAAGGACTCTTCCAGTACCTCTCAAAGAGATGCATTACGGCGCCATAAGGCCCTAGAAAAGGAGTTTAGCAAACGGGCTAAAGAGTCACATTCTGTAACACCTGCCCTACCTTCTACCTCCACCCCCCTGCCAAGTCAATCTTCTCCCTCCAGGTACGGTACCACCACCCAAGGCCGCCAGCCCACCCGTACGCCCGAGGCGACCTTCACGCCAACCGCTGCAGGCCTACGCTCTGAAGATCCTGCTTCAGCCATCATCCCGGATAGTATTAAGGAGTGGATGCAGTCTGCCATCCGTCAAGGTATAGCCGAAGGAATGCAGCAGCTGTCCAGACCGGACTACCGGGGGAGGACTCCCGAGGTCGAGTCTTTATCCGGAAGGTCTCTCTCCGGGCCAGCGTCTCAGCATGGTCAGGTACCTTGTCACATGGATGCCCCATTCCCAGAGGGGGAGGATACCCAAGAAGAGGAGGCAGTGGGCCTTGAGCTCTTCGAGGAGGAAGAAGGCTCTGATAGAGGGTCCTTACAGTATTCCGAGCCTTTTCTTGAGGCAGACCCCATGGAGGGGGAAATGTCAGAAGACGAGGGCATTTTTCCCGAGCAACCTGCTGTTGTGGGCCTTTTTAAACCTCATTTATTTAAGTCCTTATTATTTAAGGCTAAAAACGTTTCAGGTCTGACCTCGCAGTCTCTCTCTGACCCTCCTCCATCGAACCCAGAGGGTCCAGATGACCTAATGTTCAGACAGCCGGTGGTAGAGACGGACATTATTCCGACCCCCCCAATCTTTTCAGATTTGGTCGCAAGGCAGTTGGCTTCGGTGTGTCCTTCTCCCGCCCCCTCTAGCCAGGACAAGAGGTTGTTTAACCTTGACCCGGATTTCTCCGCTATGTTAGACACACCGGAGGTAGATGATCCGATTGTAAGACTAGCCTCTTCTTCCAATCTTACCGATGCGCTGGAGGCGTTGAAGCCGGAGGACAAGCGGGCAGAGATTGCGCTCCGGCGAGCACACCAATCTGATGCTTGGGCCATCCGGTCGGCCACTGCCGCCTCCTTCTTCACCCGGTCCTCCATCAGGTAGCTCAGGCAGCTGAAGCAGCATATCCCCTCAGATAACACCAGAGCCCATCAGGATATTGCAAAGATCACGGCAGCGGCAGAATTTGCAGCCGACGCCACCTTTCATTCTGTTAAGTTTTCATCCCGGGCCATCTCTTCCCACGTAACTGCCAGAAGATTGCTTTGGCTTCGGCACTGGCAGGCTGACATCAAAAATAAGTCCAAGTTGGCTTCGGCCCCCGTATCAAGGGGGAAGCTGTTCGGGCCCGCTCTTGAGCCATTGCTTCTGGAAACTTGGAATAAGAAAAAGTTCCTGCCCTCGCTTTTTCGTAGGCAAGAAACCAGGGGATCCCAGCCCTTTCGGAGGGGCTCCTTTCATCCCCCCTTCCAGTCATCATTCACCCCTAGGTTTCAGGGTTCCCCGTCATTCCGGTCGTCCTACCAGGACCGGGGTGATTCGGGAGACAGAAGCAGGAGAGGGGGCAGCTACAGAAGGCCCTTTAGGGGTGCCGGGAACAGGGCGTCCCGCCAACCCAGATAGGATTGCAGGTTCTTATCCCATAGGCGGCCGCCTCAGGCATTTTGCTGACCAATGGGAGGAATCCACTTCAGACGCTTGGGTCAGGAACTCCGTGTGTTTTGGCCTGGCCCTGCAGTTTCACACACCCCCCTGAACATTTCAGGATTTCACCCATCTCTAGGGATCCTACTAAGCGGGCCCTTATGGCCTCCGCCATCAAACATCTGTCTGATATTAGGGCCATCCAACCTGTACCGCCCTCACAACGAGGAAGGGGTTTCTATTCCCTCTTATTCTTGGTGCCTAAGCATTCCGGGGGTTGGAGACCCATTTTAGATCTTAAGAGGCTCAATCGCTTTATCATACGCCATAAGTTCAAAATGCAGACTCTCCAGTCTATTTTGCAGGGCATCAGAGAAGGGGACTGGCTTACGTCTGTTGACCTCTCCGAGGCTTATCTCCATATCCCCATCCATTCCTCGTATTCCAAGTATCTGAGGTTTTGCTATAATAATCAGCATTTCCAGTATGTAGCCCTTCCCTCTGGCCTCGTCTCGGCCCCAAGGTCCTTCACTAAGGTGTTGGCGGCTCTGGCGGCTCGCCTTAGGCAGGTTCCCATACGTATCCACTGCTACCTTGACGATATCCTTGTTGTATCCCCTTCCCAACATCAGGCCGAGAGTGATACTAACACTACCCTCTCGGTACTTCAGGCTCACGGCTTCTTAGTGAACTGGGAGAAGAGTCAGCTTAGCCCTTCCACCCGTATAGCCCACCTAGGGGCTGTGATTGACTCTGTTGAAGGGAAAGTCTTCCTCTCTCAGGAGACGCTCAGTAGTATCCACACAACTATCAGGGCTATCCAGCGAACTGGAAAAGCATCTTTGCTCAATCTATCCAAGCTGCTTGGGAAGCTGGTTTCTTGCATTTCTATTATCCCATGGGCTCGCTTGCATTCCAGATCCTTGCAGTGGTTCCTCCTGCCATACCAGCGTTCAGGAAGGAGCACATCAGGCCTCGTGGTGAAAGTGCCTCCAAGGGTCCTCGCCTCCCTCCTATGGTGGACACGACCATCTGTCAACAGAGGACATCTATTCAAGGAGCCTCAAAAGGTCACTCTCACAACAGACGCAAGTCTTTCCGGATGGGGGGCTCACCTGCAGTCTCTATCGGCCCAGGGAGTTTGGACTCCTGCAGAGCGAAGTTGGAGCATCAACTGGTTGGAGCTTTGCGCAGTGTACCTGGCCCTGCGAGATTTCCTTCATCAGGTGGGAGGGCGCCATGTCCTGGTTCTAACGGACAACACTACAACCAAGGCCCATATCAATCGTCAAGGGGGCACCATCCTCCTTATGAGGGAGGCCGAGCGACTGTGTCGATGGGCAGAGGCACATCTTTTGTCCATCAGAGCGGAACACATTTCCGGAACCTCCAACGTCCAAGCAGACTGGCTGAGCAGGGCCACACTGGACCAAGCAGAGTGGCGTCTGCACCCGCACCTATTCAAAGAGGCAGCAGCCAGGTTCGGTCAGCCTCTGGTAGACCTGTTTGCATCTCCATTCAACGCGCAAACACCAAGGTTCTTCTCTCGTTACCCCTCCAACGGGGCAGAGAATCACGATGCCCTGCGTTGCCGTGGCCTCCCGGACTTCTGTACACCTTCCCTCTACTTCCGTTGATCCCCAGGGTGATTCGGAAATTGATATTCGAGAGAGCAGAGGTCCTCTTGGTGGCACCATATTGGCCCAGGAGACCGTGGTTTGCGGACCTTCGCAATCTGTCGGTAGCTCCGCCGTGGAGGATCCCGCTAGAACAGATCTCTCTGTCACAGGGCCCACTACTTCATCCAGAACCACAGTGGCTTCAGTTAGCCGTTTGGAAGTTGAGCGGGAAAGGCTGATTGAGGAGGGCTTGTCAGCCCAGGTCATTAATACCATTCTGGCTGCTAGGAGACCTTCTACTACTCGCATTTATGATGCAACCTGGAGCAGTTTCTGTAAGTGGTGCCACAAATCATTCATCGATCCACGTTCTCCTTCAATTGCGCAGATCCTGGCCTTTCTACAAAACGGCCTAGATGGGGGCTTATCACCCAACACTTTGAGAAGGCAGGTCGCGGCCCTCTCAACGGTGGTTGCTGGCGGCCCATTCGGTCCTCTTTCCCACCACCCTCGAATTAAGGCCTTTCTTAAAGGGGCTTCCAACTTGCGCCCGCCAGCACAGATACCTGACATGGGACCTTAACAGGGTTCTCATGGCCTTGACTAGACCTCCCTTTGAGCCTCTCAGGGAGGAGTCACTTCAATTTCTTACCTTTAAAACAGTATTTCTTGTGGCAATCACCTCGGCTAGAAGGATATCTGAAATTGCAGCTCTATCCGCGAGAAAGGACCTGTGTATTTTTCACTCTGATCGGGTGGTTCTGAGACCAGACCCGGCCTTTATGCCAGAGATCAATTCAGCATTCCACAGGGCACAGGAGTTGGTCCTACCTAATTTCTGTCCTAAGCCTTTGCACGAACAAGAAAGGCAGTGGCACACCCTTGATGTTCGAAGGGCTCTACGTATTTACATCTCTCGCACGCAGTCCATCAGGAAATCAGAGTCTTTATTTTTATCCTTTCAGCCGAAGACGCTGGGCTGTAAGGTATCCCCGACCACGGTGGGCCGATGGATTAGAGCTACAATATCCAAGGCCTATTTAGTTCAAGCTCTTCCGGTCCCCAGTGGGATTACCGCCCACTCCACCAGAAGTGCAGCTACTTCGGCAGCTTGGGCTACTCAGGCTTCTATTCTTGATATTTGCCGGACGGCCACCTGGGCTTCCCCGTCTCCCTTTATACGACACTATAAGATTGATACTTACGCCTCAGCTGAGGCATCTTTTGGCAGGCGAGTCCTACAGCAAGTGGTGAGAGATCCTAAGGAAATTCCAACCCAGACGGAGTCCCGCCCGTAGGACAGACATGCTTTGGTATGTCCCACTCTCTGGATGCTCGCAGCAGTTCTACTGAGAATGGGCGTTGGTTCTTACCTGATACGCCTCTTCTCGTGGAACTGCGTAGAGCATCCAGCCCCACCCTGATTGGTCCTTCTGGGGGGGGGGATCCTGTTTCGGCCAATGATCTTTATTGTTTATAGTTCAAATTGTACAATAGTTAAGGTTAGAGGGTTGTTGTTGTCCTCTCGTCTTCGTTAAAACTGGGGGAACGCATGGAGGAGTCACGTGAAGGAGAAGGAGGGGCGTTCCTCAATTATAGCTCAGCCTGTGAGAAGTGAAGACTGGAGCACCTCCCACTCTCTGGATACTCTACGCATTTCCACGAGAAGAGGCGTATCAGGTAAGAACCAATGCCCATTTTATCTGCCTGTGAGATTTTGTAGCCTCCCTTAATTTTATCTATTTTCAAACCAAGATACTGTTTAATCTCACCTAAATGTTTGATTTTAAATTTCTTCTCTAACAGTGAAATAATCCCAGTAGCTTCTTTCTCAGTCTTAGAAATTACACCATCACTTTCCTTTTTGAATAAACATGGATCAGCCATGCCAGTTACAAAACCTGTCTTTGTTAATTCCTTCACTATGCATTGGTTCTATTCATAGCCTGATTGCTTCAAGCCATAAAGACTCTCTTTTAATCTCCAGCAATCAGTTTTGTTATCAGTTTTTATCTCCAAAGGTTTCTTTAAATATATAGTATGTTGCAACAGTGCATGCAGATATGCCGTCTCAACATCTAAATGGTTTATTGTGTATTTATTTTTAGCTGCCCACGCTAATGCTGCTCGTAATGGGGTAGCTTTCAGATTAGGTGCAAACACCTCATCGTAGACGTTGGCTGATTGATCGAATCCTGTGCTACTAACCTGGTTTTATGGGTAACAGTCCCATCCACACCTGTCTTAATTTTATAAATCCACTTACACCCTATGGCATGCTCACCTGGTGGTAACCTGACATTTTCATATACCTCCAACCTTTGTAAGGATTTCAGTTCCTTATCCATTGCTTCCTGCCAAGCAACCTGAACCTTAGCAGGATACAGTTTCAGTTCATTATAGTTAGCAGGAACTATATTTACTTGGCATACTATACTAGCCTGATATCTATCTGGTGGTCGTGTTACACGGATTGAACGTTTAGGTAACTCAGGGCTTACTGGTGGTCTCTCCTGTTCCACCTGCTCCCGTTCTTCTACCTCCTCCTGTGCCTGTTCTTCCTCTTTAATAGCTATTGATGGTTTAACTATATCATCATTAGGGACTACTTGGGTGTAGATAACAACATCATTGTTGGATTCCTGTTCTAGTTTACGCCACCCAACGTGCTCAAGAAATTTAGCACTAGCGCTACAGTAAATATTAGCTGTGCCTGGATCCCAAATCTAAACGATCTATGGTTGGCCTCATAACCTACGAAAAATAATTTCCTAGCTCTATGTTGCCCTTTAAGTCTTACTTGTGAGGGAATATGCACCCATGCTGGAGCTCCAAATGTATGTAGATAACTTAAATTTGGTTTTCTGCCATGCCAACGAGTAAATGGAAATTCACCAGTTGTTGTGTTCACCACATTGTTTAACACATGGTTGGTACACATTATGGCTTCACCCCACAGTGTTTCAAGCAAACCTGAATCGGATAACATAGTGTGAGCCATGGCTTGTAATGTTTGCCCTCTTTGTTCTATAAATGAATTATGTTGTGGCCAGTAAGGTGCAGAACGCTTATGCTCGATACCAGCCAATTTCACCATTGTTTGGAATCTATTATTAATAAACTCAGTCCCGTTATCTGTAACTAAAGTAATTACCCTACGTTTCATTTTCCTTTCTGCAAATCTTAGCCAATTAAAGAAATGTTGGAACATTTCTGTTTTGTTTTTCATTAGATAGCAGAAACCGTACTATGAGTAATGGCCCATTATACTCAAAACATAGCAGGCACCTCCCAAACTGGTTTTTTTAGGACCAATTATTTCAGCAAACACAACCTCTAAAGGTTCTTTGGTGTTAAACCCATTTAGTCTGTTTGCTGGAGTAACCTTGCTTTTCTCCTGATTACAGACATTACAGTTTAAGTACTTGCTACAGGGTTTTAATTTTACTCCCTCTGACAATTCGATGCAGTAAATGTATATATTCATCATGTGGCTTAACATTGTTATAAACCGAGTTAGCCATCTGCAACTGGTCATCATGGATTACTACATAACCAATATTAACTAAAGCCCTTACTGATAACAAATTAAATTTCAGTTTCGGTACATATAACATAGGTAAATGCTCATTTACACATGAACAATATGCAGTACCTTCAACAGATGCTTTCATCTTCCATCCATTTGCCAATGATACATGTTGCTTACTCGTGGACATCTTTACAAACCTCTCTCTATTTCTAGTAATGCACTGCAATGCTCCACTATCAATTACCCACAAATCATGGTTTACAGTTGAATTGCTAGACATAGCTAAATTAATATTCTTCTTAGCCTTCTGGTGATTACCAGTATTCTGCCGTTTTCCCTTCTTACAGAATCTAGCTATATGTCCCCTAGCGCCACAAGAAAAACATTTCCTAACAGTATAGGCAGTTGAAAACAAATCCTCTTCTTGTGGTTGTTTCTCTCTCAGTTGGTCTCTATCCTGCCTTCTTCTTGCCTCTTCTAACAATTGTCCGGTTATGTGAATCAATGTCAGTTCATTTCTGGTCAGGACTTCCAGTGAAAATACGTAATCATCATAATTTTCATCCAATGAGGAAAGAATGATGTAAACCTGATGCAGCTCTGAAAAAATCAGTTCCTTTTCATGTAGCTCTTGAAAAGGTCTTTTCATAATGTTCAAATGAGCTAACATATCTCCACCTTTCAGAAGACGTGCTCTAAACAGTTTACGTGTAAGATGTATGTGTGTACCTATACTGTCACGAACATAAATCCTCTTCAAAATCTCCCAACACCTAGCAGCAGATTCTTCTCCAAGAATATGGATTGGCTGCTGGTCACTCAGTGTTAGTCCAATTATACAAAGAGCTCGTTCGTTGTTCTATTTAAAGTCAGCTAACTGTTTGGCATAATCCTCATTATTTGGATCCCAAGCATTTACATCCGGTGGATCCTGAACTGCAGCCCATAATCCTTCCCTACGCAGAAGTAGACTGCACTTCATAAACCAGGAAACATAGTTTGTTCCATCCAACCGGGTTATCAGTGATAGACTTGTTGACGGGTCTTGTGCCATCCTTGCCAGGACAGTAACCCACAATTAAACAGTAAACAGCTGTCTGTATACGGTACTGTGTATTCACATTAACTCTCAGTTATCTGAGTCTGGTATGTTCTGGGCC
This sequence comes from Notechis scutatus, assembly GCF_049901735.1. Classification (NCBI taxonomy): domain Eukaryota; kingdom Metazoa; phylum Chordata; class Lepidosauria; order Squamata; family Elapidae; genus Notechis; species Notechis scutatus. Next base: position 80,584,275 of record NC_142025.1, on the reverse strand, counting down.
CATAACCAGTGTTGAGGTATTCCCCGTTAGGAGAATGAGTGCACTCAGGGAAACGTAGTGAGAGTGGTGAGGAATAACACACAACTAGCATACAGATACACTGAATAGTAAAATGTAGGTTTTACTTCCAGTAAACAAAGTCCAACGAACAGTCCAAATCATACACGGTTAAAGCAGGTAGTATTCAATACAATCAGTCCAGAGATAATCCAAAAACGAAGTCCAGTATCATAAACAAAGTTCAGTAAACGGAGTTTGCTAATAGTTACAAGACTCACAGCAATCCAAGCAGAATGACGATCAGGCAGAAGGCAGAAGGGAAGATTTGGCTAAGATTTGCAGAAAGGAAATGCAAGAAGAGAACAAACCAGGTTTCTGGCTCCATCTTATGGCTGTCAGAGGAACCTCAGCCAATCATAATTACAGCACTCTCTTAAAGATACAGCAGTATTAAATAACTATCCTGGTTTATACAGTATATTGCCAACCCAACTGTTAGGTGACTATCATTCCTAACAGTGCTCATTGTTTCCTTCAAAGTCCTACATGTCTTGGAGCCAAGTTATTTGAAGGACAGTCTTTTCCCAGTCATATTGTCTGACCCACCAGAGCAGTGGCAGCAAGGAATGTTGCAGATCCCCTCCTAAGGAAGTCCATTTATTGGGAGCAAGAAGGCCTTCTCTGTAGGGGCTACATTCATTACCTCTGTAGAGATAAGATTACCTCCCTCTTTGATTTTTTTTTTTACAAGTTCTTAAAGGCAAGTCCTTAAAGGCATGCTTCTGTCAACAGACCTGGGGACCCTGAGTGATATGGAGCCAATCTAGTGGCTGGCTTGACTACTTCCCCAGGAAGTTTGTGGTTATTTGTTTTATATTGCACTGACAGAAATTCTGTTCCCAATTGTCATAAATCAAGGAGTTACCTGTACCAGCAAAAAGTCTAAGTCTGAAATTAGTTAAAATTCACCACCTAACAAGAAGATATAGAGAATCTCAAGCATTCTATTAGAACAGAAGGCAAACTTTTCAAATGGGTTGAAAGCATATAGGAATCAGATATGAACATTTTTACCTCTGATTGTAGTTATCCAACTGACATAGAGTACCACTGATTTTGAATTCAATCCTAATTAGAGAAACATCTATGAAAATATTTCATAGATTGCATTTATCATCAGGGAAATTTAATAAGATAAATTAAAGTACCGTATTTGCCGGCGTATAAGACGACCCGGCGTATAAGACGACCCCCCACCACCACTGGAAACGCCCTCCAGAAATCCCCGGGGCTGCAGCGGCAGGGCAGAGTGCCAGGGGCCGTGGGAAGAGCAGTAAGGCTGCAGCCTCGGGCGGAGCGAGGCGGCGGGATGAAGCGGAGCGACGCAGGGGATCCAGGAAGCCAGAGGCGCCTTCGCTCGTCCAACAAGCCTCCGAAAGCCGGCAGTGGATATACCGGCGTATAAGACGACCCCCACTTGGAGGCATGTTTTTGGGGCAAAAAAGTCGTCTTATACGCCGGCAAATACGGTATATTATCAGTTCCATGTGTTTGAATATAAAGAAAAATACAGATTAACATAGGTGATGATTTGGTAAATTTGTTTATTTATTTTAGGTTAACTTCGTTAAAATATAAATTGGATACATCATAACTCAGAATTATACAAATTAGTCTGCCCTTGTTAAGGATATTTTGGTTTGTTCGCTAGTATGCTTTGATAAAACAAATCATACTATAAGCATCATACTATGTTCCCTCTCTAAGCGGTTTACAGCAGCATATTGCCTCCAACAATCTGGGTCTTCCTTTTATTGACCTCGGAAGGATGGAAGGATGAGTTAACCTTGAACAGTGAGATTTGAATGGCTAAACTTCTGGTAGCCGGCAATCAGCAGAAATAGCCTGTAGTACTGCATTCTAACCACTGCGCCACCACGATTCTTGATGATTGTTTATTACTCAGTTCTTGGTTCCTAAAAATTTAATTGTGGCTATATCACTTTGCTTTTATATTATCTTCATTGTACTGTAAATAAAATTAGTGTATAATTATATTTAAATATCTAAAGTGAAAATTATATTATTGATACTGTTCCTATTATTGTCATTGATATTGATATATTAATTCAAATTAAATAATTATCTTTAGTTTAAGAAGAACATATGATACTTAATTTTGTACCTACATATTTTAGTATAGGAAAGGGAAAGCAAGAGAATCATATGGAAGACTGGGTAAGTCTGTTGTATTAGAACAACAAAATTACAAAAGTTGTATAAAATATTATTTTGGTTAAAAATTAGGTAAAATCTTTTAACGCTATGGACTATAGAATCAAAAGGGCAGAGAAGGGATGCCCAGTTACCTTCCCTCCCTCCTCAGAAATCTATTCTTAGGATGCAGGCTGGAGAGGAGGGACAAGGTTTGTTTAAAAAGCCAACTCCCACACAAAATTGAAGTCCCAGATCTTGGCTTTTTCTGTTAAAGTCCAAAGATTCTGTAAATAACTTAGGCAGATAACAAATCTAAGCGTAGGTTTGGAGGCTACAACAAATGCAATTAGTAAAGAAGACAGGATGCATAAATTTTATTTGCTGTTCCTCAGGTATGATATGCTTCTCAGTGACACAAGTATTGCAATTTGACCCTCCTACATTTAGAATCCAAAATATATCAAACTTTTCCTATTCTACAGATGAATCTGTAGGAGGAGGTGTCAATGGAGATTCTCAGTCATCCAGATCATGGTTGTCTCAAAGATGCTTTTTCAAAAGGCAATTGAACTATGTTTTTTTTTCCTTGAGGAGGATATAGGTCAGATGAAAGTGATAAAGGGCATAAAAGACATTCAGAGACCAAAAGGCATTGGCAAAAAAACAGGATGTTTATAATAGGTGAAAACTGCAGACAAAAGACCTCTGAACTGCTACCTAACTATTAAACTTCAAATTTTGTTTGATCATCCTGACAGTAAGGATCAGCTATAACTTTGTAAGAAACCTTGAATTGGCTAAGCCATTTTTTGAGAAGTTATGAAGCCTACGTTTTCTGAAGAAATTGTGAAGCATCCATAATTGAGGGAAGAAGGGAAGACTATAATCCTAACCTTAACTTTAAAGTCCTGGGTGATGGCCTGAACAAGTGATGTGCAAATATAAATATGAAAACACAAACAAAACCATAGGCAGAAGTTTAGACAGTTGGGTTTGTTGTTCAGAAATTTATTTTCTTTGTACCCATTATTTGAAATCCAGATATGTAAGTATGAGTTCAGATATATTTGAATATGTATGTATACCTGAATATTTCCAATTTTGGCTTAATATGGGATTTGGGAAAATAGTAATACAATAACACTTATTTTCTACAGGGTTAATTCACAGTACAAAAAAATCGAGACCAAATCTGTGATTAAAAAATGCTTAAAACTTTTAGTAGAATTAAAAGTTTAAATTCAAAATACACTTGCAGATGTCATAATACATATATACATGTATGATTTTTAATTGAAGAAATAGTATCTGATTCTTTAAATTCATTAGATATAAGATTAGACAAATTATTTTTTCCGTAATTACTCTCTACTGTGCTTATCACATTTATTTATTTCTTCTCAGTAGGGGCAAAAAACACAGCATAATTCTGAGAACCCAACTTTCAGTCCGAGTCCATGCCTGCATTGGTAAGTCTGCATAGTAAGTTTTAAATAGAAAAATGTATGAAGTATAGTAGAAATGTTCTTAAACTGGAAATATTCTTAAAGTAAGAATCTATATGATTAGAATAATGTTACCTTACATTTGTCATTTTGAAACTACTGAAAATACCTTACTATAGGAGGCTGCAAAACATACTGCCTAGTAAAATAAAATCTATCTGTTTAATGAGTAACACAAGGAAAATAACAAATCATTTAGGATAAACAATTTCAGAATTTTATTCAACCCCTAGTTATTTATGGGGTTTCTGTCTCATTCCACAGTTGTGGAACTGTGAATGTAGTTTATAGGTAGTCCTCGAGAACTAGTTGTGCAGCAAAACAATAATAATGTACACCTTGATATAGGATAGGGTGTTGATCTCCCTAGGCCAGATCTTTCAGCTCATTTTTAATTGCCCCATATAGATCACAGGATGCTTAATGTAAGTGTAAACTTAAGTTTTAGAATAATCTATTAATAACCATTGGCAGAATTTGGTAAACTCAAACAGCACCTCAAGCCAAACTATGCCTCTGAGTGAAGTACTGCATTATAAGTATAGAAGAGGAGTGAAACACTTCTACTGATCAATTTTGGAGGATGAATGGCTGGATTACTCAATTTTGCTTGAAGCAAATTAATGAACAAGTTAACTAACAAAGTGCCAAAATGCACTTTTTTTCTGATATCTCTTGCAACTGGAATTTCTGTCACACCACTGGTAACGCTAATGTTTAATGCTGAAAATATTTCTTTACTCTTTCCGTATCATAAAATGAACTCAGCTTTTTCAGGTTCATGTGCATTAGATTACAGTTTCAGCCAAGAGTTTGCTTAAAATTTGTAGGTTATTAAAGTAGATGTATATCTATGGAAGCTTTATATTTATACTATAGAAGAGTTCTCCCATAGTGTGAGTCTTGATATTAGGCCATAGGCAATCCTGAGATCAATATAAGCATCATAAAGTACTGAATGCGCTCTAGCAGTATATTGCTGCTCTAGGAAATACTGTAAAGTTAAAGCATAGTTCAAGACTGTGTGTACTTCCTAAAAGGAGTTATCTATACAGGAGTTATTTGAATAAAGCCTAGCCAGATAGAAGTTTAATTGTGCATCCAATAAATATTAAAAGGGAAGGCAAGGCAAGGCAAGGATCCATCAATCCAAATTATTAGGAAGATGGTGAAAATAATGATCTAGTTATTTGGATATTCTAGTAATCTTGGGACATTATGTGCAGAATGAAGTTTATTTAAAATCCAGTCTTAGGAGAGAAAGACTCATTCGAAGAATATAGCATCCTGAAGAGATCCTCCCAAATACTAACTTTTTCTCTTAATCAGAAATATATAAGCATTAATGTTCTTCATTATTTTGTTTAAATAGAAGTGACTAAGGCAATTTTTGTTGGATGAGAAGAATAAGCTATAAGTCTGTTATTGTTTTGATGGAGGGGAGGGATAAGGGGAAGGAAGAAGGGAGGAAGGAAGGAATAGTACATTTGTAGTGTCTTCTAATAAGGTAGGAGGAAAAGCATACTGTAAAGCAGAAGTTCCCAAACCCCGGGCCTCCACCCATTGGGCCGTAGCCCGCTTGCATTCAGATTGTGTGAGCAGCGGGCCAGTGCACATGTGCAACTCAGCTTGCAGTCCAGCTGTATGTGCATTTGCGCCAGCCTGCTGCTCACTTAGACTGGTTCCTCTCTCCCTCCAGCCCAGTTCCCCTCTCCCCCTCCAACCTGGTTCTACCCTCCCCCCCGGCCAAGCCTCCAAACCACAAAGGTTGGGGATTGCTACTTTAGATAATCATAGCCTATTGAGGGAGATAATAACATGTGGATAATACTGAGCTAGATAAACTAATGATCTGAATTGCTGTGAATAAGGTATGAGATTTTTAAAAGAATGCAAAGTTGATGTTTTCTTTTTAGAAAATCTGCTGCCTGGAGCAAACTATGTTTTCTCAATTTATTTTCTATAATTAAAGAATATTATTTTACAAAGTTGCTTTTCTTTTTTGCCAGATTAGTAGATCAAGGATATCCAAAGTATATTCATATAGTGTGGTATATGATTTTAAAAGATAGGTATATAACTATGAAAACTATATGCATTTATGTTAGGTGTAGGATACTTAAGTACATCAGTAAATGTATAGGAAACGCAGGAAACAATAGTTGTGCACCACATCAGACTGCAGCAGGAATATCATGTTCAGCTTTGATTGCCATATTACAGGAAGGACACTGAAGATCAATGAAGATGGTGAAGTTAAACTGGGAATGGTTAAAGAAAAGGAATATTTTTAGCCTAAAGAAGAAAAGGCTAAGAAAATATGTGGTTAGCAATTTTCCAATATTTGAAGAACTGATGTGTAGAAAAAAGCTTTATATCTGTAGTTCCTGACAGTAGAACAAAAAAATAGGAAGATCCAGATTCAAAATGACACTTTTTTATTATGAGAGCTCTTGCACTGAGAGAGTAAATGCCTGCTTCCTGGAGTTGTGGCTGTTCTATCACTGAATCGTTCAAAGAAAAATGGGACAGCTATGTGTGTATTTGTTTGAGGATACCTATCTCTGTATTTTTCTAAGAGCAGTAGGAGAGTTAACAGATTGGAGCAGGAGAAAAATATATAAGTAGATATATTTATATATATATCTTTATAAACTGTTAGCAATTGTAAGTTAAGTTTTAAGTTTTAATGATAAATTGTAACTTGATGAAGAGATATTCAAAATATAGTAAAAATACAGTAGATATGTCAAGTTTTTACCAGAACCAATTATAGAAAAATATGTATCATAATCAAACAACTTAATAGAATACAAATGGCATACGATTACCTGATATTTTGTAGCAAAAATTGTTTCAAAATATTTCTAAATATTTATTTACAAAAATATGGCATGTAAGCAGGTTTTTATAGAACTATTGTGAGAAATTGCTGCATCATAATTTATTTCCCTTTTTCTTTTCCTAATGCTTGCTTATTTATTAATCTGTCATCCATCCATCCATCCATCCATCTATCACTTCAGGATATTTTGTATAATTGAGATTCTCAGCACTCAAAAAAGATTACTCCTTCCCCCTACAATTCCTTATCTTCGTTTATTTCTCTTTGAGGTGGGATCGAAAGATCTTTGTTACCTTTTACATGAAAAACAATGAGTCAGTTTACAAGCGGTAGTGTGAAAGTCATCCCTGTCAAATTAGGTTGTAGGAAAATAGCAAAAGTTGTGGATGGCTTTGTGTGGATGCTTCTCTTAAAAACATAATGATATGGGGACTATTCTAAAAAGAAAAATATGTTAAGTCAGATACAAATACATATTGAAATAGCTTGTAGGAGAATTCTAATAAAAATAATTTTATAGAAAGCTTATTGGAGAAACTTGATGGGATATAATTCATGACTGTAATGTACTGCTGGAAGGATATAAACTATTCAAAAGAAACTGATCTAACAAAAAAGGAGGTGGAGTTGCATTATATGTTTTCAAAAATCACCACACCTCTACAGAAATGCTTAAAACTAAGGATGAAAACTTCCTTGAACGCATATAGGTTAATAAAAAAGGGGGGGAAAGAAAGACATTGCTATAGATGTATATTACAGGCCACCCAATCAAGCAGAAGAAATAGATGAACTTTTTGCTAATCAGTTAACTAATATATGTAGGAAATACACCACAGTAGTAATGGGGGACTTTAACTACCCTGACAACAACTGGGAAACAAACTTTGCATCAAGCACAAGATTGAATAGGTTTCTTAACAAGTTGATAACTTTGTCAACCAAAAGGTAGAGGAGGGAACTAGAGGGTCAGCTATACTGGAATTAATTCTTGTTAACAGAGATAAGGTGATAGAGAAGGTGCAGGAACTTTGGGGGAGAGCAACCATGTCATATTGGAATTCAGTATAATGCAGACACTAGCAATACAACAAAATCAAATTACCTTCTTAGACTTTAAAAAAGTGGATTTCAACAAACATAGAGTTTGGAAAGGATTCTCTGGATGAAAATCTTAAAGGGGAAAATAACTCAAGAAAGTTTGAAAACTTTGAAAAGTGTGATTATAAAATCACAGACCATTACAATACCACTGAAAAAGAAAAATAAGAAATATAAGAAGAAACCACCATGGTTTCATAAAGAACTCTGATAAACTAAAAGACAAAAATGATAAGTATAAAAATTGGAAAATAGAAAGAGGGGCACATAACCAGGGTATAGTCCAAATTTGCAAAAATGAAATCAGAATGAACTAAGACTTGCAAAAGATGTCAACAACAACAACAACAATAATAATAATAATAATAATAATAATAATAATAATAATAATAATAATAATGTTTCTTTTAACATGTTAAAAACAAGGAAAAGTCAGGGAAAAAGTCAGTCCACTAATGGGAGAAGATGGCACGGAGGTAACAGGCAGCAAGGAGAAAGCAGAGCTGCTTATTTCCTTCTTTGTACCTATCTTCATGCAAAAAGAAAAAAAGCCAAAACTACCAAAAACAGAACTGTAAAAAACAGATTAGGAATACAAATTAAAATAGGCAAGAAAATAGTAAGAGAACATCTGTCTGCCCTAAACAAGTTCAAATCATCAGCATCAAATGGGTTATATCCCAGTGTTCTGAAGGAACCAGCAAACATGATCTCAGAACTGTTGAATCATATATTTCAAAGATCCTGTAGAGGAGTTACCAGAGGACTGGAAAAGAGCTGATATGGTTCCCATCTTCAAAAAAGAGAAAAAAATGGATTCAGGAAACAACAAAACAATCAGCTTAACATCAATACCTGGGAAGATCCAAGAAAAGATAATCAAGCAATAATCTGCAAACAGCTAGAAGCAACCAAAGTTATAACCAGAAGCCAACATGGATTTGTCAAAAAGAGATCATGCCAAAGAAATTATATTTCATTCTTTGACAAATGAGTAAATTAGTACACCAGCAAAATGTTGTGGACATAGTATACTTAGATTTCAGTAAAGCATTTGACAAAGAAGATGATAACCTATTTCATAGTAAGTTAGAAAAATGTGGCATAGACAGCATCATCACCAGATGGATTTGTAACTGGCTGACAAACTGCATTCAATGTGTAGTCCTTAGTGGAACTACATCTACATGGAGGGAAGTAAACAGTGAGGTACTCCAAAGTTCTGTCTTAGGCCGAGTACTCTTCAATGTTTTCATGAAAGATTTAGATGAGGAAATAGAAGAGGAACTCATCAAATCTGCAGATGACACCAAACTGTTAGGAGTAGCCAACACCCCAGAAGATAGATTCAAGAATCAAAGGGATCTCAACAGACTTGAACACTGGGTTCTATCTAGCAAAATGAAATTCAGTGGTGAGAAAAGTAAGGTTTTTTTACTTAGGCAAGAAAGACCAAATGTATATGTTGTGAACTAAAGAAATGTAATTAATAAAGATTCATTTGCCTAGCAGGATCGTAATCCTGCACTTCCTATTGGCCCATATAATGGCAAGTTATGATTGGTTCATTCCGAGCAATCTGACTGGCTGTTGGCGGGCCGTGCCAAGATTCAAACGCTACAACACTATCCATTGGTTAGCCGGATAGCAGCTTACTCTATAAAAGAGTGACTGCTAGCCGAGGTTTTTTTGTCTCTGTTATGCTTGAGAATAAAGAGCTGAAGTTCAAGGTTTACAGTCTGGTCTCCGTTCATTAACCCATGCCTCAAACTTAACACTGGCGACGAAGGTGGGATGCGGAGACAAAAGAGCTGACTAAATCCTACAGAGCACCAACCGAAGCACGTGGCTAAGAGCGCATCTACATTGACAGGATGTCAGGTGGCGCTATACCACCCGCTCCTTTTGACCCGGAAAAAGAAGACTGGGAGTCGTATATGGATCGGTTTCAAATGTTTCTAGAAACCAACAATTTGAAAGACGCCACACCCGGAAAGAAGCGGGCGGTGTTCTTGACCCATTGTGGACCAGCCGTGTTTAGGATGGCGAAAGCGCTCGCGAAACCGGCTGAGGTGAAATCAATGGATTGGGACAACCTCGAACCTATTCTACGGGCTCATTATGTCCCTACCGTACCAACGTTGGTCCGGAGACACAAATTTTATCAACGGGATCAGCGGAAGGGTAAAGTATTGCAGTCTTCATCGCTGACCTTAGAAACCTGGGAGGCCTCTGTGGTTTTTCAGACCTAGAAGAAGCTATGCGAGACCGCATAGTTCTGGGATTAGATGACCACACAGTACAGAGCAAGATCATGGCAAAAAGGGGACATTGATCTTGCAGATGCCATTGCAGATGCTACTGCAGCAGAGGCAACCAAGAAGTCGGCCGCTCGAATGCGCCGCACCAACGCACCGCTCCGTCAATTCGCCCGTGAAGCCTCGCCTCAACTAGAAAGACACTCAGCAACAGCGCACCATGAGGACCTCGAGTCCCAGTCCGAGAGTGATGAAGAAGAGGTTAACAGACTTCGGGCCGAACGAGATCAACAAACTCTAAAATTTCAGTGCCCATGTGCGGGCTGTGGGGGAAACCACCCGCGATCCGGTTGCAAATTCCTCGACGCAATCTGCCGTTCCTGTGGGAAAAGAGGCCACATCGCACGGGTCTGCAGGAGTAAGAGGTAATCCAACACAAACAGAAAGGAGAACAACCTCCGCCAAACCACAGGGAACCTCCCTGCAAATTGGGATCGTTTGAATAACCAATGGAACAACCATGCCTACAGCAGCAAAACATCTGCTCTTCCAGCAAGATGAGAAGAGACACACCAGACTATTATTATCGGCCACGCTTCGTCATTAGACAAACAAAAGATCCGAGTGGAAGTGGCCATCGAAAACCGACCTTGCCTGATGGAAGTCGACTCTGGATCGTCCCTCTCGATGGTTTCCTGGAAGACCCTTAAACAGCTGATCCCTGCCATCCGTCGTCAAAACCTCAGGACACAGAAAATCGTCCTCAGGGATTACCAAGGGAACACGATCCCAGTCGTCGGAGTGAGTCAAGTCCAAGTATCTTTTAAAAATCGTGCCATGTCACTCCCATTAACTGTCGTTGATGGTGATCGGCCCAGTTTACTAGGCCTACAATGGTTCGCCCCACTCGGGATCGAGGTGGCCGGCATTCACCAGGCCAGAAGCGACGATTGGGAAGAGAGCATCGTCCAGGAATTCCACAATGTGTTTTCGGACAAATTAGGCAAGTACAAGGGGACCCCTATATCATTTAGCCTCAATCCAGAAGTAGCCCCTATCCGCCTTAAGCCTCGTCGGTGCCGTTAGCCTTAAACCCAAGATTGACGAGCAACTTGATAAGTTAATAGCCCAAGGGGTGTTGGAGCCTATTGACCATGCCCGTTGGGAAACCCCAATCGTAACCCCCATCAAACCGGATGGGTCAATCAGAATTTGTGGAGACTACCGCGCCACTCTGAACCACGCACTCCAACAGAGCGCTTATCCGGTGCCGGTGGTTCAACATCTCCTCCATTCCCTGGGCGGCGGGAAGATCTTCGCAAAGTTAGATTTAGCGCAAGCGTATCAACAACTACCCGTTGATGCGGAAACCGCAAAGGCACAGACTATCGTTACACACCGAGGTGCCTTTAAATGCAACAGACTCCAGTTCGGAGTGAGTGTAGCCCCCGGTATATTTCAGAGTCTAATGGAGAGACTTTTACAGGGAATAAAAGGGGTTGTACCGTACTTCGATGACGTATTAATTGCTGCCCCAAATAGAGAAGAGCTTGAAAGGCGTCTCAGATTGGTTTTACATAGATTTATGGACGCCGGTCTCAAGGTTAAAAGAAATAAATGTCAACTATGCACTGAAAGGGTAGAGTTTCTCGGATACCTCCTCGATAAACACGGTATTCACCCTACTGAAAACAAACTCAGGGCAATCAAGAACGCCCCAAGACCTAAAAATAAGACTGATCTCCAGGCTTTCCTGGGACTTATTAACTTTTACAACATATTAACTTTTACAACATAGACTTCTCGACAAGAAAGCCACCTGGGTCTGGGGACATCGAGAAGAATGCTCTTTTCAAAAAGTGAAAGACTTATTAACATCCGATGCTGTTCTAATGCAGTACAACGAGACTTTGCCAATAAATATTACGTCTGACACATCACCGTTTGGGGTTGGAGCCATTTTGAGCCACGTGTTGCCAAACGGGAATGAGGCTCCTATTGCGTACTTTTCCCGCACATTATCAAAGGCTGAACGAAACTATAGCCAACTTGACAAAGAGGCTCTTGCTATTGTATCGGCCGTAAAGCGGTTCCACGAATATGTTTACGGACGGCCCTTTACTCTAGTTACAGACCACAAGCCTTTACTTGGCATTTTAGCAGGTGATAAACCAACGCCGCATATATTGTCTCCTAGAATGACTCGCTGGTCAGAATTCCTAGCAGCCTACAACTACGTACTGCAGCATCGCCCGGGGAAAGCCATTCCCCACGCTGACGCTTTGAGCCGTTCCCCACTTCCGGAAACCGTCAGCGACCCAGCTCCGACCCTCACTACGCTGCAAATTGAAACCCTCAACTCTCCGCCACTAACGGCAAGGGATATCGCCACCGACACAAAACGGGACGCTATCCTCGCAAGAGTTCTCAGTTGGGTCGAACGCGGGTGGCCAGTCGAAGAAACTCCCGCCATTTTTGCACCGTTCAAACACCGGCAAACGGAACTATTTTCCCAGAAGGGCTGCATCCTATGGGGAGAGAGTCGTCGTACCAGAGAGACTACAGCGACTCGTGTTGCAAACCCTGCACGAAGGACATCCGGGCATCGTCCGCATGAAGGCTCTCGCTCGAAGCTACGCGTGGTGGCCAGGCATCGATAAACAAATTGAAGCCTGGGTAACCACGTGCAGAAACTGCCAAGAAGTCAGCAACGCCCCACCGAGCAATTCCCACCGAATGGGAAACTCCTCGAGGCCCGTGGTCCCGCATCCACATTGATTTCGCGGGACCCACTAAAGGACACACTTTTCTCCTAACCGTGGATGCTTACTCCAACTGGCTCGAAATCCACAAGATGAAAAGCACGACTACTGACTCCGTTATTAAAAAACTAGATAGATTATTTGCAACACACGGTTTCCCGGACGTTCTAGTTTCCGACAACGGACCCCAGTTTACTGCTCTCACCTTCGAACAATACTTGGCAGACCGAGGTATCCGCCATGCCTTGACTTGGCCGGCTCACCCTGCGGCAAATGGTAGAGCAGAACGGATGGTCCAATTTGTTAAAAAGACACTACAAAAAATGGATCCGGGGGACATCGACGCTAGATTGAACAAAATACTCTTACTACAACACATTATCCCCCACAGTGTCACCAACAAGACCCCAGCCGAACTTTTAATGGAGCGGAAGCTTCGCTCCCACCTCGACCGATTACACCCGTCTTATTCGCCAGAGAAACCTTGTGGATCCAGCGGAACGTATCGCCAATTCAAGGTAGGCAACTTGGTCTATGCCAAAAACCTTTCTGGCGAACCGCTGTGGGTCCCAGCCACCGTAGTCTACCTCACTGGCCCTAGATCTTACCGCCTTAAGACGACAGACGGCAAGATCTGGAAACGCCACATAGATCAACTTCGCTCTCGTTTACAACCCAATATCCGCGACCCCCCGGACTTCCAAACTCAAGGGGGAGGGAATACCGAGGGGGTCGAAAGCCGTATAGAAGACGACGTAATCGAGGACAGACGGCCGCTAAACCGAGTACTCGCGCCACCTGAAGAAGGTCCGGGATCGGGGGCATCCTCCCCGCAGAGGAACACCGTAGTGGAAACTTGCCCGCCCGATCCAGGAATGGACTTAAGGGACCCTGATAGTGCCGAAAACAGCACCGCAGAATCAACCCCTTGCGAAGACGAGCCTTGCGTTCCACCGGAACCGAACTTTAAACAAAAGCCGGTGGAACAGCGAAAATCAAATAGGCAGGTAAAATGACCTGCATACCTGCGTGATTACGTTACCACGGCCGTCAAACGGAACCCAGGGGGGAGGGGTGTTGTGAACTAAAGAAATGTAATTAATAAAGATTCATTTGCCTAGCAGGATCGTAATCCTGCACTTCCTATTGGCCCATATAATGGCAAGTTATGATTGGTTCATTCCGAGCAATCTGACTGGCTGTTGGCGGGCCGCGCCAAGATTCAAACGCTACAACACTATCCATTGGTTATCCGGATAGCAGCTTACTCTATAAAAGAGTGACTGCTAGCCGGGTTTTTTTTGTCTCTGTTATGCTTGAGAATAAAGAGCTGAAGTTCAAGGTTTACAGTCTGGTCTCCGTTCATTAACCCATGCCTCAAACTTAACAGTATAGGAATAGAATATGGGTGACACTCAAAAAATTAGAATATCATGCAAAAGTTCATTTATTTCAGTAATGCAACTTAAAAGGCAACCTAATATATGAGATAGACTCATTACATGCAAAGTAAGATAGTTCAAGCCGTGATGTGTCATAATTGAGATGATTATGGCTTACAGCTCATGAAAACCCCAAATTCACAATATCAGGAAATTAGAATATCGTGAAAAGGTCCAATATTCTAGGCTCTAATCAGCTAATTACTCCATAACACCTGCAAAGGGTTCCTGGGCCTTTAAATGGTCTCTCAGTCTGGTTCAGTAGGAATCACAATCATGGGAAAGACTGCCAACCTGACAGTTGTACAGAAAACCATCATTGACACCCTCCATAAGGAGGGAAAGCCTCAAAAGGTAATTGCAAATGAAGTTGGATGTTCCCAAAGTGCTGTATCAAAGCACATTAATAGAATGTTATGTGGAAGGGAAAAGTGTGGAAGAAAAAGGTGCACAAGCAGCAGGAATTACCGCAGCCTGGAGAGGATTGTCAGGAAAAGGCCATTCAAAAGTGTTGGGGACTTTCACAAGGAATGGACTGAGGCTGGAGTCAGTGCATCAAGAGCCACCATACACAGACGGAATCTATGGGGCATTGCCAAGAGAAAGATGAGAGACATGAGACCGACCAATGCAGAAGAGCTGACCGCTATTGAAGCATCCTGGTCTTCCATAACATCTCAGCAGTGCCACAGGCTGATAGTTTCCATGCCATGCCACATTGAGGCAGTAATTGCTGCAAAAGGGGCCCAAACCAAGTACTCAGTACATATGCATGCTTATACTTTTCAGGGGTCCAATATTGTTCTATGTACAATCCTTGTTTTATTGATTGCATGTAATATTCTAATTTTCTGAGGTTGTGGATTTGGGGTTTTCATGAGCTGTAAGCCATAATCATCACAATTATGACAAATCACGGCTTGAACTATCTTGCTTTGAATGTAATGAGTCTATCTCATTAGTTTCACCTTTTAAGTTGCATTACTGAAATAAATGAACTTTTGCACGATATTTTTCGAGTTTCACTTGTATTGCATCCAAGTTTGGTCACCACAATATAAAAAAAGATGTTGAGAATTTGGAAAGGGTGCAGAGAAGAACAACATAGATGATAAGGGGATGGGTGGAGGTTAAACCATTAATAATGGTTGCAGGAATTGAGTTTGTCTAATTTAGTGAAAAAAAGGATGGGGATAACATGTTAGCAGTCTTCCAATGTTGAAGAGGGGGTCAACCTATTTATCAAAGTACCAGAAGTCAGAAGAAGAAATTAATCAAGGACAGAAGCAATTTTAAATTAAGGAGAAACCAGAGGAACAGCTTGCCTTCTGAAGTTGTGGGTTTTCATCACTGGAGGTTTGTCCACTGAAGACATTGGACAATCATTTGTCCAGAATGGCTGGACTAGAAGATTTCCTAGGTGCCTTCCAACTCTATTATTCATGTTAGTTTTGGTTAAAAATTAAAGTTAATATCATAGTCAGTAGAGAATTTAAATATTTATATACCAACTAATGCAGTGGTTCTCAATCTGTGGTCCATGGATCCCTTGGTGGGGGTGTCATCACGTAGGGTCTACAAAGTCTTAAAGAAATATTATGGTTTAATCATCCATGGCCACCAAAGGTATTTAAAGAGGGTCCATGATGAAGAAAAGGTTGGGAACCCCTGAACTAATGTATTTATCATATATTTATCATATCAATTCTTTTTCTGTTAAAAATGAGGTAATACTTAATAACAAGCAATACTTTGGTCTTCAATATCTAATTTAGCTGGCAGAATAAAAGCTCTTGTTTACATCTTTTAATTTTCAGAATTTTCATGACAACAGTTAGATTTTGGTCCTTTTTTGTTTGTTTTGTTTCTTAGCAAGCAATGAGAAAGACAAAATGAAAACAACACTTCATATTATCAGTAATTATCAGTAATTGGTCTTTAGGGTACCATTTATGATGCAATTAACATGATTATTTTTGCCAAGTAATGTGTTTATGTTGCCTCATAAGAATAAGAAATGTGAAATAGTGGTTTCTAAGGCTCTAGATTCAGTTTGATGAGGTAAAAACAGAGAGATGTAAATGTATAGCCCAGTTAAAAGCCTGTAGAGATATAATAACCCTACTTTAAACCATAATTTAACAATCTTAAGTCACATGTCTGTTACCTCTCCAAGTACTACATCAGTAGTGCATTTCCCTCCTATTGTATCCACAGCTAAAGGAATTATTATTTGATCTCATACATGGTTATTAGTAATGAAAACTTATGTTTAGTGAAGATCATAAATATGGGTTCCACATAGTTTAACTTGCATAACATTATAGGGACTTGAAAATATTCAATATGGGATTGTCATACTGGACAGTAGTGAAAAAGTTGCCTTCGCATTTGGATCACTTGAGTCTTCAGGATATGTTCCCTAGCTGATGTTAATGTCCGACATAGTTTTTTTCTAACAAGAGCCTAATTCATGGTTTAAGTTTGAAAATTGTTTGAAATGGTTAAGTTGGAATTCTAGATGGGTATCTCATAGGAGCCCTGGATAATCAAACCAGAAAGTCTGTTGGTTTTTTTTATTGACCAGACAGTTATCTATGAAAAGCACCGAAATAGCATGTGAGGACAGTATAGGTTGTCCTCAACTTATGATCACTATTGTTTTACTTGAGCAAATCAGTCATTAAGTGAGATGTAATGTGACTGTTTTGTTCAATGACTGTAATCTGGACACTTCCCAGTTGTCATTAAACAAGAATTGTGATTTACTAAGGGACAGAATCCCAGGTATTGAGATGGGGGGGAGACCTGGTGCCCAGCCTGGCTCTAAAAGAGGCAGACAACCAGCAAAAAGCTTTCCAGAGCCACACAAGAAAAGAAAATAATTGTATAGCAAACTGTCGCAGGAGAAGCTAAAAGTCCTAAAAGCAGCAGAAACTGCCAAGAAAGGAGAATCTTTATTGGAGTTTGGAACCAATCTTCTCTTTAGTCCCTTAAAACCAAAAAATGGTAATGTAACACCTGGGGATTGAGACATTGGTGCCCTTGACTGGCCAGTAGTGAGGAAAAGCCTGGCTAGATTAGTGCCACATTTCAAAACCAAAGAGACAAAACCCATTTGCTTGACTATGAGAAGCCCTAATGCTTTGAAACACAAGAAAGAAAGCTTCATAATCTATCCTCTGGTGACATTTTTAGAAGGATGAACCCATGCGTATGGATTGGTCTTGGTCCTGATTAGCTGGCAGTCAGGAGAACGCAGGCCTTTTCTTGCTAGGCCTCCTGGAAGCTCCCTGAAGGCAGCACATTCAGGACATATTTCCCAGGACCTTTTCTTTCTTTACCTCCAGTCTCTCACCCACAAACCAACATGTTTTCAATAAAGAAAAGAAGAAAAAAGTGGGGGCAGACTTGTTGATCTTTTCCCCTCTTAGCCCATCATTAGGTGCTGAAGCTACACTACCTTCCAATCTTGCCCCTTTTAATAACTTAATTATGCTGATGTTAGATGCGCATTTGGAAAGAGAATGGCAAAATGATTTTCTTTGAATGACCAGCAGACTTAAGAGTAGAGGAAAAGAATCTCTCAGATTCAATTTTTTAACGGATGGGACAATGAAGGAAGCAAAGAAAATCTTTTATAGAAGTTGTTTAATACTGAATAAAAAACTTTCCACAGTCAGTACTCCAAACAGCAACAACAGAAGCTGGGTCCAAAAGAAGACAGATAAGCAACAAAAAGGCAGCAAAGAGAGTAAGGTGCTTCTGCTTCAGCCATATTGGTTAAAGGTTAATGTGGAACTGAGACTGAAGGAAGCTGAGTAAGCTGTGTGGTTTGGGGTTTGTTTGCTGCTGTGCAAAGCAGTGTGTCAGAGGCCAAAAGGGCAGAGATGGGCAGGAGAATAGTGAAGAGGGAGTTGGAGTCTCCCCTGCAGTCTTTAAGTGTGGGCAGCCTCCCAGGTGGCCAGATTTTGACCAGGTGACCACAAGGGTACTGCAGTGGCAATAACTTCAGTTACGAGTCCCTTGTTCAACACCCTGGTAACTTCATACAGTCACTGAACAAACAGGCGTAAATCGAGGATTAACTGTAGTTCTTTTCTTGGGGCCATTGCTGTTGTTCCTGATCCATTGATAGTTCAGGACACCTTGACTTTCATAGGTTTATTATCCACATCTTTGTATATGTGAGAACAGCAGCAATTGTAAGATCATTTTTTTAAATCTCAGCTATTTATTATTATAACTCACTTGGAAAACAGAGAACAAAAGTATGCAGAAGAAAAGAAACCAGAACAGTTTATTTGAGACTTGACCTCAGTTATTAGTCTGTTTACGCTCAAGATAAGAAGATTATATCAAAACCAAACACTTATTTGGGTTTCTGCAGAATTCAACTGTTGGCTTTCAGTTCATTGATATGCACCTATTTAATTTAGATTGTCTGGTTTATCTGTTAAAAAGATAATAAAATATACAATGATTAATTATCTAAAAAGGTTAAATAATGGCAGCTGGACCAAACTTTAGTCCAATTGCCATGATTTACTTTTTTAGATACTTTTAGCCTTAATGATAGAATCTTCATTTACAAATTAATCTAATCCCTCTTCAAAATCACTTTGTCATTTTTTAAAAAGTTTTATTGAGTTTTAACAAAACAAATAAAACATCTTATTTGAGTACAGCATGGTTCCAGGTTATCACATTTCCATACAGGCACAATTTCATATGCATGTTCATCTTATGTATTCAACTTCATATCTTATTACTCTTTTTCCAACTTCTCACTATTTCTCCCTTTACTTCTCTTAATTTTCTTTTATGGTTATCTCATTTTCTTCTTATTCAATTGTATTTCTTTTACCTAAATTTCTATATCTTTTTATTCATTGTACTTATACTTTCGTCTGTCCTGTTTACAATTTCATATGTTCTCTTCCAACATTCCAACAAATCCCTTTGTCATTTTGTTAAGGCTGTGTCCAAAAATCTACTTACATGACACTATTCCCAGCTAAAAGTAGTCAGGTAACACTTAAAGATATCTTAGTGTGAGACATTGAAGAAGCCAGGCAAGGGAGGAGAAAGTTCACTAGGTTTGAGAATAGGCAGTATAGATAGGAGCTTTGGTGAGGCACTCACGTATTACTTGGCTTACTATAAGTCTGCATAGGAACTTCCTTTTGCAATTTCCAATATTATATATTTATACTGCCGATCCTTTTCTAAAATCCACATTGTTTTTATTTTTTAAGCTTGGTGTCTGCCTGAGGCTTGACAATTTAGAAATGAAGGAAGCAAAGAAAAGACTATTTCTTCTTATATTGTGTTCAAACATACAATAAAACATTTGTATTTGGTCCAAATATTTTTGTACAGATATATAAATTATAAAAATATCCTCATTTGTCTGTGATGGCAAACCTGTGGCACGCGTGCCAGAAATGGCACACAGAGCCACTTCTGCCAGCACACAAGAGGAAGAGCCCTACTGTACATGTGCATGCGCCGCCTGCCTGACAGCTGATTGTCAGGTATCGGGCACACATGTGCGGGGGCGGGATGTGCAGGGAGGTCTTTTTCGTGCATGCACAGAGGCACGGTGCGCGGGGGGGTCGCAAGTGCATGCACAGAGACATACAGCAGAGAGTTGCACATGTTTGCGCAGGGGCGCGTGGCACGCACAGAGGGTCATGCACACATGCATCAGTGTGTGCAAGGGAGTCGTGCACACATGCACGGGGTGAGTAGAGGACCCATGTGCATTGCCTTCTGGATGCTGGCGCGCGAGCGCACATACACTTTTTGGTACGGGAGCACAAAAAGGTTGGCCACCACTGGTCTATGTCATTCAGAAATAAAAAGGCTTCCTAACTTCCACAGAGAATATATATTAACATATAAATAATGGTAGCTCTAATCTACTTTTACATACTGCCTGAAAGTTGGAGTTATTTTCTAATTAGAAACATGAGTTCCTTATACATTTATATAAATAATACTATTTTAAATTAGTTATATTTAATTCCTTTTTATCTACTCCTCATGAAATAAATTACAATGCCAGATTGCTAATCTTCTAAAATCTTATTAATAATAATATCCAAATATGAATATTCAGATTCACCATCATTTTTTGTTCCAAGGCATTCAAAATCTGTTCAGCTTGCTTTGTATGGGAGTAATAAAGTTCATTAGGCTAATTATAACTCTTTAAGCCATGGGGCATCAAAGCATTAGATTTTCTTCTTTTCCTGCTTAATTGGACACATTTATATTTTGACTTTCATCATTTTTATCCTGTTTATAATAATGTTTAATCCTTTGTGTGTATACAAATGTTTTCAAAAAATGATATTCCTTTGTAATGTAATCCCCTGATACTTCCTTGCCTATCTTATTAAATGAATGTTCTCTGCTGCTTTGGCTCCATTGGTTTAAATTGGATTTGTTATAGCAATAGCACTTAGACTTATATACTGCTTTACAGCCCTCTCAAAGCAGTTTACAGATTCATGTTATGATTCATAAGAAAAAAACCCCAATTTTTGAATCCATCTAAAATTATTATTATTCTAGTATATGTAAGCTGGATCATCTATGAGTGGCTTTTTCATATAGAAGAAATATTTTATATAAAAATAGCCACCATTCTAATAATTTTTACAATTTAGGAATTATAGGAAGCAGCCCAATTTTGAATTGTTATATGCTGCTTTTGCCAGATATGGGGTAATTCCTAATTACATGTCAAATGGGTGCTAAGATTTGCTATCTTGTCCTATAGCACTTTATGGAAGGTATATTTCCTGTTCCTCTTCAAAGGATTTCTCCTGAAGTTATCTTACAAACAAATAACTTGTAACTAAATTGGCCTATTTTCTATCACACGGTAAAGGTATTTGTAGAATCATAGAATATAACGAAGGACCTTGAGGATCATTTATTCCATTTTTTTTATATGTATGTAGGCCTTGACTTTCAACAGTTCATTTAGTGACCATTCAAAATTACAATGGTACTGAAAAAATATTTATTGACCATTTTTTATCCTTGCAGCATCCCCTTAGTCACATGATCAAAATTCAGACTCCGCAGTTGACTCATATTTATGATGATTGCAGTGTCTCAGGGTCATGTGATCAGCTTTTGCAAATTTAGGGTATTCTTTATTGGTCAAGTGTGATTGGCCATACGAGGAATTTGTCTCAGGTGCATAAGCTCTTAGTATACAGACAAGCAACGAAGTGACAAATCACAAATCATAATATAAATGAGGCCTGTTTGTAGTTGCAAAATTTCTAGGATCTCTATTATTAGAAACCATAGTGTATGCCTATCAGAGAATTTAGACTCAGTTGTGTACTTATTTATAGAAGCCTGTCTGTTTTTCAAGCATGGAGTATCTAATTCTGTATTCATGGCATTCATCACTAAGGTGTTGCTTTTGGCCTGTTTATTGTTGTGACTGTTTCTTTATTATCTAGATTGGTTCAAACACTCGCATGTCATCTTTCTTATCTTTGATCATGAATTAATAAATAAAATAAGTAATGGGCAAAGAGTTGCAATTCTTTTGGGCCCTGTAGCCAGAGTTCTAAAAGGAGTGACCTCTCCCAACCTTTTGTTGGAACCCTGTTTTTTTCCTATCTGTGGCTCCGAGTGTCCAGATAGAGTGGGTATGATCAGTTCCTGCTCTGTTGGACCAAGTCTGCATTATAACTGAAGCTTCGGCTTCCGCTGTGGCCATGCCCCAGTTTTCGACTTAGTCCAGCCAGGACAGGATGTGAGTTGCTGGGGCTCCAATTGCATAGCAAGTGGAGGCTTTTTTGCAAAAGGAAAAAAAGTTTTAAACTGCAGGAAAGTGCTTTGGAGGATCCTGCAGCCAAGCGAGAGAGGCTTTTAGCCTCCACTCTTGGTGATCGCACTTTGGGTGGCTGCCCTAGTGCGTGGAGCCATGACCATGTGGATCAGCTCCAAGTGATTGGGCCGATAAGGCCATCAGCTCAGTAACGCAGCAGCAACACAGGTGATCGGCTTGGTTTCTCTTTCTCTTTCATTTTCAATTGTGATCGCTTTGGCTGCAAAGCGCTCAGGGTAGCAGTGTGCAGCAGTGGCTGAGAGGGCAATCAGCCCAGCAGGAGGCTTTGCAGCAGCGCAAAGCAGCTGCTTGATCAGACAATCGGCCCAATCCCAGCTGGGGGGAGCATCCGCATGGCACAGAAGACAGGAGAAGAAAGGATCGACCCCAGCTGAGGGCTCAGATCAACCACATTGCCAGTGCTGTGATTCTGGCTCCAGTACTGAGGTGAAAAGTCATTTCTCACTAACTAGATGTTTATTGCATCTGGGAACAAACATTAACACTGTGTCTTGTAAGGTATCCTCTTCACGGGAACGCAAGGACAGTTTGCAGAGCATGGTGGGGGAGGTTGTGAGGGCGGATAAGTCTCCTTTGCTTTGGCACTTCTCTCACAACTATTAGGAAAGCTGATGTCTTGCATCTCTATCGTGCCTTGGGCTAGATTACACTCGAGAAAGCTCCAGTGATTTCTTTTGCCCTACCAAAAGGCGGGGAGAAATCAGTCTTCTCTCAAAGTCACAGTTCCCAGGTCAGTCAAGCAGTCCTTGTCATGGTGGGCTTCCCAGGCTTTGAATGCAGGTCACTTATTCAAAGAGCTACCCAAATGGTAATCACCACCGATGCCAGTCTCAGGCTGGGGAGCTCATTTGCAGTCATTGTTGGCCAGCGGTCTGTTTTGGAGAGGGATAAGAACATCAGTTGGTTAGAATTGAGAGTGGTAAGATGGGCTCTCAAGAAATTCAGAAACGGATACTTCCGGTTTGTCGGCAGCGGCAGGGATTCGCGATACTGCGCGATCCCTGCGGCGCTAGCCATCTTGGTGCCTCCGATCCGGACGGGTTTGAGGCTGGGGCTGCCCGTAGAGGCAGCCGAAGACAGGGGATCCGGAGAGGGGTTTGGGGGTGTTGCAGACCCCCTCCCCAGCTGGCAAAACCCCTTTTCTCAAGACGGTGGAGCGGCGGTCTGTAATGGCCGCCACAAAGAAGACGGCAGCTGGGTAAGACTGTGCAGGAGGAAGAGGGAGAAAGTTTGTGAAGAGAAAGTTTTTCTTGGCTAACCCAGGACTTTAAGACGCACCTAACATCCTGAAAGCTATGAATTTTTGAATGATATTTTGTTTCCAGAGGAGAATTTCAAGCGGCAAATTCGAGATGCTGAAAGGAAAGTTTACTCTCCTTCCCTATGGAATCAACAAATGGATATTGAGAAACCTGTCTTTTTATAGAAGGTAAAAATTTGGCTTCTTGTGATAAGTGGGAAGGAGAGGACAAAAAAAA
Source organism: Notechis scutatus (assembly GCF_049901735.1). Lineage (NCBI taxonomy): Eukaryota > Metazoa > Chordata > Lepidosauria > Squamata > Elapidae > Notechis > Notechis scutatus. Next base: position 80,560,782 of record NC_142025.1, on the reverse strand, counting down.
TATTGAGATCTTGTTGGAGGAGATGCCTTGAAGATTTTGAGACTAGAAATTAATTGCAACAAGGCTTTAAAATACAGATTGGGCTTTTTTTTTTTATTGATATTACCCCAGGAAGAGAAAGTGAGAACTTTGTGCTTTGCTTGGACTGATTGATGACTCTGGGACTTCGGGACTGTTCTAACTTTTGAAACATCTTGGTTGTTTTAAGAAGAAGGGAAAAAAAGAAAAGATTTACAATGGCTTTACCTGTTGATGAACTTAGAAAGGAATATGGAAAAATAAAGAAAGAAGGCAAGGACGCCTGAAAGAAGCCTTTCATTTTTTAGAAATGGCGCTTGCTATTTATCAGCAAACACAACAACAGATGGAGAAAGCAGAAGAAGAAGAAGATGCCATCTTTAATGAATCCAAAAATTAATTAAGAAAGAAAGGAGAAAGAGAGGAAGGAAAATGAAGGACTTAAGACTTAAAAAAAACACCCAAGAAAGAGAAAAATAAGATGCAAAATCAACACAATGTTGGAAAGCAAAAGAAAAAAGGAATACATCAGAGAGGGGAAGCTAACAAGGCAGAGGTTAGGAGGGGGGTAAAAAGGTCAGGCGGGATAAGAAAGGAAGGGAAAAGGGGGGGAAAGCCACAAAGATTTGAAACAAGATGGGAAAAAGGAATTTTTTTAGGGACAAAGGGTAATGTATAATTTCTTTAAAAAGATGATTCTGCAAGGTACATAAGATGGTATTGTAGTATTTGTATTAGAAATAGAAAACTAGAATGTTATAAGAATTAATAAAAGATTAAAATATTGAAATGTTTAGTAATGATAGACTTTAAAATTTAATAAAATATTAAAGGGAATGTTTAGAATATTGAGTTTAATTAAAGAGTTTAATTGACTATTGTGTTGATGTTATTATAAACTTATTACTGTAGCATTTGTTTTTGAAATAGATAATTGGAATGTTACAAGATTCAATATTTAGATTTATTATTTAATTATGTATTTAATCATTTTGGATTTATTATTTTTTCTTCTTTTTAAAAGTTAGTAGGTAGAATGTACTAAGCAGAATCAGACTGGGTACTAGGCGTTATTTTAAATGTTAATTTAGGGGGACGATAGAAAGGCATCATACTCCGATTAGTGATTCCAGGAGAAATTCTTCTTTTTTTACTATAGGGAATGAGATAAATGGATAATTTGGGAATGGACAAATGATACAAGCACAATGACTTAAATTAAAATGAATTAAATAAAATAGAATTAAGAAGAGTGAAAAGCGGGGAGAAGCTATATAGAAGATATAGAATGGTAAATAAGATAGGTAATGGTATATAAGATGAGCATGAATTTAATTGAAGTCCATATAGAGAGAGGTAATCTGGGGCCAAATTACTTTCTTAAAAGAAGTTTTATGTTTTTGTGTTTTGTGTGTTTTTGTGTGTTTATGTCTGTGTGAGAATTAATAAAACCTCAGAGGAATGTTGGATGAGAATAACGGTAACCAAGTCAGAGAGAGAAATGAAGATGATAACTATAAATTGGATAAATATAGGAAAAATAATAATAATAATGAAATTGAATAAGAGTAAAGAGAAATAATGAGAAATTTGCTAAGAGATATTTATATGTTCATATGGAAATGGTGTAAAATAGAATTATGTTGTATAAAATAATGTTTTATTCGACTTGTAAAATTTATAATGGAAAGAGGTTTTATGTATTCAATGGTTAATGATGGTTTGTTTGTCTTTAAAATTAATAAAATTTGTTTCAAAAAAAAAAAAGAAATTCAGAAACAGTATACAGAACAGACATGTACTTATTTCGGCAGATAATGTAGCCACTAAGGCTCACATTAACAGGCAGGGTGGCACCAGGTCCAGGGCATTAATGCTGGAAACTGAATGTCTGGTTCTTTGGGCAGAAAGGAATTTCCTGTCACTTAGAGCGGAACATATTTCTCGGGTAGAAAATGTGCAAGCGGACTGGCTTAGCAGCAGGGGTGGGATTCTACCAGTTCGCACCTATTCGGTAGAACTGGTAGTTAACATTCTAAGCAGTTCGGAGAACCGGTTGTTAGAAGAAATTACTGGCCTAATCCTGGAAAGAAGGCAGGAAGGAAACATTCTGGTGTTGCTTACAGAAACTGCCTCTCTGTTAACCCTTATTACATTCTTGGCAGGACTAGACTTCCTATATCTGGAACTTCTCTGGAGTTTTTTTCCCCTCCTTTGCTGGTACTTTGCTTCTGTGGAGTGACCATTCAAAATTACATGGCACTGAAAAAAGTGACTTATGACCATTTTTCACACTTACGACTGTCATGAGAGGCCAGGTGAGGAGATGCATGCCTCAATATGAGTGATGTTGAGTTGGCCACGCCCACCAAGCCATGTCCACCCAGTCACATGACCATCAAGCCACTCCCACCAACTAAGCCATGCCCACCAACTAAGCCACACCCACAGAACCAGTTGTTAAAAAATTTGAATCCCACCCCTGCTTAGCAGGGCCAGGATTAACCCCTCAGAGTGGAGTATTCCCCCTCTTTTATTTCAGAAGCTGTCATGACGGTTCAGACTACCTGTGGTGGACCTCTTCGCATTTCCAAACAATGCCAAACTCCCAGGGTTTTTCACCAGATTCGTGATCCAGGGGAAGAAGGGACCAATGCTTTCAGGAGCAGGTGGCATCAGGATCTCTTGTATGCCTTCCCTCCTCTTTCACTGCTGCCAGTGGTCATCAGAAAGATACTGGAGGAGGAGGAGGAGGTCATACTTCTGGCTCCTTACTGGCCCAGACAGCCCTGGTTTGCGGATCTGGTGAATCTCTCAACCACCCAACCATGGAGGATCCCTCCTCACAAAATATCTCAACACCAAGGGGAAATATTCCATCCAGAGCCTCATTGGTTCCAACTGACTGCATGGCAGTTGAGTGGAGCGCTCTGAAGAGACAAAATATATCAGAACAGGCTATCCATACCATACTAGCGGCTAGGAGACCATCAACCAACCACATTTATGAAGCCACATGAAAGGTCTTCTGTCAGTGGTGCTTCAAGACAAAGATTTCTCCCACTTCAGCTGCCAACATATTGGACTTTCTACAAGAGGGTCTTGACAAAGGGCTCTCGGCCAACACCCTATGCAGACAGGTGGCCGCCCTCTCGTCAGTATTGTACTTACATAGGAAGGAGTTCTTCTCTCAGAACCAAACCGTCCGGAGGTTTCTCAAAGGAGCTTCCAACCTGAGACCACCTGTAAGTTAGGGAAGATTTGTGTATCTTCCATCCAGATAGAGTAGTTTTGCGGTTAGACCTATCTTTAATCCCTAACATCAATTCTGGGTTCCACAGGGCACAAGAGCTTATTCTCCCAAATTTCTGTCCCAATCCTACCTATCATTTGGAACTGGCGTTCCAAATCATTTGGAACTGGATGTTCGCAGAGCTTTGAAAGTATAAATCCGGAGAACATGTCCACTCCAGTCAGAGGCACTTTTTGTATCCTTCCAGCCGGGCATATTGGGGTTGAAGGTGTCTCCATCGACAGTGGACAGATTGATTAGGACTTGAGTTTCTAAGGCCTATCATAGCAGGTCTCTTCTGGTGCCTCAAAGAGTGACAGCTCATTGTACCAGGAGTGCGTGAACGACTGCAGCATGGGCTACTCAAGCACCCATTGAAGAAATTTGTCGAGCGGCTACATGGTCTTCACCATCACCTTTTATTAGACATTACCGCTTGGATGCCTTTACATCGGCTGATGCAGCCTTTGGCAAGAGGGTTTTACAGAGCGTGCACGAGTGCCAGTGTGAGTAGGACCAGACTCAAGCCCTCCTAGGGACCATCCAGCTTTGGTATGTCCCACTCTATCTGAACTCTCGGAGCCACAGAGAGGAAAATAAACATTGGCTTACCTGAACGTTCATTTTTTTCTGTGGTGGAGAGAGTCGAGCCCCACTCTTGTTTGTCTGGTCTGGGTGTGGGTTGGTGGGGAGCAATAATGTATGTCCTTTTTATACACGCAACTATAGAATCACGCCCAGTCTGCCAAGTGCTTCGTCGAAAGCTGGGGCATGGTCAAGGCAGAGGGCGGAGCTTCAGTGGTAACACAGACTCAGTCCAACAGAGCAGGAACTGATCATACCCACTCTATCTGGACTCTCTCCACCACAGAAGAAAGCAAACACTCAGGTAAGCCAGTGTTCAATCTTTGCTGATAGAAAGAACTACTGCTTCTACTTAGGTAACTCACTTTCAGTCCAATCTACTTTATAGAGGCGAGATGAGGAAAATGAGGTGAGCAAGCACTATGTATACCATCTCAAATTCCTGAATAAAAGATGGAATTTAATCCAACATAATAAAAACATAAGTAATTCATAACTATTTTCTAAATTCTGCTTATCCAAATTGGCCATGCAGTTGGAACTCCTACATTGTTCTCTCTCACACATTACAGATGCAATTATTACTTTTCAATATCACATAATTTTCTCCTCCCTGCTTCTAAAAAGAGATAAAATGAATAGGTGGAAGTGGACTTCTATCTATCTCTCCTTGGATATGGAGAGATGCCAAAAGTAGAGAAGGCCAGAGGTGGGCCTTTGCCAAATTGGAGGCTATGGGTACTGGGCTTGGGCTCCTGTAATTATGTGATTTTATATTACTGACTTGCAATGAGGATCTGCACATTCTTCCTTCTCCCATTTTATATTGTATTTATTGCACCTTAAGACAGCACAATTTTTTTTTGGTCCATTGAAATCAGATTAATAATTGAGAATGAATGGGGAAATCTGACTGTTTCTACCTTTGTTCTTCACACACATTCCACTCCATCTCCACACTATCACCTCCCTACTCCACTTCCACATTCATGCATGCAAACACACACACACACACACCAGCAGGAAAGACTACAGTTTTATAGACTTAATTGAACTGTTTGTTTTTTATCCTGTGCAAATTAAGTAGTTTTTGTAGTTGTTCACTGTTGACAGTTAAAATGTGGTTGGACTCTAAAATGAAAACAAACATTGTATCATGTATTATTTTTTCCACGATAGGAGGTGGGGGAAGGAGGAAGAAAGGGAGAGAGTGAGAGAGAGAGAGAGAGAGAGAGAGAGAGAGAACATGGGTTTTTTTGATTCTGTAATTTGATCCGACAGAAACTATTTCAACTCTAAAACTAAGAAAAAAATCAAATTTGAAGATTCCATTCTTGCTTGGATTCTTGCTTGGATTCAACAGCTGTAAAGCCTATCATTTTAGTTCTTTCTGATTGCTAAATATAACCCCCCCCCCTTTTTAAACTACATTTGAAAATTTAAATCAGAATCTTCTAAAAACTTATTTGCCTGCAACCTAGGAAGAATCACCACATTTCTATATTTGCTGTAAAAGTGTGACTGTGAAATGTGGTTCTTTATTTCCTTGTAAGGAATGTTAACTAATTGAGTTATCTTCTATTAAATTCAATACCTAAGAAAAATATTTTTGACAATTAACCACTCACAAATTTTAATGTCATTTGTACCTTTCCTCTAATACGTTCAGAAATTTAATCATGAGAGGTAGGAAGAAACTCATCCTTTAAGGAATGATTATGGTTCAGTTAAGTTGAACAAATCAGTTAATTTCAATATTGTCTCATTAAGTTTAAGATATATTTTTTGTCTCTCAGATGATGTTGAAGAAGCCACATTTTTATCACTCAATGTCATTTTTGACATTGCTTTTATTGGTAAAAATACAAGAGTGTTATTTCAGTTAGGAGATATTATGAATATCTTATTTTTTCCCCTGGCTTTTATGAAAATCCAACCTCAATAGGCAATTATATCCAACATTCACTTGCTCCTTCTATTTTCTGCCCAGCAGCCCCCTTCTGAGATGGGTTGGACTGAGAGAGAGTGACTGGTCCAAAGTCACCTAGCTAGCTTTCATGGCTAAGGCAGAACTTGAACTCATTTTTTTCCTGCATTATAGCCTGATGCCTTAACCACTAGACCAAACTGATTCTCTTTACAAACCACAATCTCTTTCTGCAACTGAACTTTATCTTATTTTCCATAGTGAGTCTTTTTCTTCCTTGTTTGTTCTGCAGTAATAATAATGTTGGATATGTAGGAAAGCTATGTATTCTTAAGGAAACATGTTTTGCAATGCAGTAATTACAAGTTGCAAAGGAGCCTCCTGGAATTACAGGCTTTCAAAATATCTTGGTTGCTGTGATTCTCAATTTAAAAAAGAAAGATGTCCCCAATTTCTCTATTTTTACCTATATTGTTTTAACCTGATCTATAATTTTCAGTTAAGTGGACTACAGCCTAGCAGAATTGGCCCTGAAAGGTTTTTTTTAATTCTATCCTCTTTCATAAAAGATCTCTTATACCTTACTTCTATACATTATTTTGTAACTCTTTCTTCAGCTGCTGTTTTGTAAAGGACTGCTGTATTCAGATACGTAATATAGGCATACTTTCAATAACTTTTGCATAGTTTTTACTTAAACACTCTGTTTATAATCAATACAATTGATTATAAATATTTAGTGTTGAAATTGAAAATTACTTCGAAGGAAAATAGATGGGTAGATTTTGTATCTTTAATTTATCCCCTTTTATGTAATGCATTATATGGGTGGATGGGTGGATGGATGATTCCTTGGGGGTTTTTTTCAGCCACACAGCAAAGAATCAGGCTCTGTCAGATTGCCCTGACCTTTATGCTCTCTATTCAGTGACTTTTGTTACCCTTTGGATCTTACCACTGATGTATACAGTCCCTGATTTAAAAAAGAGCTGCTTCCAACTAAAATGTTTATTCTTTACTGTCTCTTAGAACACACTTGCTCAGGATTTGATAGCTTTCCTTCAAAGGAAAGAATAGATGGTTTTCTTCAAAGGTTGTAACTGAATTGATAGTAGAAGTTTAGAATATTTTATTAGTTAATCAACAAAGGCTTATTTGCACATGGTTGTCATTATTTGTTCAAACAGCCAATGAGTATAGGGATTGAATCTTGTGACTTAAGGCAGATATAACGGAACCATTTGAGAATCACTACAATTTAATTGCTGTATTCATTCATTACAAATAAAATGGTCAACAACTCATGGTTAATACATGACAGGGCATAATGTATGAATTCAGTTGCTAAAGCTCTGATATCACAAGTACATGGTAAGATATAGTAGGGGGAAAGAAACCTTACATTTTATGCAGTTCTTGGTTATGGAAATCATCGACCAGCTGTAAATCATTGCCTCTTCATCGCTTGCCCTAGAGAAAAAAGAACTAATACTATTTTTTCTTTTTAAAACCAATATTACAAAGAAAATATTTTAACAACTTTTTACTAGAAGGAAGACATTTAGTTGTCCATCATTTTGTATATATTTGTTAATGTCAAGTTTAGATCACAAATTTATCCTGAATTCCTCTGTTAGATTTTTTAAAAAAAACACAATAAAATGAATTATTAGAAAATGATTTACAAAACACAAGCCCATTTATTATTATTATATTCAAGAGAGTTAAAATTCCATTTCAGTAAATACAATCAGAATAAACAGATTTTTAAGGGAAAAAATCACAAAAGCAATACACATTTTCAAAAATTTGTCTTCAACCCTTTATCAGCAGTCAGTTCCAAGAGTTCATTCTATAAAGTTATAGTTAAATTCAATTCAAAGTGCTTTGAATATTACAAAGTCTGTCTTGGCACAGGCCTGGATTATTTGGGAGACTCGGCTCCCCAGTTATGTCAGTCTGTTCTGGGTGTTGGCAGCCCGTGGCTCCAGAGCTGCATGTAGCTCTTTGGGCCCTCTGCTGCAGCTCTCTGTCCCATCACTGGCTAGCCCTGCCCCTCACCCTCCCTTGCCTGGCCTGAGAAGGTAAGGGCGATGGGAGATGGAGAAGCGGCCGGGGCCTCACTCTTGCTAGAGTTTCTTCCAGTCCTTGTTGGTGCTGGGCATGCCTCGGTCACTTGGGAGAGCAATCTGCTCTCCGCCCTGAGACACTGGCTCAACTTTGGCTGCAACTGACACTGGCCTCACTTAACATGAGGGCTGGCAGGGTGGGAATGGGATCCGGGAGGACAGGATGACAGAAAGGGAGATGGGCCCACAGTGCCCAGCAGTAGCTTTAAGAAGCTCAGGGCAGCAGGAAAAGGCTGGCCCCGCCAAACCTCGCATGCCCACCCCAGGGGTCAGGCTTGGAGAAAGCTGGAGTGCCATTGCCAAAGACACTTGCCCATTAGCTGGTCTCCCCCCCTCTGTGTCTCTGTGTGTGTTTGTTGTGTGTGTGTGTGTGTTCTCTCTCTCTGAAAGCTGAAGCTGGGCCAAGCCAGCAAGCTGTCCTTGTAGCTCTTCGCTACTCCTTTTATTTCTTCTTTTTGGAAATCTGGGCTGTCTCAGGAATGAGCATGAGCCTCAGTGGAGGCTCTCCTCCTCCTCCCCCTCCTCCCTTTTGTGACCCCTTGGCTGGCTGTGGCAGGGCCAGGAGGGTGCACACACACACACACACATAGGGAGACCCTCCTCAAGCAAGCAACCAGGCTCGGCCAAAGCACACCAAAGGTGCGCAGGGGGTAGGCGGCCGCTTGCTTAAGGAGGGTCTCCCCGCATGTGCTCAACCTCCTGGCCCTACTACAGCCAACCAGTGGGTTGGGAGAGGAGAGGAGGAGGAGGGAAGCCTCCACTGTGGCTCGTGCTCGTTCCTCAGCCAGTCCAGATTTACAGAAATAAGAAATAAAAGGAATACCGAAAAGCCCCAAGAAGAGCTTGTTGGCTTGGTCCAGCCTCAGCTTTCTGAGAGAGGAAAGAGAGAAAGAGAGATATACAGAGAGAGGGCGAGAGAGAGGGGAAGATAGGGAGAAGGAGAGAGATACAGAGGGAGAGACAGAGATATAGAGAATGGGGGGAGAAAGGAGAGAGGGGAAGAGAGAGAGGGAGAGGAGGGGGAGAGAGAGACAAATACAGAGAGTAGAAGAGAGAGGGGTAAAGAGAGACAGAGACAGAAAGGGGGAGAGAGAGAGAGAAGGGTATTGTGGGCATGATAGGCATGATAGGCATGGCTAGGTGGGTCATTTTGTGGGCATGATAGGCATGATAGGCATGGCTAGGTGGGTCATATGACTGGGTAGGAGTGAGTGATGTTGAGTTGGCCATGCCCACTCAGGTTTTGTGGCTCCCAGTTTTTTGTTTTGTTTCTGTGAGAAACATGTCCAAATGGCTCTTTGAGTGTTTAAGATTGGACCCCTGGTCTATTCCATTAAGACTGACAGAAAAGGCATGCTCTGGGTACTGTCTATTAAGGAGTGCACTTTGGCAGGCCTTTTCTGTTATTATGGAATACGCCTGATAATCACCTACTGCATGAATAATTGTTGTTAAATTATGGAATACGTAACAATTATGGAATACGTAGAAACTCTCTTCCAAATTTCTACTTTTTAAGTTTTGTCCTTTTATCTTACCTGCTGTTGAAAAAAACATGTTACTTTACTTTCTTTCATGAAAATGTTGAGGTAATGAAGAAGAATCAAATATATCAGACAAATAAGTGTTTGGAAGTTGAGCCAAAACTGTTTTTTTTTTAATCTTGCAGAAATACTTAAAAGAGTTTGACCCATAGTTCAAACACTTTATATAGAATTTTTTGCCTCAAATTGTACCTCAGCACGCAATAACAGTTGTTTATACTCAGTTTTTATAGGACCACATAATAAAGAAAAAAAGAAAAAAAAAGAAAAAAACCCTCAAATTTAAGTCATTACTTTTTATATAAATCATGTTTTACTATATCACTAAGCACAATGTTTAGACAAGTCCATATTTTTCATGGCAAGATCATAAAATCATAGGGCTGGAAGGGACCTTGGAGATCTTCTAAAATACCCCTCTGCCCAAGGTAGGAGACATGCATCCCAGAAAAGGGGGGGGGGTTAATACCTCCAGTGATGGAGCACCCACAATTCTGGAAGCAAGCTGTTCCACAATTGTACCTGTAATTTCTATTGTTAAGTGAGACATTTGTTAAGTGAATTTTGCCCTATTTTAAGACCTTTCTTGCCACAGTTGTTAAGTGAATCACTGCAGTTGATAAATCGGTAACACTGTTAAGTGACTCTGGCTTCCCCATTGATTTTGCTTATCAAAAGATCACAAAAGAAAATCACATTGGGGCACAGCGATGGTCATAAGTATGAACCAGTATCAATAAGCACCTGAATTTTGATCTCGTGATGTTGGGGATGCTACAAAGGTCGTAAGTGTGAAAAAATGGTCGTAAGTCACCTTTTTCAGTGCTGTTGCAACTTTGAACAATCACTAAATGAACTGTTGCAAGTTGAGGACTCCCTGTATACAGTACTGGCCTAAATTCCAAAATCAAGGTTCTACAACATCCTGGATTAAAATAATTCTTCCAGACTGGAGTGGGCTGGGGCCAAAGTGGCGGGGTCGGCTCCATGAGTCTCCAAGGTGATCCTGCAGACTAGATCTAAACCCATCGCGGGCTGGATCTGGCCAGTGGGCCTTGAGTTTGACATGTCTGGTCTAGACTAATCCTGTTTGCTTGTAATTTTAACCTATTGGTTCTGGTCCTGCCTACTCAGGAACTAGAGAATAGATCCACTCCTGTTGACTTATTTTACCTCCACTTGATCTTTTTATAAGCTAAACATGGCTAACTTCCCCATATGACTTGATTTCCAGACCATTCACTATCTTGATAGTTGTTCTTTGATCAGTTTCCCAATGGTAATTTTCAGAAAAAGCTAATGAGCTGCATTAAGAGAAGCACAGAGTATAGATGAAAGAAAGAAACTTTTATACTTTGTCATGAACAACCCTATTTGGAGTACTACTTCCAATTCACAGGTACCATATTCCGAAAATTGTTTCTTTCTTTTATCTGTGTTTCTGTAAATGCAGCTCATTAGCTCTAACAGATTTTAAAGTATACTAGTCATCAAGCCAGATCATTATTTTATACATGCCATACATTTTTCTTACACAGATGCAGAACTTTCTGTGTGTTAAATTCTATTTATTTCAGCCCATTCCACATGCCAGTTTAGCTTTTTTTTAATCACCTCTGTAATCTCTGATAACTTGATTCTCCACCCCCCACCCCATCCCCAAAAGAACATAGATTGATAGATAAAGGGATTACAATAAAGTAAAGAGCACACAATGGGGAATATATTGACCAGCTTGTGTAATGAGCTTGGGGCATATTGCTTTCAATATGGTTTGTGTGTTTATTTGTTTAATTTATTTGCTGCCCATCTCATTTCCCATCTCGTTTCACTGGGTGATTTACAGCATAATAAACATCAAAAACATTAACATCATTAGATATGAATGAAAGCAAACAAAATAAAATCTTTAACACAATTTGGAGAAGGTTGGAACCAGATATATGGTGGTGGGGAAGTGGAATTAGCTTTTAATTAGTCCATCAGCTCCAGTGTAAAGCTTCCCCATTAGTACCCAAAGTCATCCAGCAGAACCAGGTTTAAGTCTCTTGCAGAACGTCAGCCTCACCTCAGATATTCCAAAGGGTAGGAGCCACAGTAGAGTAGGTTCTTCAAACCTCACCACCTGAAATTCTTTCACCAATGAGCTCCACAATATACGTCCTCTGTCAGCATGGGTGGGGCAGCCCAGTCTCACCAGGATCAGATGGTGGGTATCACCATCAATGGTTGTGCTCAATGTTCGCCAACTGCAGCCCAATTCTGATTTGTTCTGCATATTAAATCAGGGTCACCATTATCAAAGTATAGAAAGTTTTAAGAATTGCATAGTACTGAATAAAACCTTTAGTTTGGGCCCCAGTTTAAAATGTTAGAAAATAATTAATTTGGACTTTGATCAAGCTGATTTAAAGAGTACAGAATAACAGAGATGGAAGGGTCCCTTCTAGTCCAATCCTTCCTGCTCAAGCAGATCCTATGCCATTCCAGGGGAGCAGAGAAAGATGAGAAAGGGGTAGTAGTTTATGGGCTTGATACACTTGCTGGTGCTGCCATTGCGAGTTGTGCTTCCTAATTGTGATCTTTGGTTGTACATGCTGCCATTGGTTGCACTCACCACTGTTGCTGCTGCTGCCACCTTTCCTCCATCCTTCTCCTTCATTCTCTCCCCCTCCTTGCCCTTCTTCTCCCTCTTCCCCTCTTTCTCTTTCCTTCTTCAAATTCTACTTCTGTAATGCCCAGTTAACTTTACTCAAACTTTACCTCTTTCTCCCCCCAATGGAGTACTGCTTCTGCCAGCACCACCATCTTTCTCTCTAGAAGATTAATAATGGTTCTGGTCAATTAACTTGATTTATCAAGCTTACTTCTTGACAAAGTATGCAAAACTCTCTCTGTGTGTGTAGAATTCTAAGTGTTTACTGTTGTAACACGGGCTTGTATAAATATGTTTTTATTATATTATTATATTCACTTATTTTTAAGCACTAGTTGTATAATTTTTGATAACATGTATTTTTGTATTATCCTTGTTCCCTGTTTTTCCCTTTTCTGTTATTTTAAAAGCATTAAAATTAATAAAATGTACTCTTATTATCATTTGTATCAATTTTTCTGACTAATAAGAACACATATTGGTTTACAATTGTAAACAATAGACATAATATTTACTTCAAATTATAAAATTTGAAGGAATATTAGTTTAGAATTAAAGAAAATACTGAAATGTTAAAATAGCATTATTATATGAGCTGCTGTGGAAAGAATATTTGAGGACTAAAATTTATTATATCCAAACAACTATTATATCAGGACTGCATATTTAATTGCATTAGAGCAGAAAATACAACATGTTATCAAATTCATAATATATCACTCATAATATATGAGTCAATTACTAAGCTGCCGTTAAAAATAGTGTTTGAGCACTATTGATTAAGTTTAAGTTGTTAATTGGAAGCAGAACATAATTCATTTTGTTGATATTTGAATTTTGTTTCTCGAGTGTAATAAAATGTGATTGTCCTGGACTCACTAATCCATAACCTAGTGGCTATGGAAAGCTATCCAAGCAGTTAATCTTTTTTGCATTCAACGAGGAAGATGGTATTTCACCATCTAAACTTTATTAAACACTGCAAGTTCCGTAAAACTCTGATATTTTCAGATGGGTTGAGATTGCAGCTCCAAAATTATGAGTGGCTTCTCTGGATGGAAAGAGACTGGAATGGCGGCCTCACTTCCCTTCTCTTTCCCATCAGTGCTTAGCATTGATTTGGTTAGTGGAAGTGATGAGATAAGAAAGGGGAAATATGTAAGAAAGCCTGAATACTTCCTTGTTCAGGAACATGCTGCACCTATTTTGGCCATTAAGGTAAGGGTTGCTAATTTTTACCTATAAAATAGCTAAATGCAAAATATATTATTGTTTTAAAGGCACAGCACTATACATTTGAACAAGCAGTTACAACAGAAGAAGTTAACCCTGCCCTGCCAGAGCAGCTGCAGGGCAGAACAGTGATATTTTTAAAAATAGTGTATTAACAACTTCATTTCTTTTTTAATAGAGTAATGAAAAATAAAGATTATTTTCTATTGAAGAAGAAATGATACAAATGTTAAATTGTTGGGGAAAGAGGATTTTTCAGTATATAGGCTATGAAATAATTACATATATAATTATTTGCAGCTAAAACCAGAAGCCAGATAATGGAGGAATCACATCACCAGAGATTGCCAGACTTCCTTTTATGGATTGTTGATGAATGTGTGTGGTGTTTTGTTCTGTAAGCTGCGGAGAGGACAAAAATAGCATGTAATTTAGAACTTTTTTTAAAAAAAAATTCAGATTGGAATTAGTTTCCATCCACTGTTATTTATAACTAAAAACTCCTTTCTAATTATCCATTAATTATACACTTTATGGGGCTTCTGGTATCTATCCTATCCAATCTGGTAAGGTGGGCAGATACACTTTTGGAGAGGTGTTCTTGCAGAGAACCTAATACTATCACTTGTAGGACCTTTAAGGTAATAACTAGTGTCTTGAATTGCAACCAAAATAAAATTGAGGGCCAGTGCAGCTGTGGGATGTAATGTGGGCAAACCTAGAAGTTCCCAGTATTGTGCATATTGCTACATTCCAGACCAATTGTAGCCTCCAGGTGTTCTTCAAAGATGATTCCATATAGAGCATATTCCAATATTCTAAAACAGAGAGTAAACAATGTTCCCTGTCTATGAAGTCATGAGTGACAGTGATCAAGGCCCTTCATAAGTTTTGTTGTTAACTGGATAGGTTTATTTTTTCTTTTTATTTTCTGTCTTTGTTTTATGAAGGGCAATTTTTGAAAAAAAAAATACAATCAAAATCTATTATGTTTGAGTGTCTTGACATGTTTTATTCCTCCCCTTGCCCACAAATCAATGCTGATATATGGTACCACTCATTAATTTTGGAAGGAAATTCTGATTGTTCAAATATATATTATCTCAAGACATTTATTTCTCTCCCATTCTTCCTTCTTTTAACTATTTAAGGGTGTCTTTTTATACTGATACCCTACATGCATATCTTACTTTAAAGAATAATTGTGTTCAAATGTGACAGTACACTGTTGATAGGGCAGCATTTTCTATGAATGCTTTATCTGGTGGCATTCATATGCTATGTAACACGATCATGTTATTTCTGTTTCAGGCTGTGGAAAGTGCAAAGTTATTTTTATTCCATTAACAGCTGCTTATTAGGACTAAATACGAGAGACTGCTTTCCTAGATCAATCCTATAATACTGATTTTCCCTTTTCCAGTTCTGTATAAAAGGCTGGTTCCTTTTGTCATATTGTTGTGATTATTGGCCATATGAATAAAGGGTCGTGTACATAATGATTTTCTGTTATAACTTTAGTAGTTTTTTTTTTAATAGAATTAAGCACATAGGACTGCCTGGCTAATTTATACTTTAAAATAGCATAAACGTTGTAGAAATTAGTCATTTAACCACAACTAAGACTTCAGGAACAGGTTGTTTCATCTTCACTTTCTTTTTTCCTCTTTGGAATAGAGGTGTATAAAATATAGTAGATGAATGTAATTACCAGTTTCTTTTCATGTCATTCTAATAATCAATTGACTGTCAAATTCAGATAGGATTACTAGTAAGAAAATAAATTATTCTAAATATTTCTTAATACATATATTTGCTGATAAAATCCCTGTGGTTACTGTTCTCTGATTGAAATATGTTTTTCATATCCAAAATTATTATTATTTCAATATTTTCTGTATGATTCTTTAAAATTTTCTTTGTAATCTATCTTTCAGGAACTGAAAATAATATAAATAAATAGTGCTTCCTTCTCCCATTATCTCCCATGGGTTAAATTGGGGCCAAATTACCCATTGAACATCTATGGTTGTGGGTGGTCAAGAAATTCACTCTCATTCATTATTTCAATATTTTTAGACAAAATACATTGTGTTAACGTTCCTTCAGGTAGCGTAATACACCTATTTTTAATTATTCTAACATTACATTATCTTCTAAGAATATTGTTATTTTATCTCTTTTTTCCATGAGAATGAGAAAATATTTCAGGCACTAGCTTCATTCTATATAGAACAGTGGTAGTCAACCTGGTCCCTACCACCCACTAGTGGGTGTCCAGCTTTCATGGTGGGCGGTAGGGGTTTTGTCCCCTACTTTATAAATCACCATTACTGTGGAACCGGTGGGCGGTTAGAGAAAACTTTACTACAAACAGAGATACAAAAGTGGACGGTAGGTATAAAAAGGTTGACTACCCCGATATAGAACAAACTTTATCAATATACTATCTGAAAACCAAGTGTTTATCAAACATTATCACATTAAAATTCACAAATGACAAATAAATGGGATTCAGACTGAGTAGGTGTGCATCTATAAATAACTTTGGGTGCATTTCCTTGCTTCTCTATCCTGAAATGTTCATCTTTTTTACAATCAAATATCATACCCCTACAGCTATTGTAAGATTTTACCATTCAAAAGGAGCGCATAATATACATATTTGACTTTGGGGGGTCAGAATGGGCATGGCCAGCTCAATGTCACTCATGCCAAGGGCTCCTACAGTGGCCTGAGCGCTCTGCCAGCGAAAACAGGCTCCTGAGCTCCATTTTCATCTGCAACGGCTTCCTGAACCCTCTGCCAGCGAAAACTGAGGTTGAGAGGGCTACCCGCAACCCTCCCGAGCTCCATTTTTGTTGGCAGAGGCACCGCAGGCTGGTCCTTTGTTGTTTGCAGGGTAGCCCCGTGGGCCAGATTTAAGCACCCTGCGGGCTGCATCCAGCCTTCAGTTTGATACCCCTGACATATAGCATGCAAACCTGTCCCAATTAATTTTGCAAAGCTTAACATTCTTGAAAGCATTCAAAAAATGTTTATTCAAACTGATGGTTTCAGTTTATGTGTGGAGACAGGTATAGTCTTGTTGGATGCTAGAACATGGTTCATTTTTATTATCCTTTCACTAAAGTTAATCCTGCTTCCTACACATTTGACCCTATTTAAAATAATCGTGACTTTAAAAGCTCTAAATAAAATTTACTGGGCTTCTATATGGAAAGTCTGTTCATTAGAATTTGATAATGCTAGGACTGCCCTCAGCTGCGATATAGACAACAAATTTGGGCTACAAATCTCCAAATAAATTTAAACAAGGTGTCACATCCCAATATGGATCATAGTGTTTCAAAAGAGTTCATTCAGGCCTCCCATTTATTATCCATTATTATTTTGAAATTTCATAAGGCCTTTATTTTAGCCAGGCTGGATGCATTAGGCTCAGCATCCTTTTTGGAGATTAAAGGGCTAGGTTTATTACTTGATTTATGACTACCACATCAACGACTTCCAATTTATGACCGAATTGAATGGATGATGGTTATAGTCTATCCTCAGAGTTCCAGCTATCCCAGCATCCCCAATCACTTGGTGGTGGCCTGGGTGCTTGGCAATTTGTTCATACCTACAGCCAGTTGCCAAGCACCCTGTAATCACAAGCTCACCAGTTGCAACCTTCCCGCCTGAATTCCTCAGAAAGTTAAAGCAAGATTGGAAATATCTTTGATGATCACAGACAACACTTAGTGGTTGGAGTAGAGCAAAGTCCTGTGTATCTACATGCATGTCTATATCACTTGAAATTTCAACAGTGAACCTTTTAGAGGATAATTTAGTACTGTGAGGACACTATTTCACTTGCACCAAATTGCTATACTTTCAAATATTTTTGCAAGGCCCTAATGGTCACCATTGAAAGATTGGGGAGACGGGGACGGATGAGAGCAGAACACTTACAACATGGCATTTTTTTTAAAAAAAACAAAACCTGAATACTTCTTTAACAGCAGAATTTCAGCTGCAGTTCATCTTGTTTCTTACAGCAAGCAAGCAGTGACCTGAAAATACATTTAGTGGATTGGAGAGAGACTATGTTCTAGAGGTTAAAATTGGAACCCTATCATTTTCTGTGATTTTAAAAGCTGAACACACAATGGAAATTCAGCTGATATATTTCAGCTTTTTTTTCTAGAAAAGAAATTGTCTGATTGATGTTTCCATAAACCATTATACAGAGAGCAGCATTTGTCCTGTATGATAAGTCGTTTTTTCTAATAAGTGATTGATAAATTTCCATAAATATTTACCCTGAAGAAGTTCATTAGACTTAAAAATGGTTGTTGAAGAGGAACTTTCAATATTCTTTAGTTGAAATTGTACATCTTACATTTTTAGTGGCAAATCCATCTGAATCTTTATGAAAATTTAACTATTATATACTAAATATGATTAATTTTAATAAGGGATTTATTTGTAATCAACATTTTAATCAATCACTCTTTTCAGACGGGGAATCTGGTGGTTGTATTGCTCTTGATCGCTTGATCATTCTCAAACCCATTGCCTCTGCTTTAAT
Organism: Notechis scutatus; assembly: GCF_049901735.1. Classification (NCBI taxonomy): domain Eukaryota; kingdom Metazoa; phylum Chordata; class Lepidosauria; order Squamata; family Elapidae; genus Notechis; species Notechis scutatus. The sequence goes on along the minus strand of NC_142025.1, from coordinate 80,542,822 downwards.
GATGGGGAGCCATTGTCTCTGGTCCATTGTTGAACTGCCCTTAGCATTACAACCATTTTTCTAATTTTTATAATATTCAAACCTCTATGGAACAAAAGTTTCACAGCAGTGGTTGTGGGCTTCAAATGGCAAGTGCAACATTCTTTGTCCCAAAAATCTTCCTTATCATATGCTTTGCACATGGTTTACACAAAAGTACTAAAAAGATTCAGATGCAGATTAAGATAATTTTGAATGGGGAAAATGTGGAAAATGTTCATTAAAGCTCCACTTTGAGTACAGAAGAAATAGCTTTTTCTTTGGTTCTCCCTCCTCAAGCTTTCGTGGCATGTTGAAGAAGTTGGCTGGATGCAGCTATTTATTATTTCTCAAATTATGCTTCCTTGCTGGGGATAGTTAAAGAATTTGGTTGTGAATATTCTACCCTCAAGATTGTTCAAGATTCTTTTCTGAAACCTTGACTAGAAACATAGTATATATAAGATCTAATTTCAGTATTATCAAGAGTGATTATCCTCCTTGGAACTGTAGGAATGGAACTTAGTGATGCACTGAATATTGCAAAACAATTTGAGAGTGATATAAACAAGCAAAGCGGAAATTGGTGAAAAAATTAGTGATAAACTGCAAAGTGGAGCAGTCTCATCTGGATTATTCAACACTTTGCAAATAAGTAATGTTTTAAATGGGCTCAAAGTAAAATTTGAAGATTTCAAGTCAGAATTTTCTCCAGGCGAGTTTACTTTTTTCAAATTTGTTTCTGTATCCTCTTGTGATGTAAGCAGAATTTTTCTAGATATAAGAACTTACTGGTTTGATAACCTCAATATGCACATGGTCATCCAATGCAATTCTACTGTTAATGGAAAGTAACCAATGGATGACCTTTTTACTCTCAAAATGCTCATTTGATTCCTTCAATACTAGCATTTCTGCACTGGAAGTAAAGAAGAATAAACTTTTTAATTCATTTGTGTGTGTTCATGTGTGCATAAGCACAGATTTTTTAAATTGGGTGCTAATTTTAGAAAATTGCGAAGTCCTATTTTTGCTTTAAAAATCCTTTTGATTTAATTGGTTATATTTAAATGACTTTAAGTTCATAAATGCTTGCATATTTGTAACAATTTTAGATCATATCCTAATCCTATTTCCCACAATAATGAGAGTGGGTTGAGGTGAGAAGGAGTGACTGGCCCAAAGTCAGCTTTCATGCCTAAGGCAAGATTAGAACTCACAGTCTCCTGGTTTCTGGTGCCTTAAACCTCTAAACCAAAATTCCAAAAACTGCTTTAGAATGAAAGAGTGAAAGAAGCTACATTATACAGTATATGGTAGTGATGGGAAAAATGATGTGGTAAAATACCCAGAGACTAGAATTTGCAGAATATTCCTGGGTTCTCAAAGTAGGAATTAGGCAGTTATGGGCCTGTCTTACAGACTTAAGAGAGAAATGGTTGCAACTATCCAGGTAGTTCTCGACTTACAAGCACAATTGGAACCAGAATTTATGTTGCTAAGCCATGTAGTTTTTAAATTTGTGCCTCATTTTACAGCATTTTTGCCACAGTTCTGCAGTTGTGAAGCAAACCTTGCAGTCATTAAGCAAATCCAGCTTCCCCATTGAATTACTTGGTTGAAGCACTGGGAAGGTTGCAGATAGCAATCACATGATCACAAGATGCTGCAGTTGTAGTAAATACATGCCAGTTGCCAAGTACCCAATATTTTATCATGTAACTGTGGTGCTAGTGCAGCAGTCATAAATACATGGCTGATTGTAAGTCTTGTTTTTTCAGTACTATTGCAACTTCAAAGGTTGTTAAATGAATTGTTATAAAAATCCCAAATGTAATGGAAATAATTTTAGAATAAAGGTAATCCTTGACTTAACAACCAGTCAGTTAGCAACTGGGCAAAGTTATGATGGACCTCCTGAGGGTAATCATAACCTGATTTCAAATTCCTGACCATACCCCCTCCATAGCCATTTGACTGGTGCTTGGGATCAACCGGCATTTACAGCCATTTGCAGCATCCCGCAATAACATGACCACATTTTATGTTGATTTTGCTGAAAATTGGTATTTACTTTGCTTAATGACTGTCTCAAAAGAGATCCTGAGCCATTTTACAATTGTCATAACTGACAGTCATATTGGGCAGGCTCCATTAAAATTGTAAGTTGAAGACTACCTACCTGTAATTCCTACAAGTTAATACTGAACCAGTGAGGTTCTGAGTTTGAGAACATCTCTCCAAAACTGGAAAAAGAACTGATAAGCCCTGGCTTTAATCAGTACATTTATCTGATGGATACAAATAACACTTGGTAGAAGATTGTGAGGAAAGCTAAGCAGTTTGAGATTTTAGGGAAATTTTATGGAAAACTCACAATTTTCTGTTTCAAATTTTGTACCATAGATTTACAGCACATGATTTAAACAGATGTTTTTCATATTTTAAAATACATTTAAAATATTAAAAGTACATGTGGAGATAAAAATAGTCCTCTGGATAAGAAAGTTAATCCTCCAGATCAGGACCCCTTTCAGGTTTGGTGGACCAGTGGGGATGGAAAGGGAATGGTTCTATGAAAGTGGCAGGCATGCTCATGAGCACATGCCCGCTGTAAATGGAGCTGTGAACATGAAAGACCGCTGCTGGCACAAATGGAGCTGCACGTGCAGGTTCGACCACTGCTTGTGTGGTCCAGTTCCAAATGGGCTGTGGTCTGGTAATGGGCTATGGCCTGGGAATTGGGAATGTCTGTCCCAAATAAGATCGGTTAACTAAAATTAAAAGTTACAACAGACATGCAAAGCAACGTGTGACCCTCTTTCAAAGTTATGATGGCTGTAGCAGTCTCATGGTCATTTATATTCCTGAAGATGAATCCTAGCTGGGTCCTATAGTCAGTAAGACAAACACTAAAAGTTTTCTTCTTTCCCATTTTGCACATGGCTAAACTTTCTAAGCTGGTTTTTTTTTTTCAATTCAAGAAAAAATGCTGTAGAAAGAGTTATTTCGCTTGCTTGCTTCCTTTACTCTTCAGTCTGGACTCAAAGTAAGGTTTTTAAAAGGGATAGAGATTGGAGGGCAGAGATGGGAAGTTGAGTTTTAGCACTAATGAAGGGGTGGGGGAATCAACAAGTCTGTTCATCCCAGCTTTTTGTTTCTTTGTTTTCTTTATTGAAATGTGACTTTTTGGAGGAAGGAAGGAATTAAAGCAAGGGAAGGAAAGTTCATCCAGACGCTGCTGCCTCAGCCTGCAGGGCCTGGTTTTCCAAAGACTAGCCAGAGTTGGCAGAAGATTTCAGTCTTGTTGAGGTAATTCCCCGTTAGGAGAATGAGCGCACACAGGGAGACGTAGTGAGAGTAGTGAAGAATAACACACAAGCAGCACAGAGATAAACTGTATAGTAAAATGTAGATTTTTACTTCCAGTAAACAGTTAAGCAAAGTTCAACAAACAGTCCAAGTCATACACTGTTAAAGCAGTCAGTATTCAGTCCAGGGATAATCCAAAAACAAAGTCCAGTATTATAAACAGTTCAGTAACAGACTTACATCAAATCAAGACTAACGATGATCAGCAACAGTCAATGCAGGAATGGCAACACTCTCCAGAAAAGGAACAGAACAGCCCAGGTTTCTGGCTCCATCTTATGGCCATTTGAGGAACCACACCCAGTTACAATTTTAGCATTCCCTTAAAGAGACAGTATTAAAATGTCTATCCTGGTTTATATATTTTCCAACCCAACTGTTAGGTGACTTACATTCCTAACATTCTCCCCTTTGGGTAGGACAATATACTCAACCTTACATTCTAAGTCCATAATCCTCACAGCAAGCCTTATGCTTTACAGAGCCTTGGGCTTTTGTAAAATGATTTGCGATGTTATTTTCTGACATACAGTATTCCAGCTTAATCATCTTTCTTTGCACACATTGTCTCACATTTATATATCTTCAATCTGTGTGTTTTGTTCTTGTCTTTACAGCAAGATTTGAAGCCATCTGTATTGCTGATTGGTTGTCTTCATAAACAACAAAAGAATCTGTTACATCAATTCCCATATCAATCAATAGTTGTTTAAAACAAACTAATTCTGTACATAATAAAGACAAACATGAGAATTCAGCCTCCATTGTTGACAAACTTAAATGTTTCTGTCGAATAGACCTCCATCCAATCAACACCTTTCCTAATAATACTACAGTACCTGATGTAGATTTACGTGTATTTATGTCTGTAGCAAAACTTGCATCGGCATATGCAGTTAGACTTAGTTCATCCTTAGGCTCCAAATATAATGCATAATGTATTGTTTGTTTCAGATATCTTAACACACGCTTAGCAGCTTGCCAGTGCCTTTCAGTTGGCTCAGCGTTAAATCTAGATGCTTGATAATTTTATCTGCCTGTGAGATTTTGTATCCTCCCCTAGTTCTATCTGTCTTTAAACAAGATATTGTTTAATTTCTCCTAACTGTTTTATTTTAAATTTCTTTTCTAATAGTGAAATTATTTCAGTAGCTTCTTGTTCAGTTTTGGTGATTAGTGCTTTGTCATCAGTGAACAATAGCGACAGTGAAACTACACCATTACTTTTCTTTTTAAATAAACATGGATCAGCCATGCCAGCTACAAAACCTATCTTAGTTAATTCTTTAACTATACACTGGTTCCACTCATATCCTGATTGCTTCAAGCCATAAAGACTCTTTTTCAATCTCCAGCAATCAGTTGTATTATCATTTTTGATATCTAAAGGTTCCTTTAAATAAATACCCTGTTTCTCCAATAATACGGCCTCCCCCAATAGGAAGTCCCAGCATGTTTTATAGGCATTAATTGAAATTAAGCCCCTCCCCCCAAATTAAGGCCTATATATAACACTCTCCAGAAAAGGAACAGAACAGCCCAGGTTTCTGGCTCCATCTTATGGCCATTTGAGGAACCATACCCAATTACAATTTTAGCATTCCCTTAAAGAGACAGTATTAAAATGTCTATCCTGGTTTATATATTTTCCAACCCAACTGTTAGGTGACTTACATTCCTAACAAGTCTCCTGACAATCAGTTGATCAGGCAGAAAGCTCTGAAAAACTAGGGCAGATACCATTATAGTCATAACTCAAGGACTACTTATACTTAATTCAATATTGGGGGAAGATTATTATTCTCTTTTAAATAACTTTGAAATGGTTGTTAGATCTATAGAACAAAATAAGGAAACCTAATTGTTTGAAAGTACCGTATTTTTTGCACTATAAGACACACTTTCCCCCCAAAAGATGGGTGGAAATGTCTGTGTGTCTTATAGAGCAAATATTGTAGCAGGGGGGAGGGGGGTTGATGCGCCTGCAGCACTGGGGATGCTGGAGCCTTCATTGCCGAGCAGCTGATAGGCGGTTGGATTAGCCTCCCAGAATGCCAGCAATCAGCTGTTCTAGGCAGCGGTGATCATCACTGCCACCTATCTCTGCCCGTTTGCCACTGCCTATACACCACCGCTGATCACCACCGCCCATTTGCCCCTGTCGATCGCCACCACCTGATCACTGTTGCCGATTGCCCCTGATGAGCAGCAGCAAATGGGCCGTGACAATTGGCAGCAAATGGCGGTGGCGAATGGGTGGCAGCAGATGGCAGTGGCAATCCCCGCCACCTAGAACAGGTGATCAGCGGTATTCTGGGAGGCCAATTCAACTGCCAATCAGTTGCTCAGCAGTGAAGGCTCCAGCATTTCCCACCAGTGGCAGCAGATCAGCTCAGTTGATCGGTGGTGGATGCAACGGAGCAGAGCCCTGACAAGCCACATTGGGGCTATGATAGTGTGCTGAAGCTGAGCAGAGTGTTTGCTCTTCCAGATGAATACTGGATGAATACTGGGAAGCAGAGGCAGATTTTTTCCCCCCATCTTCTAAAGCTAATGTGCATCTTATAGTCTGAAGCGTCTTATAGTGCAAAAATTACAGTATTTGAAAAATAAAATCCCCAGAGTAGTCTTGTTAGACTATCTATAATCTTGTTATGTAAATCATTTCCCTAAATTAATTAGAATTTTTTTAAAAGATACTTAATAATAAATATCTCATATAATGTGTATATTAAATAGAAGTGCTTCAAGCTAACCACAGAACTATCATTAAAAGAAAGAAAGAAATGCAGTAGAAATAATAATTTTAATAACAGAATAACATCATTGGATGGGACCTTGGAGGTCTTGTAGTCCAACCCTCTGCTCAAGCAGGAGACCTTCTACCATTCCAGACAAGGGGAGTGTCCAGTCTCTTCTTAAAAATCTACAGTGATGAAGTACCCACAACTTCTGCAGGCAAATTGTTCCATTGGTTGATTGTTCTCATGTCAGGAAATTTCTAGGTTGCTTTTCCCCTTGATTAATTTCTGTCCATTGTTTTTTGTGTTTCCTTCTGGAGGTTTGGAAAATAGGTTGAAACCCTCTTCTTTCTGGTAGCTGCTCAAATATTGGAATACTGTTATTGTGTCATGTCCTTTTCACTAGTCTAAACCAATTCCATTTTTGCAACCGTTCTGCATACGTTTTTGCCGATAGCCCCCTAATCTTTGTTGCTATTTTCTGCACTCTTTCTAGTGTCTCTACATCTTTTTTATAGTATGCTGATCAAAACTGGATGCAGTATTCTAAATGCGATCTTACTAAGGCTTTATAAAGCAATATTTCACATGATACTGATACTATCCCTCTGTTTACACAACCAAGGACTGCCTTGAATATTTTGGCAGCTACTTGCACACACTGACGGCTCATATTTAAGTAATTGTCTATTAGTACTCCAAGATCTCTTTCACAATTACTGCTATTGAGCCAGATTTCACCTAATTTGTACCTGTACATTTGGTTTTTCTTGCCTAAGTATATAAAACCTACTTTTTTCTACGTTGAATTTTATTTTGTTAGATAGGGCCCAGTGTTCAAGTCTGTTGACATCCATCTGTAAATTTGATGAGTTCCACTTCTATTCCCTCATCTAAATCATTTATGAAGATGTCAAAGAGTACTGGGCCTAAAATGGAACTGATTGCTTATTTCTTTCCGTGTAAATGCCCTCCCATTGAAGACTTTGTGTTAAGTTTGATCTTCAACCAGTTACAAATCCATCTAGTGGTGATTCTGTCTATCTTTTTTTTTTTAGCTTACCAAAAAGTAGATTGTGATCTTCTTTATTAAATGCCTTACTGAAATCCAAGTATATTGTGCTAATTTAGTCACTTGGTTGAAGAATGAAATAAGATTTGTTTGGCATGATCTGTTTTTGATGAATTCATGTTGGCTTCTGGTTATAATTTTGTTTGCTTCTAGGTGTTTGCAGATCTGTTGCTTGATTTCTAGGTTCTTCCCAGATATTGACATCAGGTTGATTGGTCTGTAGATCTGTTTTTCCCCCTTTTTTGAAGATGGGAGCCACATCATATAACACAAAACATAGCATCATATAACATATAATTCCCTGAATTTTTAAACCCCAGAAAAATTCTTTTATTTTATCAATTTTTCAGTATAAAAGATAGGGCTTTGTATGTATTTTTGAGATATTATACCTATTCTTTCCCTCCTATGTCAAATATTCAGTTATTTTATATCTAAGGATATCTGAAGCTACATGGTTTTCTAAGCTTCTGGTTGAGTTAAAAACTTGAGGTAGGAACAATATTCACAGCTATTACTGTGGTTTCTTTTAAGTTTAACATAATGTGCCATCCTATCCAAATCATGAAAATGTGGTTTAGAAATTTAAAAAGTTGAATTCATACATTAGACAAAGACTAAAACAAATCAAATGGCTTAATGTTATGTTAAGGATGAATTTAGTTGTCATCATAATTTCTTCAGATCAGCTATGTTCTATAGAGACAATCCTAATACCAATTTCCATATTACAGTAAGATTGCATGAATAAGCTCAGAAAGAGAAAGAAGAGAACATTCCTAGCACAGCATGATTTTATAATTTTATTCTTAACTGTGGAACCAGCCTTAATATAGCCTAGAAGCAGAATAAATGCTTATAGATCATTTTATGATATTGGAAGTTTGAACGCTTGGACATAGCTTAATGTTTTTTCAAGTCATTGATCCATTTTATATATGCATGGTATTCAACTGTAAAAGTCTGACTTACAGACGAACATAATACAGAAGCCTGATGGCAGATGAGATTCTGCCAAAACGTTGCTACAACTTTAAAAGCACAACTATAATGACGTGGGAAAATACCCGAACAAAGCTGAATACCATGCATGTAAGTACCCGCGAAAACTTAAGAAAATACACACACACACACACACACACACACACACACACACACACGCACGCACGCACATGTATATGTATGTATGTATATATGTACGTATATATGTATATATATAAATGTTAAATGAAATTCTGAAATGGGATTCCAATTCATATCCATAGAAACACATAAGGTAGTCCTCGACTTACAGAAGTTTGTTTAGTGACCCTTCAAAGTTACAACACACTGAAAAATGTGATATATGACCATTTTTCTAAATTATGACTTTTGCAGCATCCCAATGATCATGTAATAAAAATTCAGATGCTTGGCAACTGACTCATATTTATGACAGTTGCAGTGTCCTGGAGTCAAGTGATCACCTTTTGCAACCTTCTGACAAGCAAAGTCAATGAGGAAACCAGATTCATTTAACAATTTGGTTACTAACTTATCAACTGTAGTGATTCATTTAACAATTGTGGCAAGAAATATTGTAAAATGGGGCAAAATTAATGAAAATTTTGGGTTCAATTGTGGTCATAAGCCGAAGGCTACCTATACTGATATGTTTTTATTCTTTAAACTGATTATAATGTCAGTGTCAAGTGGCATTTGGCTGCCTATATTTATATTATTCAGTTCCACGGCTTCACATTTTTCCAGCTATCTGAAGACAACAGTTACAAGCTAAATATAATTTAGTCATAAGATTATACCTCTGCATGAACATATAATAAGTTAATAAGTTATATAAGTTACCACTGCATAATCAAATAATATGGGGAGGGAAGTATTTTGCATAACATTTGAAGGCTCACTCAGAAAACATTTGTAGGAGATGACCAAGCTGAGCCCGAGGGAGGGATCAAACTCATCATCAGTCATGAGTTCTTGTACTCACAAGAGATCTTAAGTTCGGTCCATCTTAAATGCCTTTCTATTCTTAATTCCGGCTAATTTCCCTTGACCGACAGTAGTTCAGATTCTTGTAGAGTGGTTAAGCTTGCAATAAATCTTTATGTTCATTTGAACTGCCAGAATCTCTTGGTTTCTCCAGTGCATGACATTAATTTTAATTACTTCCCTAAATAAAAAAAAAATTACAGGCTCCAGAATACTGAAGCCATGACCAGGAATCTTGCAACCAATTTTAAATAAATGATGCAAATCCTGACTCAACAAGGCATTCCTCCGCAGCTACAACCACCTGCTTCACCTACCCAAGCAGAATTGCCAGTTTCTGCCACACTCATCCCCAAGTCTGCCAGCTGCCTACTGCAGAGATTCACTGCTGAGTCTGATAAGATGGAAACATTCCTAGCACAGTGTGATGTGTTCATAAGCATCCCACCAGAGGAGTTTACAACAGAAAGATCAAAAATCTTCTTCATTCTCATCTTTTAATCGACTCCACTACCAAATGGGCGCTTCCACTCATAGAAACCAATAACCCCATCCTGGATAGTTACTTCCTCACTTGATTTAGAGAGCACTTCAGATAGAAAGTGCCAAACAATGCATCTACCAATTCCACCAAGACAACAACTCTGTCAGAGCATACATTGAAAATTTCAAACTCGTTTCAGCAGATCTGGATTGAAATGAAGCAGCCTTAAGAGCACAATTCAAGTAGGGGCTCAACAGGGCCATAATCTCACAACTGATAGAATGAGATATTTCCATGACCTACAAGATCTCTACCTAGCTGCTACAATAGCTGAGTCTCGACTTGTAGAACTTAAAGCATTTTTGGCAGTCCCAGCCAACTGTTAGCAAAGCTGACTTCTTTCTGTCCCTCCTCTTGTTCTCCTCTCACTACCTTGAGCTTCCCTGCCCCCTTGGATTTGGATGCTGAAGAGCTGATGCAAATTGGAGCAGCCAGACAAGCACCTGGATCAGAAGAATGGCAAAGGCACACAGAGTTCGCTCTGTGTTTCTATCACAGAGAGCCTCTCCACATGATTATGAATTGCCCTACTAAGACTCCTAGGAAAGGCAATAGACAGCCCAGCAATGTCTTCACTACTCATCACCTGGACAATAAGCCCCGAGGCATGAGAAATGAAAAAAATGCCCCTCCTCTACAAACTCACAGGGGATGCCATCCAAGCACTAAATAGAGTTCAATTACCTCCATAGTCAGGTATCCTAAAATTTGATTCTATCCTGACACTTTCCAGTGGTCAGGAAACCACCATCCCTGTTGTTATAGATTCTGGGTCAACCTCCAACTTCATAAGCCTAGCCACAGACCAAAAACTTAAGATCCCTACTTCCCTTAAATGTCCATTGCCAGTGATAACTATTGATAGGCAAATCTAAAACTTAACAGTATTTGAGTTACAAAAGATTTGTGGGGTATATGATCAGATGTGGTTTTACCATATGAAGCTAAATGTTGTGCAATTGCAAAATTAACAGCAGATTTGAATTTTAGTGTAAAAAACCATATTTTTAAATCCCTTACTGAAAAAAATAGCAAAAATTAATTTTCACCCCATTAAATGACACTTCCTAAATTGCACATTGGCATGAGGGATCACTCATAGCAGTAGGAAACAAAGTTTGGCTCTCTACTAGATTGTTAGCCATTTCAAGATCTTCCAAGAAGGTAGATGCTAAATTTATGGACCCATTTGAACTTCTCCACTAATCAACCTTTTAGCCTTCCATCTTCAATTAATCTCCTTTAGTGAAGGTGCATCCAATATTTCACTGAGCATTACTTTCCAAAGATGTCTTCCCCCTCAAGCACAATAAGATCCCAGGGACATCCTCCACCATCAGTCATAGTAGAGGGAGAACCAGAATATGAGGTGGAAGATACCCTAGATCTAGGAAAAGAGGCAAAGATATCCAGAACTTAATTCATTGGAAGCACTGTTACAAATTGTTCCTGGGAAAGTGCATGATACCTTCATGCCCCTGATTTCATTATCAGTTTCAACAGTGCTTCCCTGACAAGCCAAGGCTGACCAAGCTACTATCGTTTCATCCAATTTTTCCTGGGGAACCTGTAGAGGAAAAGTTAATCAGTTCCTCTGCATTCCTCCGGGGCGGAGGAGGGAGAATTGTCTATGATGGGCTTTCCACATCTGGCCTTCATTTCTCAGGAAGGGGAGTGGAACCTCTAAACAATGTTTGTGTGTTACAGCAACCACCAGCTGGCTGACCAGCTCCTGCAGAATAGTGGGAGGAGGATTCCTTTGAGACTGTCTCCTTCCACCCGTGTCAAGTTCACATGAGAACTCAGACTTTGAAGATACAATGCTGGAAGAGGAGGGGGGCCAAGGTGGAGGGATGGATAATGTAGTAGATGACCAGGCTGAGCCTAAGGAAGGGTCAAACATGTTATCAGCCATGAGTCCCGGCAGCCCACAAGACTCTATTTTAAATGCCTTTCTATTCTTAATTCTGCTAATTTCCCTTGACTGTTAGTAGTTCAGATTCTTGTAGAGAGTTTTAACTTGCAATAAATCTTTATACTCATTTGAATTTCCTGATTTCCTTGGCATTTAACAACATTGTAGTATATCTCTCAACTATTTATTTTTATAGTATTACACTCTGGTCTTTTGGAATTTGGAGAGTCTAAACAAAAGAACTTACACAATTTCCAGCAATAATAGGAAATGAATTCGTTATGTGTATGTATCATGAACAGAGCATAAAACATAAAATAATAGGGTTCGAAGGGGGCTTTTCCTCTTCAAGTAGGAACCCCTATGCCATTTCAAACAAATGACTGTCCAATCTCTTCCTGAAATCCTCAGTGATGGAGCACCAATAACTTCTGGAGGTAAGCTACTCGAATGATTAGGTGTTCTTACTGTCAGGATATTTATCCTTAGTTCTAGGTTGGATCTCATTATTTTATCCTCCCTCCATATGTGTATGTGAATTTATATGGGGAAGAGTGAGAGAGAATAAAATGATGATGATGGTGATGGTGATGATGTGACTGGAAAAAGAAATCAAAGGAAGTATCATTAATAGTTATTATTTATTAAATTTGTTTTGCTGCAAGGTGACTCTGGACGGCTTAAATAAAATCATACATACGTACATACATACATACAGATAATAACTAAAAATTATAACTAAAAGATGGGGAGGGAAAAAGCAGAATGTAGATGGGGGATGGGGGAAACTGCTATTAGTCCATCAACCAAATCCGGTGTGATATTCCCCCATTATGGCCCAAAGCCAGTTGGTACAGCCAGGTCTTCAGGCTCTTGTAGAAGGTCAGGAGAGTTTGAGCCAATTTCATCTCAGGGGAAAGATGTGCGAAAGGGCTGAGGCCTTGGCAAAAAAAGCTTCTCTGGACCCTGCCAATCAGAATTCCCTGACTGATGAGGTCCACAGCATGCTTCCTCTTGTCAATACCAGTGGGGCAGGCCAGTTTCAGTGGGGTGAAAAGGTTCCTCAAATAGCCTAGACCCATGTCATGTAGGGCTTTAAAGGTGGTAAACCAACACTTTGAATTGCACGTAAACAAATTGCACTTGCAGAAATAGCGGTATAACTCTAGGGACCACTCTAGGGGCTCTGTGGACCAGTCTAGGGGCTCGGTGCCACCTCATTGATCTCTTGCGACCTCATTGATATCTTTTCAGTGCTCTTTAAGGGTAGCTGTCTTGGGTGCACTTCCAAATTAGAATAACGGGGGTGGGGGTGGGGGGTAAGACCTGTAAGATGAATGTTTCTCCAAGGTGAAGTTTGTTATGTGAAATAATTTGAGATTTCTGGATATCCTTTAATGCAGAGTTATATCAGCCTCTAGTGGCCTTTATGGAAAATATTTTAGAAAAGATTTTTTTTATTGCAAATCCAAATATATTCTGAAAATTGATCTTGGGTTTACTTTCATTCAGAACTGAAGCCCGCTCAGTTGTAGTAAACCTATTCAGATGAATGGCCTGAGATAACGTTTTATAGCTTTCCTGTCAAGTATTCGTGGGGGGAGAAGGAAGCACAGCTGCAATAAAAATAATGAACTTTCTTCGTATGTCTCCCACATTAAAATTTGAAAATTTGTCAAAGTCAAAAATAAACATCCTGATTCTCAATTTATTGAATATTGTTTCTTCTTTCTTTTTCCTTGACCTAATTTTATTAATAAATGTCTTCTTTCCTTTGTGAAACTTTAGAGACCTGAGATATCCATCCAAGAGAAGGAGGTGTTCTTAGATAATGTATTGATGTATTTATATGTATGTCCTGTCTGACTCCCATCCACTCTTTCTAATTAGAAACTAGAACCTTAATTTACCTTTTTCAAGAACAATTTCTTATCAAGGAAATGGAGTGATCGGGGCACTAATTTAACATTGATAAGATAACTTTCTAATTTTGTGTTAGAACATGAAATATCTGATATTTATATATTGAGTTTAATTTTAAATTAGAAACTTGAACATTCAATTATTGCAAACCAAATTTTAAAAAGTCAAATTTTGTATCTTGTTTTCATTTCAAAGGTGAAATGTTATGACTTAAGATCAGATTTTAGTTCATTACAATATTTTAAAGAAATAAAGAACATATTTCAAGTCTATTTATTCAGTGATCCTTTTTCTCTTCTCAGCATTATATTCAGAATGTTAAAGGGCACTTTACTAAACTGCTGATTCTGCCTTCTCACCCTTTTTAATATCTACATGAATCATCTGGGAAAAATCATATGTCAGTTCAGGATGATAGCCACTTACACATCTCCGTCCCCAGCCATCCAAGTGAATGTTGAGGTTCTGTCCAAGTGTCTGGAGGCAGAGAGGATACTAGAAAAGAACAGGATACAGCTCAGCTCTTCAAGACTGAATGGCTACGAATTCTGGACTTTCAAATCTGGGATATGCAAGATTGCAACATTTCTTTTTTTTTCTCCTTATAACTCCAGCAAAGTGTTCCAGAATCAGAATTAGTATCATCTGCATGCAATAAAGAATGCTTTGTTGTATTGTTCCATTCCAATATCAATTAAAAAAAACTTGGAAAGAGTTATCACTACCAAAGTGTACAGTAACAGAATATTTTGCTTAATGGAGCTAGTAAGACAATTTAAAAAGGCTTGGAATTGGCCATTTTCGGTTGAATGCAATGTTAGTGGCTAGGATCCAGAATGTAGAGTTAGGTGTATTCAAGAAATAGTGTTATGCATACAATGACCATACATTCTTTATTGTGACAGTAATTTATTTCAGAAGGCTGTTTTTAGAATTATTTATTTTTCAAAAACTCATTTTGTCTTTTATCTTGGTCACTTTTACTATTCAAATAGTACTGTTTAATGCAGTCCTTCACATTTATGTGAAAAATATGGAAATTGAATAATCTTTTAAAAATAAATCTGTTTATACTTTTGATTTTAGACATTTTTATTACAATATGCTTTTGAAAAGGTTTGTCTTGGTTTTGCTCTTCAATTTTCTTTTGCAAATGTTTTATCCTTATAAAACCTCTTTCAGATTTGCCCTATTTTCAGATTTATCTCCCCCCTCCCATAAAATACGCAGGTAGCATTTGACGTAGGACCACAATAGAGCCCAAAATCCCTGTTGCTAAGCAAGGCACTCGTTAAGTGAGTTTTAGCACATTTTATGACCTTTTTGCAAAGCTGTTAAGCAACTTATTGCAGTTGTTAAATGAATCATGCTTTCCCCATTGACTTTGCTTGTCAAAAGGCAGCTGGAAAGATTACAAATGATGACCGCAGGACAGTGCAATTGTCCTAAATACATGCCAGTTGCCAAACACTCAAATTTTGATCATTTGACCATGCAGATGCAGAAATGATTGTAAGAAAACCGTAAGTCACATTTTAGTGCCATTGTAACTTCAAAAGTCATTACACAAATGGTTGTAAGTCAAGGACTACCTGTAGTCTCCATAGCTATAAAATACAGGGTTTTTTCTCATTAAATACAACTTCCCAGATTGTATCACAACATTTTTTTTTTGAATATTTTCACTTGGTAAACTATGTTGGCTTAATGGCAAAAGTATGCTACACTTGGCTGCGTGAGTGAGTAAGTTACTGTCAGGATTTATAAACTTTGACAAACTTTTAAAACTTAATAATGTTGGTATAGGTACTTATTTATGTTATATGTAAATGGTTAATTAATTGAGGTATCCTATTACTACTCCCAAATTATTCTTTTAGATTAGAGATAAAGCACAGACTTTCTCAATCCAATCTGGCTCTGAGTTTGTTTTTCTGTATTCTTTATTATTATTGCACCTTTTTTTACATATGCATGGTATTTCATACTATAAACATTGCCATAGGGAAGTGGGGGAGGTATCATATATTTTTCTCTAAACAACATGCTCCACAACTGATTATAATAATCAGACAATTTTTAAATGTTTTGTCCTTTCAGAGAAATTGTACAACTCAAATGGACGGGAGTTAAGGCGGGCCCTCTTCTCCTTGAAACAGATATTTCAAGTAAGTGAACACTACTTCTTCATATACAATTTGTTTCTTCAGTAACTAATGTATTTTATTATTATTGCTGAGGGAAAGATGTTATTATTATTTTGCCACAACAGGTAATACAGTAAACCTCTAGGCCTAATATCTTTTTATCTGCTTTATTTTATTATTTGTTACTGTTACTTCTTAATGTCTTTCTTAATGTCAACCACACTTAGGATAATTCACAGAAAGTTCCAAAGAAGCTTCACAGTAATTACTGAGGAAGCAAGAGTATCTGCAGAAAGGCCAGACAGATGAGCAATCAATATAGCAGCCACAACTAGGCAGTTAAAACCTATCCCATTTTACACAAGTCATGTGTAAGAAAAAGATAAAACTTACATCATGTGATCATAGCACTATCTTAACTTTTTTAACTCCACTTCGACAAGGAAAATAAATTTAAGAAACCTCAATATATTCTCAACATAAATAGAAAACTTCTTAATTTTATTTAGTATGAAGTGTGGAGATGTGGAAAAAGTGTGCAAGGACTAATGAGATGGGATTTACAAATTGTGAAATTTCTTTATTGTGTCACAATATAAAAATCAGAACCATCACAATTTTTAAATAGACGAATAATGTTTCTATTACTTTACAGTGCTACTATATTGCAATGTTACTACTTTCATGCACAAAAGCGGATGGAACCTTCAGACTTTATTATCCATTTCTGTGAAATACTGTTGAATCATAAGGTCTTGTTTATGTCATGACAAGTGCATTAAACTAAAAAATGGCTGATTTATGATATATTCATAAACACACATGGATGCATGCACACATACATGCATATGTCCAAAGTGTTTTTGATTTTTATAGGTAATATGAGCAAAACCAAAGTCATAAGAATTACAAAATTATACACTTGAAAAGGTTCCATTGGACCACTGAATCCGAGTTTCCATTCAGCACAGGAACACCAGCCAAACATCCCAGATAGATGACTGGCTGGCTTCTGGTTTGGACACCTCTATGCAGACACATCACCATCTCAAATGAAACTTATAGCTATTGTATCATCTGCAAACTTCAGTACTTTAACAGAAAGATCTCTATAGATGCAATCATTGGTATATAGATAGAAGAGCAATGGAGAGAGCATACAGCCCTGAGGAGCACCTAAGGTCAATTGCCCAGGTATTAGATACAATTTTTCTTAGCTTCACTTGTTGCTTCCTATCTGTCAGAAAGCTTATAATCCACCTGCAGGCACAGATACTTGATTCAGTTTAAAGTAAAGAATTTCTGAAATGATGGTATTGAATGCTGAGCTGAAATCTATAGGACCTTCACATAGATCTCCAGGGATTCAAGATGTTGCAAGATATAGTGCAGTGCCATGTTGACAGCAACATCTGCCGATCTATTTGCTCTGTAGGCAAACTGCAAGGTGGTCTAACAGTACATTCATAAAGGTTTTCAGGAGGGCCAGCACTAACCTTTCAAAGACCTTTATAGCTACAGATGTTAAAGCAATTGGTCTGTAGTCATTTAGCTCACTGATTGAGGCTTTCTTAGGAATCAGGATGATAGTAGAGTCTCTGAAGCAAGAAGAGATATACCGGTAATACACCTACAGTGATTTATTAAAGATGCAGTTGAAGATACGTTGTTCAGCACAGATTTTCAAGCAAGAAGGAGCTACTCTGTCTGGGCTTGGTGGTTATCCATTCCTTTGCTTATGAAATAGACCTCACACGTTTTTCGAAAATCACCAGAAGTGGGGGGCCCAGAATAATGGAGATAGATGTAGGAGAGTTGGCTGCTGTTGGAATGGAGATAAATGTAGGAGATTTGGCTGCTTACTTATCTAAGGTGAGGAAGGTAACTAGATGACAGTGATCTCCTCTCAAACCTACAGATCAGATCATCTGCCAATCAACAATTCTCTTCAGTAAAGAAGGGAGGTCTGCTGTAGCCAATGATGTTCTTCACTGTTGATGGTTTATTACCTGAGAAATGGTTTCTCAGCTGTTTGGAGTAGCTTCCCTTTGCTACCCTGATCACCCTTGTTAATATATTCCTGGTCTGATTGTAAAAAGTCCTGCCTTCTTTGTTGTAGGTCTTCTCTTTGGCATGATGTAGCTGCTTGAGCTTAGCTGTGAACCAAGGCTTATTATTGTGATATATATAGGCAAGTTGTGATAGGCACACATACTGTATGTCCTCACAGAAGCTAACATATGATGTCAAAGTATCAGTGAATTCATCCAAGTCTGCTGAAGCACCTTCAAAAGCACTCCAGTCTATGCAATCAAAGTAAGCCTGTAGCTCTAACATTGCTTTCTGAGTCCAGGATTTCACTGTTTTGACCACAGGCCTTTCAGTTTTAAGTTACTGCCTGTAGATTAGGATTAGATGGATGATATAATGATCAGAGAGACCTACAGCCACTCTTAGGAATGAGCGGTAAGCACCTTTTAATGTGGTGTAGCAATAGATCCAATATGTTGTTGCCTCTAGAGAGAAAGCTGATGTGCTGAGTGTATCTGGACAGCTGAAGAGTGAGATTAGCTCTGTTAAAACCCCTAAAACGATGTGTAGGGAGTCTGGGTATTTCCATTCTGTGCACAGAATCTGGGCAGCTAGATTTGCAACACACTGCTTGCAAGCCTGGGGTTTTATATAAGCCCCAATCAAGATGAGTGAGGATAACTCTTGTGGAGCATAAAAGATGTGGCCATTTATGAATAGTGTTTTTAAGGCTACACAGCAAAATTTCGTTAGTATTGTGACATCCTTGTATCATCGGTTATTAACATAGAAGCAGATTCCCCCCTCACCTCTTTTTCCCAAATGTCTCCATAACCCAAGCCATCATTTGAAACTGAAATCCAGGGATCTATGTGTCCTCAATAGTCTCACTGAGTCAAATTTATGTAAAGCAGAGAACTGCTGAGTTAGAAAGAATTGTCCAAATTTAGAAGGAGCAGTTCATCTAATTTACTGACTAGTGAATGTAAGTTTGTTAGGTGAAGCGATGGGAGTGGAGTCCTAAGTCCTCTTGCTTCTCAATCTTACCAGAATGCCTCCATGCCTTCCTCTTCTATGCTTCCTTTGTTTTCTCCAGTTTTTTTCCCCTCTAGCTGTTGAAGAGAGCCACTGCTGTGCCAATTACAATATCTACATATCTTCCCTCTGTCTTTGAGGGAAGACAGGAGAAACCAAAGGAGGAATTATTCCTAGAAAGTTGTCTGATGTTCAGAAGCCCATTTTTGGTGAATGTAATCCACCATGAGTCACAGAAAATAAAAATAAAAACCTTAAAAACACAAGGGAGCATTTCACTGAGGCTGCCACTAATCGATATCCAAAAGTTCTGTTTAAAATAATGTTCATTTTATTAGGAATCACGCAGTAGGAAAAAGAAACGTGGATGTTGAGTTTACTGAAAATAATGTGATTCACAGAGTAAGCCTAAACATTAAAAAAAAATCTATCCAAATGGAGATTAAGCCTCAGGGAAAAATAAATGTAAAGGGAATCTTATAAAGCTTTGAATGCAAAATAAAATAATATAAAGCTATCTAATTCTGAAAGCCTTTTTCTCCTAGACATCTGTGCATGATGAGTTCTCTTCTCAGTTTCAATATTGTAATTCTCATTCCACAGCCTGTAATGGTTCTGTTTTCTCACATTAGCCAGCCTTCTCCTAAGAAAGTTGACAAGCAAATACCTGCAGCAAATTACTTCCTTAAGGACATACCTGTTGAGATTCTCAGTCTTCCAGGTCATGGTTGTCCCAAAGGTGCTTTTTCAAGAGGCAACTGGACCTTCTTGTTTTTTTTCTGAAAACATTTTGCTTCTCATCCAAGAAGGACAGTTATTCATTGTCTGAAGTGGTGTAGGGTTTCCTGCCTAGGCATGGGGTTGGACTAGAAGACTTCCAGGGTCCCTTCCAACTCTGTTACTCTATTCTGTTCTATTTGTCAATCTTTCAAGGTAGCCCAAAGATGTGATGTACAAGTCTTTTTACTATAAGATTACAGTAACAGACTCTTTCAAATTTGAATACACTTCTCTACTTTCTTCACTGAGCCGAAGGGAGAATCCAGGATGGGTAGTCTCTAGTCTCCTAGCTCTGCAGACCGAGTTTAAAAACTGAGGACACACCCCCTGGTAACGGTCCCCAGTTCTTCACTCGGTCTCAGCATGTTCAGACCTCCCTTTAAGGGCTCTGAATAGTTAGGATTGTAGAAGAATATTCACCTCCTGGATTAAGCTTTTTTTCGCAGAGAGGCTTAGATCAGGTTTGACAACTAGCTGGCTTGCCAGTTTAGCACTTTCCTTTTTTTCGCGCCTTTTCTCCGGTTCGCGTTTTTTTGCTTTTTTTTTTTTTACTTTCCTTGCTGGTGGACTGATTTTTGTTGTGCCAAAACTTGAGTGGAGGTGACCCTGAGAGCCCATGTGGCCCGGCTGGGGCGGCAGTCGGCGTCTTATTTAACTCAACTTCTCCTGATCCACTTTCCCTTGCCTGGGATGAGCCGCAGCTGCTGCTAAGTGCTTCTGTCCCATTTCGGTGGCAGTGGCCATTTATTTCATTTGGGGACAATCTTGCAATTCGTCTCCAGGATTGTCCCTGGGGGGGGGGGTTCTGGCCATCGGGATTAAATCCTGACCCCCCCATCCAGTCCCCAGAGCACTGTGGCAGCTGCAAGATGCTTGAGTCTGCCTGATAATTGCGGTGCAGCCAGCGCCAGGCTCGCAAGCCTCTGACCTGTCAGGGCTTGCTGCAATTCAAAGAGGCAGCCGTTTTTTCAACTTTTTTTTCCTTGACTCAGCTTTTGAATTGTGGAGCTGGGCTGAGCTCACCACTTTGGGTCGCACTAGCCTCCTGAAGTGGTGGACAGCTACTGTGGCTGTAGCTGACAGCTTAGGCTGAATATATTTTTTTCACTTCTTTTTCCCTTTCTCTATCCCTGTCAAGTGACAGTTATTTTTGGCGGGCTCAAAGATGGCCACCAAGGGAGCTGATCAAGAATTGTTGGTTCCTCAGAAGGGTAGAAAGAATGCTGTAAAGGGATCTCCTAATCCCAGGTCTGCTGGTTTGGAGGCAGCAGCTAGGATTACAGCCAGGGCTCTAGCCCCTAAGAACCCTCTAGGGCTGAGGATAGACAGGCCAGGCGTAGACAAAAAGCCATAGACAAACAGTTTGACAGGGCAGTGAGAGATTCCAAGATGGCTGAATACAGAGCCACCCCTCAAACTTCCTCCTCAAGATGACAGGCAGCCAGACCAACTGGCAGATAGACAGTATATGACTGCCTGGTCTCCTGGGAACTCAAGTATCCACGATTTGCAGGGAAACCTCCAAATCAGGTGAAACCTCCAAATTGTGAGACCTCTCACAATTTTTCTGAGCCACCTCAGGGGATCCTGATGGCAGCACCTGCAGACCAAGTCTCCAGCGGAGCCAGACCTGTGCCTGCAGCCACCTTTACACCTACAGCAGCTGGCTTACGACCGGAGGAGACCCAGATGCAAGAAATGCCATTCTTCATGAGAGCCTGGATCTCCCAGACAATAAGACAGGAATTGAAGGCAGAGATCAACCAGCTGGGCCAGCTGTCTTATTTGGAAACTAACAGAGGAGTCCTGCAGGGGCAGGCTTCTGCAGAACAGCCAGTTCACTTCAGAGAGCGCTTGGCCTCCCCTTCAGAAAGCAGCCAAATGTATGGCTCTGAGAGGGACCTCCTCCAGAAAGGGATTTTTCGGATGAGGAGCCGGAGGTAGCAGGTCCCCCCTCCTTTAAGGGCCTTTTCCAGGCGGCTCTTTTCAAGACTTTGCTGGTTAAGGCCAAGAGCACGGCTCATCTCAAAAAGGACACGGTCACTCAGGACCTTCCCATTGAAGGAGAGGATCAGGAGGATTTCCTGTTCACTGAGAAAGCATCTGTGGTGGATGCTGTACCTGTGCCCCAGATGTTTCTGAACCTGATCAAAAAGCAGTGGGAGTCCCCTGGGATGTACACTTGCCCCAGTGGGTCTGAGTCTACCTTATTTAATGTGAACAAAGACCTTTTGGACATTATGGAAGTGCCAAAGGTAGATGGCCCAGTGGTAGCCCTAGCTTCCTCATCTGTCATCCCACCTGATACGGAGGATGTTTTAAAGACAGAGGACCGGAAGGAGGAGATGGCGCTCTGGAGAGCTCATCAAGCCGACTCCTGGGCCATCAGAGCATCGACAACTGCATCTTTTTTTACTCGGGCCTCTTTGCGGTGGCTGAGGCAGCTACAGGACAGAATCCCACCTGAGGATCTGAATAAGATTATAGCTGCGGCTCAATTGACTGCTGATGCCCCCCTCACGTCAGCCAAATTTTCTTCCAGAGCCATGGCCTCTTCCATAACAGCACACAGGCTTCTCTGGCTAAGAAATTGGCAGATGGACGTCAGAACCAAATGGAAGCTGGTGTCGGCTCCCTTTAAGGGAGAAAGATTTTTTTGGGAAGTCCTGGATCCCTTTTTGATGGAAACCAGGGACAAGCGAAAGATCCTGCCCTCCCAGGGGAGGCGCTTTGATTACAGGTCTCATCCCTACTACAGGAAGCCCTCCTTTAAACAGAGGGAAACTGGGGCAGGCTTTCCCCATCAAAGTAGGCCCTTTTTCCAGAGATCCTCCTCTCAGGCCAATAGACAGGCCTTTGCCGCCAGAGGGCATCAGAGGCAAGAGGGCAGAAGGTCCTTTAGGGGTTCCAACAGACCCTTCAGGCGCAACAAGTGACGCCTGAGCCTCATCCCCCATAGGGGGCCGTCTGGGACTGTTCTGTCAGAGGTGGGAACAGACCACGATGGACGTTTGGATCCTGTCAACCTTACGGTCGGGTCTCTCTCTAGAGTTTCTCAAGAGCCTTTGTGTGCTACCCCATCTCCAGGGACCCCTCAAAGAGGGATCTCATGGAATCGGCGATCCACCATCTGCTGGACATTCGGGCCATCCAGCCAATTCCAGTGGATCAGGAGAGACAGGGTTTCTATTCAATGTTGTTTGTGATTCCAAAGGCCTCGAGGGGGTGGCAAGCAATCCTCAACCTGAAAGGGCTCAACAGACATCTAATCTACCGAAGGTTCAAGATGCACTCCCTCCACTCCATTCTACAGGGATTGTGGGAGGGAGACGTTTTTGGCCTTGGTAGACTTGACAGAGGCCTACCTCCATGTGCCCATACACCCCAACCACTGTCAGTTCCTGAGGTTTTGCTATGGCGGCCGCCATTTTCAATACAGGGCTCTCCCATTCGGCCTGTCATCAGCCCCTCGGACTTTTACCAAGCTCCTGGCAGTGGTAGCGGCACACCTCAGAGCCTTACCCATAAGTATCCAATGCTATTTGGACGACATCCTGATAGCATCCTCTTCCAGACCCCAGGAGGAGGAGGATCTGATGTAGACAATCAGGATTCTTCGAGAGCATGGGTTCTCGATAAACCTGGACAAATGCCACCTAGTACCATCGATTCGGCTCTTGCATTTGGGGGCTATTATAGATACCTTGGCCGGACAGATTTTTGTCTCACAGGAGCGTCAAGACAGTATCAGGGAAGTCACGTCGCTGATCCTATCTTCCAGAGAGGCGCCTATCATCTTGCTGTCTCAACTTCTCAGCAAAATGATATTGTGCATCGGGATTGTCCCGTGGACCCGCTTTCACGCCTGAACCCTTCAGTGGTTCCTGCTCCCTTACCAGAGGGTGAGCAGGGGCGACTCTCCAAGGAGGGTTCGCGTCCCCTTGCCAGTTCTTCGTTCCCTCCATTGGTGGCAGTCCCGAGCCATGGATCAGGGATGCTTGTACAGGGAACCCCAGAGGATTACCATCACCACCGATGCCAGTCTCTATGGTTGGGGGGCCCTCTTGGGAGCCCAGGTCACCCAGGGGAGGTGATCATGAGAGGAGCTCGCCCACAACATAAATTGGCTAGAGCTCAGGGCTTCCCACTTAGCGCTCAAGGATCTAAGGCAAGAGGTGGGGGGGAGACATGTGCTTCTCCTCATGGACAATGTGGCTACCAAGGCCCACATAAACCGGCAGGGGGGCACACGCTCCAGATCTCTAATGCAGGAGGCAACTCAATTGTGCAGGTGGGCGGAGAGAAACCTGTTATCCCTACGAGCAGAACATATCTCGGGAGTATCTAACATGCAGGCAGACTGGTTGAGTAGGGCCACAGTCGACCAGTCAGAATGGCGACTGCGTCCCAGTCTATTCCAGGAGATGATGGAACGCTTCGGCCGCCCGATTCTGGATCTCTTTGCATCACCAGAGAACACGCACCTCCCGAGGTTCTTTCCTCGATTCCCTGCCCGAGGAGCAGAAGGGGTCAACGCTCTCTAGTGCAGGTGGCCCTGGGACTATTGTATGCCTTCCTCCCCTTCCCCTGATTCCGGGGGCAATCAGGAAAGTACTGCCAGAAAGGGTGGAAGTTCTGTTGGTAGCCCCTTACTGGCCCAGGCGTCCTTGGTTCGCTGAACTGGTGGGTCTGTCAGTCACCAGATCCTGGACAATTCCCCTGCACAAGATCTCCCTCAGCCAGGGCCCGATCGAGCACCCAGATCCAGCCTGGTTTCGGTTGACCATCTGGCGCTTGAGCGGGGGATCCTGAAACGGGAGAAGTTTTCCACAAAGGTCTTTCAGACCATCCAGATGGCCAGAAGACCTTCCACGACCAGGATATGTAATGCAACGTGGAAGATTTTCTGCAGTTGGTGTGCTTGTCGCCAATTGGAACCCATTGTTGTTTCTGTTGCAAAGGTATTAGAGTTCCTGCAGGATGGGTTGGATAAAGGTCTCACCCCCAATACCTTGAAGAGACAGGTGGCTGCCTTGGCCTCAGTGATTTCGGTCAAGGGCTCTACTACTCTGGCCCAACACCCTAGGGTGAAAGACTTCCTTAAGGGAGCCACGAATTTGAGGCCACCGGTGGTCCACCGCTACCCCACCTGGGATTTGCCTAAGGTCCTGCAGGCACTGACTTCTCCCCCATTTGAACCCTTACGTAAAGTCTGCCTTCGCCTTCTCATGTGCAAGGTGTCATTCTTGGTGGCTATTACCTCGGCCAGGTGTATTTCAGAGTTGGCGGCCTTATCCATCAGGAAGGATCTGTGCGTATTCCATGCAGACAGGGTGGTTCTGCGGTTGGACCCTACTTTCCTGCCCAAGGTGAATTTCTTATTCCATCGTTCACAGGAGTTGATTTTGCCTAATTTCTGTCCTGAACATACCCATGCACTAGAGAAAAAAATGGCACACCTTGGACGTTAGGAGGGCCCTCCGTATTTACATTAAAAGAACTTCTTCTCTTAGGAGGATGGAAGCCCTGTTTGTTTTTTTTCAGCGGTCAACTTTGGGTCGCAGGGTGACACCTTCCACAGTAGGTCGCTGGCTCAGAGCCTGCATTGCAAAGGCCTATGAGTTAGTTACAGAGCCTTCCTGTACCCAGGAGGATTACAGCACACTCAACCAGAAGTGCAGCAACCACCACAGCCTGGGCAATGCAGGCATCGATTCTGGACATTTGTAGAGCTGCGATCTGGTCATCGGTGACCCCATTCATAAGACATTACAAAATTTACTCCTTTGCCTTAGCAGAGGCGTCCTTTGGAAGATGAGTCCTGCAGCGTGTGCATGTAGAGGTAGGGACCTCCAACCAATCCAGATCCCACCCGTAGGACAGCCATCAGCCATCCTAGATTCTCCCTTCGGCTCAGTGGAGAAGGGGTATTGGTCCTACCTGAATGCTTTTTCTTGGGGAACCGAAGGGAGAATCCAGTCCCACCCTGTATTCTGTCTGGTCGGAATAGGGAGTCCCTTTTTTTTGCAGTATCAACTGAATTATCTGTTTGAGGACAAGGAGCAGCTGAATTCACTTCAACGTCATTCAGAACTGGGGACCGTTACCAGGGAGTGTGTCCTCAGTTTTTCAGCTCGGTCTGCAGAGCTAGGAGACTAGAGACCCATCCTGGATTCTCCCTTCGGCTCCCCGAGAAGAAGCATTCAGGTAGGACCAACGCCCCTTCTCCTTTTATGTTCAAGAGAACTAGGGAGGGTTAAATCAGATATGTCTCAAATTACAGTTCTGCTTTGGCCTCAGATTTATTTTCTCTGACCATTGTCTTGGTTGTGGCTCATCCTCCTGTTTGTCAAAATTATCACTATTACTCATTCCAACAACATTAAAAATAGAAGGAGACTAATATGTAGACCAACTGTAGGCATGCTGTTGACTCAAGACTCACACTTCTTGAGTCTATTTAGCAATCAGTGCAAAATCATTTAAGAGTTATGCGGTTATTCATCCAGTTCTAAATCCACCAGAACACTCTAAAATCTCTCCTACATTTACCTATGTTATCTACAAGGATGTAATGAAATAGCTCTGGAAACATATTAGCAAAATCAAGAAAAATATATCTATCCACAGCATTCACCCAAACTAATTAGGGGATAATTAAAATAGATAAAATTATTCAAAAACAAATTGTTCTTCAAAAAACTATTATTGCTCCTCCTTGCTTGACCCTTTGTATCTCCAAATTCAGGACATTAATTCCCTGTTCTGGGATAAAAATACATGTAACAACAGGATGGGCAAAGGAAAAGTAAGTTAGGATACCAGTACAGATGAAGCTGGCAGGGGAGTTACAAGCATCTTATCAATTAATAATTGCAGTGCATGAAGGAAGGAAGGAAGGAAAGAAAGAAAGAAAGAAAGAAAGAAAGAAAGAAAGAAAGAAAGAAAAGAAAGAAGAAAGAAAGAAAGAAAGAAAGAAAGAAAGAAAGAAAGAAAGAAAGAAAGAAAGAAAGAAAGAAAGAAAGAAAGAAGAAGGAAAGAAAGAAAGAAAGAGAAAAGAAAGAAAGATTGTGTTTGGTCAGTTTTTCTGAAATATGTTAAAACTGTTGATATATATCAGTTTAGCTGTTTCTGCTTAATTGTGCTTGCAAAGTTTCTGTGTTGCAGAACTTCTACTTTTGAATTCTGTAACAAAATGTTCTAGATTTAAATGCTCTGCTATTTCTTTGTTCTTATTTATATCCATTAATCATTTTGTGAAATGTCTGACCTGTTCATCCTATGTAGAATCCAGAGACAGAGATCTGTCAACATTGTCTTGCTCTCCTGGAGTTTACAAATCATTATATTTTCTTTTTCTTTTTTCAATCTATATGTCAATAATCTTCTGGTTTATTTGCAAATTCAAAATGTCTTTGTTTTACATAATTCAATTTTATTTACATTTTCAGAATGGTCAACATAGTGTAGAGCTTCCTCTGAAAAGACTGCTGGCAATCAGACTCTTCTATCCCTTTCCCAGGGGACCAGCCCAACCTGGTCCACCAATACAGGGAGTTGCAGGCTTCTATTGTGGCCATTTAGACAAACTCAAACAACACAATAATTTAAAATATTAAACCTTATGGTGAGCAATGTTGTACAAGCTGTTGTCACACAAATGTGTCCTCTGCAAGCCAGTTGAGAGGCCTAAGGATTCTCCCTCTCTTGGCAGCCAGTATACAGTATTTAGGCTGAGATATAGCCATGTTTTCTTCCTTAGGATGGCAATCTCTCTCTTTCTGAAAGAGTGCAGCCTCATTTCCTCACAATAGCTTCGTTCTTGTTCCTCCCTTTCAGTCCTTTTATCCTCAACTGCTTGAAACTATCTTCCTACTTCCAGCACTCCAATTTTAACTCCCCCTGCTGGGAATTTTATTTCCCAGAAATCTCCTTCAGGGGCCCTTCCTGTCTCAAATCCACGGGCAAGGCCCCAACCAATCAGCCACCAGGGAACCCTGCTAATGGAAAAGGCTACACAATAATTGTTGGCATAATAATTTAACTTGATGTATAGTTTTAGAGTTTGTTGGTCTTCTGTAAGTCAGATTTTTTTCATTTTAAATTCATCCAATACCTTTTGTATCTTTTCTTGAGAGTTTTTTTCTTTTCTAAACAATTGTATTTGATTAAATAATCTCTCATAATGACTTTGCTCACTTGCCAAACAGTCATTAACTGTATCTTTACCCAAATTATTGTTAAAATATTCATTAAATTTCTCTTTGCAGTTTTAAAAAATCTCCTTCTGTAGAATAGTGTCATTTCAGTCTGTATATAAACCGTGAGTTCCTTCTTCTAAGTGTCAGAAGAACTATTTAATGATATGAAAAACTTTGCAATGTAGTAGCAAGTACAAGAAGCAGAAGCTTTATATTTATACAGACCAGTTACCCTAAGCCATGGCTTAGGGTAACTGGTCTGTATAAATATAAAGCTTCTGTGTTTCTGTGCTTCAGTTCTGGTGGTTTTGGCTTCTGCTTCTTGTACTTGCTACTACATTGCAAGAGCTGCATGGGTATTGCATACATGCATACATGCATTATGTTTTATATTATGGTATATAAAGAAGTTTTTTCTATAAAAGAATCCTGCTGAATTATTTACTTGTGTGCTGGTTGGATTTCTACAAACTCTAACAGGTTATGGGCCCAGAGCACACCAAGCACACAGTAAGGCTGAACTGTTAAAGGACAGCCTGCGTTAAGAGAGCTCTCTGCCTTGATTGAGACAGAAGAATTATATTATTTGGGCTGCAAAAATAGAATGCTTCCTGCAGACTGAGGAGCTCTGGGATATTGTTATTAATCCATCCCAGGTACCATTAGCAGCAGCAGATCAAAGGCAGCATGATAAGGCACATCATCTTAAGTTTAGAAGATGAACAATTCTTGAATGTAGCTGATTTAAAGGCTGCAAATGAGGTTTGGCTGAAATTAAGAAGTGTGCATCTGAGTGCATCAGCATGCAATATTGTGCAATTATTGAGACAATTATACAGAACCCGGTTGCTACACAAAAGACTGTGGAGAAGCATTTGTTGCACATGCAGACTTTATTGAGTTGGAACAGCATGAAATGCAGATTCCTGAATCTCAGAAGGTGCTGTTGGTGTTAAATAGTCTTGATGAAACATGGGACATCGTTTCAGCTGTTTTTGAGTGCAAACCAGAGCAGGACTTATGTAAAGGAAAGGCAGGAAGCCCTTAAAGCCTGTTTGATTTCTGAAGAAAGCAAATGCCATTTTAGAAGAAGCCACTAGGAGAAATTCCTGAGGTGAGAGCCCAAGGAGCAAAGAGAGAAAAGCAACAGACAGGATTTCGGCAGAGATCAGAGATCTCAATAAATATTTTCTACAAAGAAAGAAAAAGTATGGCGGTGTTTCATCTGTGGTGATGAGAATCATTTGAAGAAAGACTGTTTGCAAGGAAGAAAAACAACAGATGGACAAGCTGCTGTTGCAAAAGTTAGCTATTGTAATAGAAGAGACAAATGGTTAATAGATAGTTGGGCTAGTCAAAATTCAAAATTGTTTTTCTGAATGGATCAGCTGAAGGAGATGCAGTAGCCTTGGCAAATGGCCAGAAGGCGAAAGTCACAGCAAAAGGCAGTGTGCTGATTCCCATAATTTACTGAGTGTCTCTGGTCTAAACCAAAAAGGGTTTGAGACCACATTTATAAATGGGAAGTGTCACATAAAAAGGAATGGAAGTGTATGTGCACAGGGCATAAAACAGGATAATCTTTATGTGTTGCAGGGACAAAAGGTTCAATGTGTCCAAACATTTGGAAATGTGGCACAATATGATTCATGCATTCATCTCTTGCACAGAAAGCTTGGCCATTCCAGCTTCAGAGTTTTGCAAAAGATACAACAGTTTGGAGAAGGGTTAAACTTAAAAGAGTGTAAGGCATACTTGGATTTTACAGTATGTAAATCATCAAAGTCCAAGGTATTTCCTGTAAGCAAGAGTAGCACAAGGCAGACAACAAAAGCTCTAGAGCTGGTGCATGCAGATTTGGGGGGCCAATGCAAGCCAGTTTGGGAGGAGCAAAGTATGTGCTGGTCATTGTAGATGACTACAGCAGATTTCATTTCTGCTATTTACTAAAGAGTAAAATAGAGGTGCTACAGAAATTTAAGCAATGGGTAAGCTTCATAGAAAGGAGATATCAACAACAGGTATGTCAGCTGCAAACTAACAGAGGTTCAGAATTCATGTCAGCAAGTTTTCAACAGTGGTTGGGACAGTTAGGAATAAAACACAGATGCACAAATCCGAATACAGCGGCTGAAAATGGTATAGCTGAGAGGTGGAATAGTGTCTTACAAACAATGAAGGACTCACTGCTGGAGGATTCTGGTCTGTGCAGGTCATACTGGGGTGAAGCCATGTTGACTGCTAATTATTTAATCAATAGGCTGTGGAGTTCATCAATTAATGATACTCCATATGCAGTGTTATATGGGAAAAAGCCATCTCTGGCACATTTAAGGGTGTTTGGAAGCAATGCATGGGTGCATATTCCAAAAGCAATCAGGAGAACATGTCATCCAAAAAAAGTCAGATTTACAGGCTATGAACCTGGCTCAGAGAGCTATTGCTTTAGTGATGAGAGCAAAAGAATAGTGATTTCAAGATCTGTTAGCTTTGCAGAGCAAAATTGGGAACATAATTGATGTCAATTTTTGGAATGATCCAGTTAGTGATGGTTACCATTTAGTGATGGTAACTCACTTAGTGACAGTGGAGAAGAAATTGAAAAAGAACAAGAAAAGAAGTCAGGAGAAAATAATGACTCAGATATGAAGCCAGAGAGGGTTGAAACACAAGAGCAGTCAATGCCACGTAGGTCAGAGCGATGGAACAAGGGGATTCCACCTGACAGGTATTCTGCTAGTGAAGTAAAGGTGTGTAATTTGCAACAGGACAAATTCCTTGTGTGTTCAATCACACTTGGCCAATAAAGAATTCTATTCTATTCTATTCTATTCTATTCTATTCTATTCTATTCTATTCTATTCTATTCTATTCTATTCTATTCTATTATGTGGTATGAGCCAAGAAACTATAAGGAAGTATTGGCATTGCCCAAAATTGAACAGGTAAAGTAGAAAGAAGCTATGGACAAAGAAATGAAATCCATTGGTGAACATAAAGTGTTCACATCTATGAGTTTACCACAAGGTTGCCAAGCCGTAGGATGTAAATGGGTATACAAAAAGAAACAATGAGGTACAATTCAAGGCAAGATTAATGGCACAAGATTTTTCACAGAGGAAAATGTACACTATGATGAGGTATTCTCATCGAGGGTGAAGAGTGGAAGCATATAAGGTTGGCACTAGCACTGGCAGCAGCATGTGACCATAAAATGTGGCATTTTGATATAACCACAGCATTTCCTCAATGCAGAATTAGAGGAAGAAATTTACATGGTTCAAGGACCAGGCTATGAAAGTAAAAAGCCTAACTGTGTATAAATTGAACAAGGCCATTTATGGGCTGAAGCAGTCAGCCAGGAATTGGAATGTCTGTTTAGATACTGCATTGAAAAGTGATGGGTTCAAGAGTTCCAAGGCTGATGGTTGCATCTCTACTGGAAAGTTACAAGGTGGGGATTGTCAATTGTTAGCATTTATTTCATTGCAAAGGATTTGTCACAGAAAAAAGAATTTGCTAATCAATTAGAGAAAACATTGAATTAAAGGATTTGGATGAAATACAAAATTATCTTGGTGTAGAGATAAAAAAAACTGAGAAAGGTAATTATGTTATCAGCCAAGGAAGGAAAATTGAACAGCTGTTGGAGAGATGTAACATGAAGGATTGTAATTCTGCTCCAACAACTATGAGCACAGATTTTCATAACAGTTTGGATAAAGGCAAAAGTGAAGCCTGTGATCAAATGATATATCAGTCAGCAATAGGGAGCCTGTTATATCTGTCACAGTAGTTCAGACCAGACATAGCTTGTGAAGTAAGCATCCTAAGTCGCTTTACTGCTGCATCAACTCAAATCCAGTACCTGTCAATAGTGGTGTTCCCCAAGGCAGTGTTCTAGGACCAACTCTCTTCATACTCTACATAAACGACCTCTGTGATCATATTAAGAGCAATTGTGTTCTCTTCGCTGATGATATAAAGCTGTTCAATACCACAGACAATACTGCTACCCTACAAAAAGATCTTGACTATGTATCAGAGTGGTCAAACAAATGGCAACTTCAAATCTCAACAAATAAATGCTCTGTCTTACATATTGGCAAAAAAAAATCAGAAAATAAAATACAAGCTGAATAGTCAAGATCTTGTTGATGACTCAAGCTCTGTAAAGGACCTTGGAATACTCACCTCTAATGATCTAAGTGCTAGAGCCCACTGCAACTACATAGCCAAAAAGGCATTAAGAGTTGTTAACCTAATCCTACGTAGCTTTTTCTCTGGTAATATCACACTACTAACCAGAGCATACAAAACATTTGCTAGACCAATACTCGAATACAGTTCATCAGTCTGGAACCCACACTACGTATCTGATATTAGCACAATTGAGAAAGTCCAGAAATATTTCACAAGAAGAGTTCTCCACTCCTCCACTCGTTGTAGAATACCTTATGCCACCAGACTTGAAATTCTAGAACTTGAAAACCTTGAATTACGCCGTCTTCGGTCTGACTTAAGCATGGTATATAAAATCATACATTGCAATGTCCTACCTGTCAATGAATACTTCAGCTTCAACCATAACAACACAAGAGCACACAATAGATACAAACTCAAAGTAAACCGCACCAAACTTGATTGCAGGAAATACGACTTCAGCAATAGAGTGGTCAATGTCTGGAATACTCTACCCGACTCTGTAGTTTCTTCCCCAAACCCCAAAAACTTTAACCTTAGACTGTCTACTATTGACCTCACCCCTTTCCTAAGAGGTCTGTAGGGGGCGTGCATAAGCGCACCAACGTGCCTACCGTCCCTGTCCTATTGTTTCTCTTATTCTTTTATTTTTCTTATATGTACCCATTTCATGTATTCACAACTATGTATACATTTATACTTATTATCTTGTAAACAATTGGCAAATCAAATAAATAAATAAATAAATAAATAAATAAATAAATTGCATAGGATGGGTATAAAAGGGATTCTCGGGTATTTGAAGGAAACTCTGAACTTGGGTCTTCAAATACAGGTCTCTGAAGAATTGAAATGTTATGTTGACAGTGATTATGCCAATGATGTAAAAACCAGAAAGTCCAATTGTGGTATTGTTTGGAAGGGCTTTAATTGGTTGGAAGTCCAGAAAACAACAACTGTAGCCATTTCTACTGCGGAGACAGAACTTATAGCTCTATCTGAACTTTGTTCAGAGGTAACTTGGTACGTACAGCTGTTACAGGATTGAAGCTTAAATGTAAATGTAACAGTGTTCAAGGCTAATGCTGCTTGCACTAAAATGGCAACAGGTGACAGAGTGAAAAATAGAAGCAAGCATGTGGACATTAAGTATTGTAATGTCAGAGAAGCTTTCAAATGTAAATGTAAAGACAGCAAGGAAGTAACAGGCAACAGAGAGAAAGCAGAGCTGCTTAACTCATTCTTTGCATCAGTCTTCACGCAAAGACAAACTATAGCTCAACCCACCAAAAAATAACTGTAATAGACAGACCAGAAATAAAAGTTAAAATAAGCAAAAAAAAAAAGTAAGAGAACACCTGTCTGATCTCAATGAACACAAATCACTGGGGCCTGATGGATTATACCCCAGAGCTTTTAAAGGAGCTGGCAGAGGTCATCTCAGAACCACTGTACAATATCTTTCATAAATCCTGGAGCACCAGGGAACTACCAGAGGACTGGAAAAGGGCTTTAAAAGGGGGGGGGGAAACAGACCCAGGAAACACAGACCAATCACCCTACCATCAATACCCAGGAAGATATGGAAAAGATAATAAAAAAACAGATCTGCCAAATTCTAGAAACAAGTAAAGTAATAACTAGCAGTCAGCAGGGGGTTTGTTAAAAACAGATGATGCCAAAATATTCTTATTTCATTCTTCAACATAGTGACTGTGGACTTAATATACTTAGTTTTCAGCAAGGCATTTGACAAAGTAGACCACAACCTACTTTATGGTAAGCTAGAAAAAAGTGGGGTAGATAGCACCACCACCAGATGGATTCTCAACTGGCTGACAAACCATACTAAATGAGTAGTCCTTAATGGGTCTAAGTCTACATGGAGGGAAGTAAGCAGTGGGGTGCCACAAGGTTCCATCTTAGGCCCAGCACTCTTCAATATCTTCATTAACGACATAGATGAGGGAATAGAAGGGGAACTTACCAAATTTGCAGATGACACTAAGCTGGCAGGAATAGTTAACACCCAAGAAGATAAGCTCAAGATCCAGATGGATCTTGACAGACTAGAACACTGGGCCATATCTAATAAAATGAAATTCAATGTAGAGAAAAGTAAAGTCCTACACTTGGGCAAGAAAAACCAAAAGTACACATATAGACTGAGTGAAAACCAGGCTCAATAGCAGTAACTGTGAGAGGGATCTTGGAGTCTTAGTGGACAACCAGCTAAATATGAGCCCGCAGTGTGCAGCAGCAGCCAAAAAAGCTAATGCAATCCTAAATTGTATTAACAGGAATACAGTCAAGATCAAGGGAAGTACTAATACCACTCTATAAAGCCTTAGTAAGACCACACCTAGATACTGCATCCAGTTTTGGTCACCACACTATAAAAAAGATGTTGAGACTCTAGAAAAAGTGCAGAGAAGAGCAACCAGGATGATTAGGGAACTGGAGACTAAAACATATGAAGAACATTACAGGAATTGGGCATGGCTAGTCTTAGTGAAGAGAAGGACCAGGGGAGACATGATAGAAGTCTTCCAATATTTGTGGGGCTGCCAAAGAGAAGAAGGGGTCAAGCTATTTTCTAAAGCACCCAAAGGCCAGACAAGGAATAATGGATGGAAACTGAACAAGGAGATATTTAACCTGGAAATAAAAAGAAACTTTCTGACAGTGAGAACAATCAACCAATGGAATAGCTTGCCCTCGGAAGTTGTGGGAATGCCATCACTTGAGACTTTCAAGAAGAGATTGGACTCCCATCTGTCAGAAATGGTATAGAGTCTCTTGCTTGGGCAGGGGTTGGATTAGATGACCTACAAGGTCCCTTCCAACTCTGATTATCTGTTATCTGTTAATTAGCTTGCTTCATTGTTCTTCAGAAGACAACCTGGCAGATATAATGACCAAGCCATTGGATGGAGTACACATGGGAAGAATATTAAGTTATTCGGTTTTATGTCTATTCCAGTCATAAAGGGAGAAGTGTCAGTATATAAGAAATTATGAGCTGGGATAGCCATAACAACAAGTCAGCCAATGGGAACTGTTTGGTGACTTAAGAAACAGCACCTGTTGTGAGCCATGCCAGATGGCTTAGAGATTAGCTTAGGGTAACTGGTCTATATAAATATAGAGCTTCTGTGTTTCTGTGCTTCAGTTCTAGTGGTTCTGGCTTCTGCTTCTTGTCCTTGTACTTGCTACCACATTGCAAGAGCTACATGGGTATTGTATACCTGCATCATGTTTTATATTATTGTATATACAGAAGTTTCTTCTATAAATGAATCCTGCTGAATTATTTACTTGTGTGCTAGTTGGATTGCTGCAAACTAATGTGTTAGCTGTGTTGGTGTTCCAGGGCTAGTGGGTTAGTCACTTGGGGAAGGAATAAAAAGGCCTAAATCTAGTCTTTTGGGAGAAGTGCTACACACATACAAAAGGTATAAGCACTCTGAAAGAACAGATTATACTAACTGCTATGAAATTCCTGCTTCTTCCTGAATACATGTACTGTCTCATTAGATATATAGCAGGGAAGGCATGTAATGGATCTTATCTGCTAAAGCATTCTGTCTGAAAATTTCCAGGAAGCAATCTTTTTCTGCTGTGGCACCCTCTTTCTGGAACATCTTTCCTCCTTATGTAAGATTAGCCATGATCTCAATGTATTTAAGACAACTCTCAAAATTTGGTTCTTTTAACAGCTTGGGGACCCAACTATAAGTTGCTAATATAGGAGATTTGCAATTATTCTTTGCTAGTCCCTAAAACTACAGAATTTATTTAAATTATTTTTAATATATGTATAGTTGTCATAACGGGTAGGAAGATTTAGACTGGATCATCAGTCTAAATAATACAGAGATGTGATAGTTTAGTTTCTATGAAATTCTAGGAAGAAAAATCATATGGAGAGAGCAGAGTGAATAAAAAGCTACGCACATGGGGAGAAGGGTCAACTCCACCTCACATCATCAGGCCTTAGGTCAGGGGTGTCAAGTTGGATTTCTTTGAGGGCCAGATCAGCATTGTAGTTCTCCTCCATGAGCTGGCTGGGGAGGGGGGAAGATGGGATAGATGCTTCCTGCACGGCACCTGGCTGTCAAAGTATTGCAGGAGGCTGTGCAGTCCGAAAATAGGGTGTGCGGGGGCTGCACATGCCCCCCCCCCCATGCCCTGTTTTGGCAACCAGAGGTATCATGGTCCGGTCCTTTGCGGATCCTGCCTGTGAGATTTGAATTTGACACCCCCTCCCTTAGATTCTTATAGGACTGTAATCCCTACTCCTTTCTCCGCTGGTCTGTGGAAAATTGTCTTCCACGAAACCAGTCCCTGGTGGCAAAAAAGGTTGGGGACTGCTGATCTAAAGCATTTGTAGTTAGGGAAAGAGAGAATGAAAAGGACAAAATGGATAACATTCAGATTATGATACATCTTCAAAAACATTCTTGGACACCAAAAATCTTTTTTATCCTAGTTTGTCGGTGAATGATTTATTGAAGAGTGGTTATATCGACATAGAACACTATTTTTTTATCCAAAAATTAGTCCTCATTTAATAACCATAATTGGGACCAACAACTTAGTTGTTAAATGAAGCAGTTTCTTAAATGAACCACAACTGTGCTTATGATCCTACTTCCGCTTTTTTTTTTTTTTTTTTTTTTTTGCTTTACAGACCTGAAAAAGTTACAAATGCAAGGATTGGTTATAAAATTGCTTTTTCATCACTGCCATAGCCACAAAATGAGGGGTCTGTATGTGCTTAGTGAAACAAGAAAAAGGAGAAAACAAAAAACATGCTAGCTTGATGCAATCAAAGCTGATACAAACAACTGAAAGAAGCTGTGCTTGATAGGGTAGTGTAAAGAGCACTTGCCTATAAAATCGTCAAAAGTCGGACACGACTGAATAGTGAAAATCACTGCTACTTTATTTTCAGTATGCTACATAATGTATCATTTGTCTTTTTTCCTTTGTCCTCTCCCTTACAGGATGACAAGGATTTGGTTCATGAATTTGTTATAGCAGAAGGCCTGGCTTGTTTAATAAAAGTGGGAGCTGAGGCAGACCAGAACTACCAGAATTACATCTTGAGAGGTACAGAAACTTAATCATACTAGCTATGTATGTTTCACATTACAACTCATCTTCTATTGCTCTCTTTCTGATTAGTTTCATTTTAAACTATAGTTATAGCCAGATCAATATGCCATTTCTACTATTTTTAGAATAATAGTCATCCTTCTTATTCTTTATATTTTTCTCTTGTCTTTTCCTGACAATTTATTCTGATAATTTTTCCTACATTTTAACATGCTGTTCTTCAAAAGAGCTTCATCTCTGATTTCTCAGAATGGCTTTCATCCCTTTAATTTTCCTCATATTTTTCTGTTCCTTAGAAAAGAAAATTATCTGTATAATTTCTTTCAATGTTCCCAGTATGCACATTGTGTGTGTGTACGTGCAGACACATTTGAGTAAGTCTTGCCTCCTAGCAGCTGTCTGAACCAGTTTCTGCAGTTTTCCTGGCAACATTTTTTAAAGTGGTTTGTCTTTGCCTTCTTCAAAGAAGAAATTCGAAGCAAACGACTGGTCTAAAGTCACCCAGCTGGCTTCTGCCTAAGGCATTACTAGAATTCACAACCTCCAGGTTTCTAACCTAGTACTTTAACCACTAAGCATATGTGGCTCACAGGCATATAACATACATACATATAACAATAACAGTATTCACATGTTCAATAAACAGTATTATATAAAAGATAGAAAAGGATTAAGAAATGATTAAGCCAGAGAAATTAAAAGCATGACAAATACAGCAGAATCTGGAGAGATATGGTAAACTGAATATGTCTCCACAAAAAAATGGACCTTACAACTGCAGCAAAGATGAATAACTGGTGAATAGACCAGTCTCTTAAAAAGGCAAGGAGAAGACAGGAGATTGTCCACATGTACTTTGGATGGCTACTTCTCACATCTGCAGAATCAGTGATTTTCTGCGAGTTTGATTTGCTAGGAGATAATGGGATCAGCTCAGACATGGTGGAATCTTTCAAAATACACTAGGTTTGTAAGCCTCACTTTCTAATTATTTTTGGAAACTGTCTATTAACCTTTTAAATCTTAAAGCTATTAAAACATTTGGAATGACAAATTTGAAAAGGCATCAGGTGAGTTTATTTTCAATTCTTATCAAAAGAAAAGATAATTAGGAAGTTCAGGATTTGAAAATAAGCAGCAGAAAATTAAATGAGAATTGATCTAACAAAGTTATAACTGGATTAATAGTCCAGAGAAATTTAGAATATATATTTACTATAAGGTATTGGAATTGACTATAAAAATATCTATGGAGATTCTCAGTAATCCAGGTCATGGTTGTCCCAAATGTGCTCCCCCAAAGAGGAACATGACTTTAATGTTTTTCTTTGAAGATGCTCTTTTCATCCAAGAAGCTTCTTCAACTCTTGTCTGAATGGTGGGGAATGAAAGGATTTATATTTCTTGCAGACACCTGGTCATTTGCATTCTTTTACTATGTTTAAGGCCACCTGGAGGTTTATCTGTGTCATCAGGGTCACTGAGTGGTGCAAATGGGTGCGGAGCCTTCTTGGAACTGTTGAAAGGACTATGTTGTAGATTGGTGATAGATGATTTTGTATCCCTCCCATTCTGTTGAGAGAGGGGTGTTCAATTTTGACATAGATGGCTGCTTTGACCCTTCTTTCAAACCAGTGGTCCTCTCTGTCCAAAATGTAAACTTTGCTGTCTTCAAAAGAGTGGCTTTTGTCTTTTACTTGCAGAATGACTGTATTTGTAAAAAGAGAACCATAATTAAGATATTGACAGGTCTACAAATATAATCATAATTATAAATATTGAATTTTCCAGTAACTGAAGGAAAAATATTATATTAGAAAAATATTTTTTCTAAAGCAAAAGAGAACCTACTAAAAAGAATAGTATCCAGTTAATTCATTCTGAATTCACAAACATTTTAATGATTTTCTGCAAGTAAAGTGGTCTTATCAGAAAATTACACGTGATTAATATGTCACATTATCATACATACAAATTTTCATTACTAGTAGGGAACACTCTTCCCAAATATTCTAAAGTTGAAACTCTTTTTTTAAACACAAACTGTCTAGTGCAAGGGATCATACACCCATTCTATTTGTGTATTCTATCAGGACAGCAGCAATATTATACAGTCCGTCCCCCCCCCCCCAAAAAAAAATTTTTTAGATTAGCTTTCTCAACATATTTCTTTTAGCTGTTTATTAGCAGGACCATCATTTTGAGGAGGTGGAGGGAGCTAAAACTTGGAAGTACTATTTTTCAGTGATGCCTTCTGGATTGAAGATCTACTTATCTCTATCATTGTCTGATTTTTAAAAGCTAAACATTGAGCTTTTCCAGAAAACTTTTGGGCCTGATACCACATATTTTGTTTGGATATTATTTCTCTTATCTTTTATATTTATTGTTAGACCTTGCTTGTTTAATATTTCTTTACTTCATTTCCAAAGTTAAAATACAAACTTAACAGAAAACAGGAAAACAAAAAAAAAGCAAAACTAAAGACAAAAATGTTCATTAAAAACATATACATAAATTGTCCCTCCAAGCTGAATGCTGATAAATATATTTCAACAATGTTTCTCATACACATACTTTCAAAAGAGGTCTACAATTTATAAACTTCTACAGATCCATTTGCCCAATGAATTTTGAGCTACCATCTAGCTACCATAAGAAAAGTTAATAGGGTTAACCCCAACAACAAAATTAAACTTCAGAGTACAATCTATTATTGTATTTTACACGCAGAAAGTCCATAACAGTTTCTAATCAACCATAAACTACTGCAGTCATTATCGCTAATCTGTCCAGGATCAAATGTCTTCAATTGATTTTTTAATAATAAAACATTTTCTTAAAATTATAACTGGGCTATTTCTAAACAATTGCATCTCATTTCCCAAAGTCATAGATCTCTGTTGTGAATATGTCTGCAACACTTATTGTTCAGAATGTTTTTGTGTCAATTGAACCACAGCATCTCTTAATAGTTGTTGTCAGTGTGCCAGCCTGCTTTGCCCCATCACTGCTTCATGGCGCTCCATGGTGCCACTGCTGTGGTATTGTGCCAATTTGACAAATTTATGGCTGCCTTGAGGAAGCAATTCAAAGATCCACTTGCCAACTGGAAAATCCAGACCAGAATCAAACCCCTCAAATGAGGAACCTTGGCCAGAAAGCTAGCAAACTGGCACCAGGGCTGGTATGTCTTGGTGGACGAGATAGAAATAGACCTGACCAAGTACCATGCTCATTTCAATTGAGAACAGTGATAATCATTTGGGACAGAAAAATAAGAGCCCTCAAAATTAGGTAAACATATCTCCAGCCGTCATCACCATAGATGCTTTCAATGCAGCAAAGAAGATCATCAGGCTGCTGACTGCCAATCCTGGCACCTACCCCCTCCCGGAAGCCAAAAATGGGTGGAAAGGGGCCACCAAGCCCAGAAGAGTGGATGTCATAGAGTTTCTTCTTCCACCAGTGATGGTGAGGGAACTCTAACCAAAGATCCCAAGACCAGAACAGAGAGTGACAGTGGAGGAGACGATGACCCATTGGTAACTTGCACCATAATATCAGTAACTATACAAGTAGAACTAGTGATGACTATCTTGGGCACAAGGGTGAATTAACCACTCTACTGGATTCTGGGTGCACCTGATGCCTAGTTAGATCTGGCATATGAGGTAACTGGGGATGCATTTCAGAGAACTGAAAACTCCAATAGCATTGTCCCAGCTACATGGGTCAATAATGGGTGGGTGGGGAGGGCACCGTGTTCATTATGGAGTCAATAACAGTGATGTAGCAGGGGAGCTGTTCTCCTTCAGATAGTAAAGAAGGAACCCTGCAGACTTGTGCTACGCTTCTCAAAAGCTCTCGAATGCAGAGCACAGGTTTGGGGAAAGGAAACCTATCCAGTGCAGTGGATACTTCTCACCTGGAGGCATTTTTTGGAAGGTAGCAAAACCCCTTTTGTGGTGCGCATGGACCACAAGAACAAAAGCATTAAAACATCTTGAAAGCTATCTCCAAAACAAGTGCGATGGGTTTCATCCTATGCTATTTACCTGGGAGAGGAATTTCCTGGCCTTCTCCGGGTTCCAGATTCTCAAGATCACAGACCAAAATGGTGCCTCAAGTGGGTGCCTCTTGAACGTGCACTGAAAATGTCCTTAATCAGGGATGGTTGGTTTACCCACCAGCAATCAGACTTCACTCTCCCCAATGACAGAGTGGGTAGGAAACCAACACTACATGTCCAAAGGCCAATGGCTACCCATCCTACAGCGATGCTGTAAATAAAACATCAATTCTAGTGGACCCACATGAAGAACATAGAGTGATAGGTTGTAACTGCCCGGTGTGCACAGCAGCAAAAGGCTGCCCTGGCAAACTAATTGGGTTACTACAACCAGTCACAAACCCCAAGGCACCCTCAAAAGAAATTTCCATGGATTTCCTGGTTGAGCTGCCTGAAACCTCTGGGAACACAATAATCTGGATTGTCATCGACCTTTCTCTAAACAAATACACATCCGGGCATGCTCCCAAATCCCCTCTGCATGTACTCTGGCAAAGGTCTCCGTGCAGGCTTCACAGGATCCCAGACCAAATCATCTCAGATAGGGATGTCCTATTCCAGTGATGGCTAACCTTTTTGACACTGAGTGCTCAAAAGTGCAAGTGCGCGTGAATGTGCGTACGTGTGTGCAAACTCCCAAAATGCAATGCATGCACATCCCCTGCGCATGTGCCCCATACTTGGACTGTATCAGCTGAGCCTCCAAACCATCTCTCTAGAATAATGAATTA
This sequence comes from Notechis scutatus, assembly GCF_049901735.1. Classification (NCBI taxonomy): domain Eukaryota; kingdom Metazoa; phylum Chordata; class Lepidosauria; order Squamata; family Elapidae; genus Notechis; species Notechis scutatus. The sequence goes on along the minus strand of NC_142025.1, from coordinate 80,500,927 downwards.
AATCCCTTCAAACTACCTGGCCTATTGGGCACAAGGCACTAGAAGATGCACATGAAATCATTAAAAAGTATCTCTCCACCAAATGCCTGCAGCCCAGACAACAGTTTAAAAAATTGGATCCGAAGTATATCGGCCCATTTTCCATTGGCTGAGTCATTAATCCAATAACAGTTCAAATAACACTGCCAAAAACCTCAGGCGCAGCCATGCAGTTTTCCACAACAGCCTGTTAAAGCCAGTCACCACATCCCCTTTGCTTCCCACAACGAACCTCAAGGTTGTAACTCTGCCACTTTTTTCAGTGCCATTGTAACTTTAAACAGTCACTAAATGAACTGTTGTAAGTTGAGGATTACTTGTATCTGTATGTCATCCTTTGACTGATTTATAACTGTTGTAACTGTTGTAAAATCGTCAAATCTTTCATCTAATTTTTTTTCTTCAAAGGCTTCCAAGAAAGCTTTAATTAGTTAAATGGATCTGCAATTTGTCTTTCTTTTGTATCTCTTTTTCTGCGCATTATAAAAATATATAATGTATAACAGTCAAAATACTTTATTGTTTTTATTTTTCATATAATTCAAATTTCTTTTATAGCTTGACTTTCACAACAAAGCACAGGCAATTCCTCTTCACTACAAAAGAAGTAGATGTTCTGTAACAAAAGGACAGCAGGAAAAATTAAGATAATTCCCCACAATAGAGATAAATAGAAACAAAAGAGAACATTCTCATCTCTTTAGAAAGAAAAAAGACAATATGTATACTCTGTGTGTGTGTGTGTGTGTGTGTATACAAAATTCTTTTAAAAATTAATAAAATACACAATCCAGTAAATGTAAATCAAATCAATTTCCATATGCCAAAATGTTTCATAGATCCAAAGCAAAGCAGTAAAATAAAAGTTCATATTTATTCTAGCAAGGGTATAAAATAAATCAGCATTCAACTAGACTAGAGGTGTGAAACTCAGTTTCATTGAGGGCCACATCAGGGCTATGGTTGACCTTGGGGGGCCAGGTGGGCATGGCTGACTGGGTGGGTGTGGCCAGCTTGATACCACTCCCAAACTGCTGGCATGTTTCATCTTCGCATTGGGTAGACCGGGCCGAAGCAACACGGATAGACCAGGCTGAAGCAATGTGGCTAGACTGGGTCAAAGCAACGTGTGCCAGCCCCTTACATTTTCCAGGACGGCCCCAAGGGCCAGATGTGGCTCGCAGATTTTGTATTTGACACCCCTGAGCCAGACAGTTAATTAAACATGTAAATCAAAAGCAAAAAAAAGTTCAAAACATGATATTTAAAACCAAGGCACACTTTCAAAAAGCAAACAGTGACAGGAAAAGATGGAGAAAATTGTAATCAACTAGATTTCTTTAACCAGGCAAGTCCACAATTGTCGAAGGGTCATCTTAGTCATTCCTAGTTACTTCTTTTAAAATCTGGGTTTTCATGCCAAAGGACTAGTTTTGGTCGCAAAGTCAACTGTTGGTCAGCAGGAGAAAAAAATGGTCCAGTCACTCAATGTGCCATTTTCTGGAGATCTCCCGTTATACCTTATTATAACAATAGTTTTATGGTAGTCCTTAACTTACGACCAAAATAGAGCCCAAAATTTCCATTACTAAGCAAAATAGTTGTTAAGTTAATTTTCTCATTTTATGAACTATCATTGTTAAATGAATCACTGCAGTTCTTGTTAGTTAACATGGTTATTAAGTGAATCTGACTTCTACTTTGCCACAAGTTTACAAAAATTAATCACATAACCCCAGGACACTGTAACAGTTATAAATACATGCCACTTACTGTGTCCAAGTTTTGATCAGGTGACCATGGTCATGCTACAGTGGTTGTTGGTGTGAAAAATAATCATAAATCACTTTTTCCAGTGCCACTGAAAGTTCAAATGGTCACTAAATGAATGGTTGTAAGTCAAGGGCTACTATATGCCAATAAGAAATTATATTTAGATTGTGAAAAACTTCCGTTTCAGTCTGATCAAAGTTTGGCTCTTGATCAACTCAGTGACTCCTTTCAGTTTACATTTGATAATTGTATGGTTTTAGCTTGTAATAGCAAATTGTTTAATAAAACAATTTAAAAATATAATCTTTATTTCCTTAGCACTGGGACAAATTATGCTGTATGTTGATGGGATGAATGGACTAATAAATCACAATGAAACCATCCAGTGGTTGTACATACTCATTGGGTCTAAGGTAAGAATGTTTTTTTGGGATATTTTTACTACCGTTTTTCTTTTTAAACATAGTTCTGAGCCATATCTGCTCAAAAACAAGCAGTGACTATGCTGTTTTAGGATTTTCCAAATTTCTTAGCTACTTGAAACCATGCTTTGCATAACATTGCATATCTTTATGTTGCTAACATGATTTGGATCTTGATACTTAAATTTACTTTTCCACATTAATTCCCCTTCTTAGCCTGAGAAATTCATACTTCCTACACTTAATTTGCTTCTTTCTGAACATGTTCTATGCTCACAATTAAAGAGGAAAAATATATTAAAAAGTTAAAAGATAAATTCAAAAATAGAAAATACAAGGTGAGTAGAGTTTTTCAGCAAATTTTATATGTTAATGATAACTGAGCATTAAAAAAAATGAAAGTGAAGGTTACACAATCCAATAGTTTCTGAATTTGAACAAGAAAATAAAAGATGATTAGACTTACAACCACACAGAAAATAGAATTAGCTTTTAGACCATATGCTTTAACAGTATCTTGTATAAATTATGGCATCAGTAATTAAAGGTGTTTAGATAGCACCTAAAGAGTGATTTAAAAGAGTAACGAACTAGGCTAGACTAACTATTTATACATGTTTTATGGATTTGCTTTTTGTTCTACTTTGACATTTAATTTAGAAGATGAAGCATATTTTTGTTCAATCAGTTACTTAGGAATAGCGATGCTGCTACTGCACTGATTTATTTCCACATAGGATTAGCCTGCATTGCAGTAAAAGAAAACAACCATTCTGCAAATTTTACAGTTTGATTTATGAATAGCTGTTCTTCCCTTGCAGTTTCGCCTGGTTGTAAAGACAGCACTGAAATTGTTTCTTGTTTTTGTGGAGTATACGGAATCCAATTCATCCCTTCTTATTGAAGCAGTGGCTACTGTCGATGCAAAAAGGGGTGAGTCATATTATGCTTCTAAGGGGAACTAATTGTGAATTATTCTATTTGTTAAAAGATATTTACACTACAAAAATAGTGTGGGGGTCATTTGATATTTTTCTTTGGATACAAAAAGGGGAGAAAAGCCCAAAACTAATCAACACTCTTAATATTCTTTCCTAAACTATTCATTAACATTTGAATCCAAAACCAGATGTTTATAGAATGTATTTGTTTTTAGAGAAAAATTATTAAAAGGAATTATTAAAATGGGGGGAGGATAGATTGAGAGGGATGCAAAAATATGTGAATATTTTGTTAAACCAAAAGATTAGTCATAGTCTCCAGTACATGTATATTATACAACACCATTGGTTGGATCTCTCTTGAGACAATTGCAATGAATGTTCTGCAAAAGGGATTATTTTGGCATATTCTAAACAACAGTGAATTGATGTCCTAGAATGATTAAAAGATTGCCAGATAGCTCTAAGATTAGTATGAGAAGGCAGTTGTAATACTGTTTTTCAGATTCTACATAGAACTGGTTAGAATTTGTTTGAATTAATTCATTATATAAGAAATTTGGCATCCATCTACACTCCAAACTTGTTTAATTTCACAGTTTCAGTAGGATTTCTAACTCTGCAAGAGTATTTAAATACCCATTCATTTATTTACTTATTTACTTATTTGTTTCCCACCTTTTGTCAGGGTTCCAAATAATACATCCATTTCAAAACAGAACTCCAAGGCAGGGTAATTCTTCAAAGAACAGCTTTATTTAGAGATATCATCTTGGCACAATCCAGTGGAAAGCCAGTTCTAAAACTTCCCGTGCTTTCCACAACCTTAAGAGGAAACATTTCCCCTTTTCTCAAAACAATAAATCACATTACCCAATCTGGAAGCTGGCTGGTTGCTTGGTTACCTCTCTCCTCCTTTTCTACCCAGCCAGCCGTTGAAATGCCTATGACATACCAGAAAGCCATGCTATTTGATATCAATGCCCATCTTACTCTCCTCTCCAGCTCTAAGCTGTGTCAGCCTGAAATCCTGAGAAAGAAACCCCACAGAAACTAAATGGCCATAGCCAGGTCGGTTTCTGGCCTGACAGGCTGCCCCTCCCAATTGAAGGAACCCTCCCACAAAAGAGAGACAGAGCACAGTGAAGTTAATCGAGCACTCCTAACCATCCTCTCCCTCCCCCGGGAGGACCTTTTGGCTTTTGGGGGTACATATCATGAAATTGCTTCACTAACCTATCTGCTCTCACCTTCCAACTCTTCACCCAGGTGGCTTCAGCAAGGGGGTATCCTTCCAGTGCACTAGATATTTCAACTGACCCTTGTGTTCTCTCGAATCTAGGATTTTCTTTACCTCGTAATGTGTTTGTCAGGTTTCCAAGTGATTAAATCCATTTAAAAAGAAAAGTACAAAGTCCATCTTCCAAAAATATTTCTTTTATTTAGGACAGCATCAAATTGGCAAAGTCCATGGTAATTCTGGATCTGGCACAACCCGGAATTACCCCACAATATTACAAGCTAGAAACAACCCCCAAAAGTCACATTCTTTAGTAGAAGTAAATCAGTGTTGCTTGATATCATAAATCTCCACCTCAAGGGGCCCAACCATGGACAGCTTGTTTCCCATGAGAAGAAAGATCACCTAGCCAAAACACTCTCTTTATCTCCACTCCTCCCTCCTTAGGAATGTGTCAAGCTCGAAACCCTTCCCCCCATGACTACCACAGAGAAAGTAAGAAAAAGAATATATACTAAGATTAACTAAAATAACTACACTTATGTCAATTTTGGGCTTGACGGTATTTGGCCTTCAACCACTATTGGCTTGGGTGATATCCTACCTATTGGCCTGAATTGAGAGCCCACAACAGGTTTTAATAAACTGCTGTAGAAGAGCAGATGCACTTTCTCTAACAATTGAGGGAGCTTAAGTTGCAAGTGACCGGGTTAATAACTTTCACTGTTAGGGAAAGGCCCTCTGAACTTCAGACCGATCTTCTTTCAGATATTTTGTGAACAAGTAGACCTTAAACTGCAGTTGGGGACAACAGTGCTTGTCAGCTTGGGTCTTATATGCTTCCACTGCCTCCCATAGGGCTTATTTGGTATTTTCCCAGGCTTTTTTCAATGACTCCATCCACTCTGCTAGCAACATGAAGGAGCGGGGCTCCTGGGGGAGCTCAGGCATAGGGATAAACTCCATGCTGCTAGTGACTTGAAATGGGGTCAGCCCTATGCTACTGTGCACTGTATTGTTGTATGCCATCTCAGCAAATGGCAACAGCTCTGCCCAGTCTGTTTGCTGGTAGTTGACATAGAATCTCCAATATTGTTCCACCATGGCATTGGCTTGTTTCGTGGCCCCATTAGTACTCGAATGGAATACCAAACTCAGCCCTTGTGAGACCCAATGGACCTCATGAACTCCCTCCAGAACTTAGCAGTGAATTGGACCCCCCATTGGAGATAATCCTACGAGGGACACCATGCAACCTGTAGATACACTTTATAAACAGGTTAGCCAACTTCCACACTGACAGGAGCCCTGGGCAAGCTATGAAATGGGCTTGTTTGGAAAACAAGTTGATGACGGACCAGATGACAGTACTCCCTCCACTCGCAGGGAGTTCAACAATTAAATCCATGGCTATTTCCTCCCAGGGTTGGGACGGGTCGGCTACCTGCTGGAGCAGTCCAGGGGGTCTCCCTGGTCTCTTCTTCATGGCGGCACAGGTGGCGCAACTCTTAACATAATCCTCAATATCCTTTTTCATGTTTGGCTACCAGAACTGCCTTCTGGCCAGATGCAGGGTTTTCAGGTAGGCGAAATGCTCCACTTGCTTCAAGTCATGATTCTTTTGGAGAACGCAGAGCCGTAAGCTGCTGGGTACATACAATTTGGATCCTTTCCAGGCTAGTCCATCTTTGAGAGTTAGTATTCACGGGTTGTGTCGGAACCATGGGTCGGCTGGCCTGACCTCTAGTTATGGCCTGTAAGGTAGTTTGGGAGAGGGGATCATTTTATGAACCACCTCTTCACGCTTGCTGTGGTACCATGGTTTATGTGACAAAGCATCCACCAGGATGTTCTTCTTTCCTGGGATGTGCTTCAGTTCAAAGTTGAATCATTTGAAATATTGTGCCCAACGGACCTGCTTTGGGAAGAGCTTGCAGGAGGTGGTTTAGTGCCTCTAAATTCTTGTGATCAGTCCATACCTCAAACAGCACACCACTGCCCTCAAGGAAGTGGCTCCAGGTTAGCAGGGCCCACCTGATTGCTTAGGCTTCTTTCTCCTACACCGCTCACCTCTGCTCAGTTTCAGTCATTTTTTTGAGGGGGTATAAGTACAGGACTGTAAGTTGCTTTCTACATTTTTTGGAGGGGAATGGTTGTGACGGCCACATTGCTGGCATTGGCTTGGATTACAAAAGGGTGTTGAGGATTGGCTCCTTAGTGAACAGCCTCTTCAATAACTCAAAAGCCTGCTGACATACCAGGGTCCACTGTAGGGGCTGACTCGGTTGTAGTTGTTGAGGTCTTCCCCAGTTTTTAACAGTTCGGTGATGGGCAGGATCTCAGCAAACGAGGGGATAAACTGCCAGTAGAAGTTCATGAACCCCAGGAAGCTGTTTTCACGTATGTGGGGGTTGCCAGTGTAAAATGGCTTTTACTTTAGCCTGGTCCATCTCTATGCCCTTGCTCATACTTGGTAGCCCAAGTAATCCAGACTGGTCTTGTGGAACTCACACTTCGACAACATTGTATATAATTTCGCCACAAGGAGTTTCTCCAATACTTGCTGCACTAACTTCACATGTTGTTCTAGGGTCTCTGTGAAGATAACAATGTCATCTAGGTATACAAGGACTCCTTTATACAAGTGCTCATGTAGCACCTCGTTTATCAGTTGCATGAATACTGCCAGAGCACCTTGCAGCCCAAAGGGCATTACTTTGAATTGGAAGCTCCCTAAGGGGCAGTTAAAAGGTGTTTTCCACTCATCCCTTCTTTGATTCGTACCTGGTAGTACGCCTCCCACAGGTCTAGTTTGGTGAACACTTTCCCCTTGGCCAGGTGGGTCAGCATGTCTTTCATGAGGGGAAGTGGGTAGGTGTTCTCCATGCATACGTTTATTCCTCTAAAATCCACACAAAGCTTCATTGACCTGTCTTTTTTCTCCTTAAAGAGGACTGGGGTGGCTACTCTAGACTTAGCCAGCTGGATAAACCCATGGGCTAGGTTAGTCTCGATGTACTTTCTTAGCTCTTTCATCTCTTTCAGGGTCATGGAGTACATCTTTGGCTGGGTAGTTTAGCGCCTGATACAAACTCTATGGCCCAATCTTTGGGGTGGTGATGGGGTAGCCCGTTGTATTCCTCCTCACTGAATATTTCAACCAGGTCCCGGTACTCTCTAAAAATCTGAGGTTTGGCTGGGGGCTGCTGTGAAGCAGCAGTGCCCTTCTCTCTTCACCCAGTGCCGCTGCTTCACTGGGCCATCTCTCCTCCAGCATCCGACTGAGCAGGTTCAGGGCCTATCTCCAGACTTAGTTTCTGTAGCCACCTCCCATGTGATGGTGGAGGACCATTTATCAAACCAGGATAGGCCCAGGATCACTGTTTCTATCTTTTTGGCACCTTGTGCTTGCCCATTTCCAGTCTTATGGGCTCAGTGAGGAGGGTAGAAGCCCTCCCCTCCCCCATCAATGATCCATTATTTTTAAATATTAATCTTTTTTTTAAATAGCTAATACGGGCAAACGAAATTCTTCTTTATAATATTAATATTTCTTTGTTCAGGTCTCAAGCCATGGTCCAGTGTCATGGAGATTTTGGAGGAAAAGGATGGACTTGATACAGAGTTACTAGTTTATGCAATGACTTTAATAAATAAGGTTTGTTTTAATTTGACATACATGTATTCAAATATATTCAGAGTTTTCTATGTTAAGTTATAATTAGAAAGTTATTTTAAAGTCAACAGAGATATTAATATTGAAATGGATTTTTAATGCTTTCTTCCTTTGATAATCTTTGATAATCCTTTGATAATACATCAAGGTTGTTTCAGACTATGTATTATATGATATGATCCACAAAGAGTCAAGAATTGTTAACCAGCAAAATATATTGCAAATTGCAATCAAATGACCACAGGATGCTACAAATAGTTGTATAGGCAAGCCAAGTGCCAAGCATCTGAAATTTAGTCATGTAACCTTAGAGGATGGGATGACACAATATTTTACAATGGCCTGGATCATAAAGCATCTGAACTAGTCCCATCATAATTTCAAACAGTAAGTGACTGATCATAAATTGAGGACTACCTGTATACTACTTTCACTCAGTATTACAAAGAACCAATTTGCTGTAATAGTTAAGGATTAGGCTATAACCCAGGAGACTGGGAGTTCTAGTTCAGCCTTAGGCATAAAGCCAGCTGGTTGGCCTTTTGCAAGTTACTCTGTCAGTCCTAGGAAGAAGGCAGTGGCAAACCACTTCCAAACTCTTGCCACAGAAACTGCAGGGAGTTGTCCAGGCAATAGCCAGGAGTCAATATTGACTTGAAGGCATAGCAAAAAAAACTCACAATAGATGAAGCAATGATAAACTTTGAGATGGAGTGGCCATGATCTAACTTTCTTGACATTCCACCAGCAGCTGTAACTGGCATATCTAGACGCACAATGAAACACAAGTATCCTTGTAGAGCAGAGTTCCTCAACTTTTCTGGGTTTGCAGCCCGGAGGGAGGAGGGGCAGGGCGCCTTTACGCATGCATATGCTTGTGTGAACAGCACCACAAGTGCCCACATGACACTCGTGATGCTAGCACAAATTGGGGGGATACGGCCCACAAGTTGGGGAGTACTTTTCACTACCTCAAAGTTTTTGCTTCGGATTCCTTTTAGGATTCCTTTTCTTATTTTATCTCAGTTCCTAAATTTTACATTAAATTCCATTTTTCCTAAACCCTGTTCTCCTTTCTTGATCCCACAAAAGTAATTTGAGAACCTGAGTCATCTTTAAGCCCACTTCTCACTCTAGTTCAGGGGTTTTCAAACTTGGCATGGATTTCAACTCCCAGAATTCCCCAGCCAACATGGCTGATTGAGAAATTATGGGAAGTGAAATCAACAAATCTTAAAGTTGCCAAGTTTGAAGACATCTGCTGTAATTAAGTCTCAAGTTTAAAACACTTTTTCTAACTCTGAATTCCTCTGCTTTATATAATTTGCATATTACTTTTTATTTTGTTTTTCTCATAATATTTTAATTTCAGAGTCAGATCATTAAAAATTAGTGCTTTTTTGCTGTCCCTGAAATAAATAACTTGTCTGTTTTGATTGATTTCAACTTTCACATCTTAAATCCATCAACACTGTTATGGAAGAATTTGGTTCTATCATAATAGAAAGAAGAAACACACCTTTTCTGAAAAATCTTTATTTATTATTATTGTTGTATTGTAATACAAATACTTTCTGGCAGAACAATTAATCAGTGGACCAGTTTGCCTCTAGAAGTTGGGGTGGTCCAACACTGGAGGTTTTAAAGAAGAGATTGGACAACCATTTGTCTGCAATGCTATAGGGTCGTGATGGCGAACCTATGGCACGCGTGCTGGAAGTGGCACACAGAGCCATCTCTCTGGGCATGCCAGCCATCACCTGTTTCTCTTCTGGGATTCTGGCATGCACCTACCTGCCAGACAGCTGGTCTTCGAGTGCATGAGAGCACTGAAAATTGGAACAGCAGCTCCCTGGCGTGCATGTGAACGCCGGGAAGTTGAGCTTCTGGTTTCCAGCACATGCATGCATGCCGGGGAGCTGTTCTTCTGGTTTTCAGCACGCCTGCACGTGTAAAAACCAGCTGGCCGGTGCACATGCGTGTGCTGGAACCCGGAAGAGCAACAGGTGAGGGCTGGCAGGGAGTTGCTCTTCAAGTTTCCTATGCTTTCCCACCTGCACACTCCCATTTCGGCACTCAGTGCCAAAAAGGTTCGCCAACACTACTATAGGGGTTCATGCCTGAGCAGGGGGTTGGTCTAGAAGACCTGCAAGGTTCCTTCCAGTTCTTATTCTGCTAAAATTAAATACTTTTTATTATGGTTAATTAATTAGTCATATGTGTAGAGTAGATTTGGCATTTTTATCCACCTATTTAGTACTTCCTTATGAATTGGGCTAGGCAGATGTTATTTGATAAGAGTCGCAAAATATAAGCTTTTCCATGTAAAACTGCTTTTTTGCAATTGATTTATAGTGATTTTGTCAATGCTAATCATGTTCAAGTAACTTTAGAGTTTTGACACCTGTGATCATTGGTAATATGTTTGCTTTATTTTACCACATTCATTCAACTTCTATTTGCAGGTCTTTGCTATTTTTTTTAATTAGATGCACATTCAGCTAGATATTTAGACTGGATTTGACATTTATTCAGGGAGCTGGAATATGCAGGTGTCCTTGTTTGATGGTGTTAAAATGATCATGGTTTGTATGCTGTTCCAAGTAAAGCTGTGTTTTGCAATTAACTGATGGTGATTTTCTCAGTGATGATGGTGTTCAAATAGTGCTCCACTTGTTTTGAGGTACACAACTACATGAAATTGCAGCTACCAATTATTTAGCTGATGTGGCCTTCATTTGCACCAAAGTTTCATAGAAACCTTGGATGTCATAATATAATATATTTAATCTAAGCAGTGTGACAGATGGAAATTTTGTCAATGAATAGATTTGCTAAGTATTGAATAGATTTGCTAAGGCTTTTGGATATGGCATCCAATATGCCCATCACCATCACCACCATTGTAATCAAATTCTTTCAGTTTTGAATTTTAGATCTTGGTACAATATGACCCACTCCAATTCTTTGTCTTCTGTTCTATTATCATGTAATACAGCCACACAAATATCCACAATTTTCAACCATAGTTAAATTGGATGTATTGCTCACCAAGACTATATCAGTTTGTATTCAGAAATCCCACAGTATTTTAATCTATCAGTCTATCTTTTCTAAGGTCTTGGACCTATTGTTATTAACTGCCAGATGTTGGCATTAATTCACATTGATTTCTTCTTAAAAAACTAAGGTGTGGTGATATATTGGTGTAGTGTATGTGCAGATCCAGAGTGTGGCCTTGTGTTATTAGTTAGTATTATGGTTCATGACCCAATCAGTCAAATATTTAGACAGGATTTGGCATTTTTATTCTCCTATCAAGTCCTTCCCAAGACCTGGAATAGGTAGATATTGATGTTTGATGGTGTTAAAGATATTATTGCAGGATGTAAGCTGTTCCAAATAAACCTGATTTTTGCAAATAGTGGATAATGATGATTTCATCAATGATAATGATGTTCAAGTGATGCTCCAGTTGTTTTGAGATTATACCCAAGGTGCCTGTCGCTTTGCTTTCTTTTACCACAATCGTTCTAATTTCATATGCAGGTCTTTTGTTTTGTTATTTTCTCCAGTTTTTTCTCTTCTAGTCAGCTGTCTCCAGGTTCTGTGACATCCAGTTGTTAAGTCTGAAGTCATATTTGTTGCAAATCTTATTTCATTCTGAGCCTTAGCTTTCCTGACTTCATCTTTGCAATTTCCAGCTATTTGTTGGTACTCTGCCTTAGTCATGTGTCCCTCTTTCCATTTTTTGTATGTATCCTTTTCAGTTTAGGGAAATTTTTTGTGCAGCCATGCTGGTTTCTTCATGGGTTTTTTCTTTTTCAATGGTATTGTTCTGGGCTTTTATAATCAAGTTTTTCAGAATTACCCAAGCTTCTTGAGTTGTTTTCCTCTTTAAGATTTTCATCCTGGAACCTTTCCCAAGCTCTCTCTGAGGTTGTTGAAATCCGTTAGAATATAGAGTAGAATAGAATTCTTTATTGGCCAAGTGTGATCGGACACACAAGGAATTTGTCTTGGTACAAGTGCTTTCAGTGTACATAAAAGAAAAGATACACTCGTCAAGAGTCAAGAATCATAAGGTACAGCACTTAATAATAATAGTTCTTTTAAAGTTTAAGACACTGATTTGCTTTTGTTTTATTGCTTTTGATTTCATTATATTGAATTTCAATCTGACATGGTCACTCTTCTCCAAAGTTTTGGCAACTTCAGTTCCCTCTATCACTCTTTCTCTTTTAGTGAGAATTGGATCCAATATAGCTTTTCCTCTATTTCCCTTCTCCACCTTTTAGAAGACAAAGTTATCAGCTAGATTGGTAGGAACCTGTTCAATCTCCCACTTGATGCAGTTTGTCTCCCAGTTGATATCAGGACAAAGTCTCCTGTTACTTCTGTGGTATGTTTCCTGTGTATGTGTGTGTGTTGAATTGGTTTGCAAAACGTTCATCTATTTCTTCTGCTTAGTTGGGTGGCAATGTCTTTTTTTTTTCTTTTATATTGACCATATGCATTCTAGGAGGTTTTAATCCTTGGTTTTGCACATTTCTGTATAGATGTAGCGATTGATCTCTTACTTATAATGCAACTCCACCTCCGTATATTTCTTTTGATTAGTTTGAAGTCTTTCATCCCAGTCATGAATTTCATCCCACCAATATTCTGTAATAGCAATTATATCATACCTGCCTTTGTGTACTAGTATTTCAAGTTCACCTTGTTTGTCCCCTAAACTTTGAGTGTTAGCGTATAGGCATTTAAGTCCTTTATGGCTGATTCTGGGCATGTTCCTATATCTCCTAGTTTGTATCTGTGTCTTCTTTTCTTCCCATCACTCATGGTTTGATTGGGAAAAACATTTTTTTAGCTTTTCTCTTGAGACTTGTCCATTATGTGTCAGCATTCCAACCAAACTTTCCATCCCAAATTCAACACTCAGAGACAAAGTCCATCCAAGTAAGAATTTATTAGAGAAGTCATATTGGCATATCTGGGGAAACCCTAAATCTAAATCCCCGCGTTTTCCCCTGCTACACTAAAACTTACACTCAGCCCCTTACTGATGATCCTCAAGTTACACTCTCCAAACCACCTCATTCTGAACTCCCACCAAGTTCAGTCACTCCCCTCCAAACTCCAGCACCTTGACCTTGAGCTCTGGCAAAAGAATGTTGTTGTGGCTATCCTCCCTTCTCATTTCACTCTCTTTCCCATAGTTACCCATACTCGCTTGTGGCAGCCTCCAATCTGATTCAAGATGGATCCCGGGCTGACATTGCAGTTGATTTACTGGTATAGCTCTCACTTTCCTCAGAGCATGCAAGTCCCACAACATGTGAAGGTGGTGCCTTTATATACATGGATCTAAGCATAGTGGCCTTTGTTATTATTATATAATTCTGTGTAGCATTAGTTTTATATATTTCTTATATAATTATTAGGGTTGGTCATACTGTTAGCCAGATGTTTAAACTGGGTTATATTATTATATACAATATAATATTATTAAATTATGATATTATTATAACACACATAGTTATATAATTAATCATTTTTATTCATTATTTTATTATTTTTATATACATAATAATGAAAAATCACAACCGCCAGTTTTTTAGTTGGTGATGGTGAAGAAGAAAGGTAAAAAGAGAAAGGGATAAGGAAAAAGCAAAATTGAAGCCTGCAAACAAAAAAGAAAAAAGCATTAGAAAGATATGACTTCTAACTTTTTTTGATAGGATAAAATAAAAAAACCAATGACCTTTGAACTACAATACTTCTATCACCACTATCAAACCTCAAAGTTAAAATTTCATTTTTTTAGTTTCAAATTAAAAAAGCAAGAGTGGTTTTCAAATGGAAACCAAATTAAATAAATAATAGTCATCACAATAGTCAATTTTGCCTTATCCTCATATTCCATTAATTTCCCCATTGATTTTTCCATTGTGGGTATATGTGATTTTTTCCCATCTCTGTACATAGAGAAGTCTGCTGCTGTTGTCATATATAAAAACAAAGTTATAATCTGATTGTCAATCTAATCTAAAAAAAAGGCTGACTTCAATTATATATTCAGTTTCTTACATGTTGAAATAACTTTTCCTTATAGGCCTTTGTTCAGTGGTGGGCTCCAACTAATTTAACATCTGGTTCGTCCTAAAGACCGGCTGGGCGCAGCTGGGGGAGGTCATGTGACTGAGTGGGCATGGCCAATTTGATGTCACTCACGGCAAAGTGGGGTGGTGCAGGTGGGCTGAAGTGGCGGTGGCCAGAGCTTTTGACTTATCTTTGTGCAGCAACGGTGATTCTCTGATGCCTCATCTCTTGCTGGGTCTTGCTGCCCAACAGTCAGGGTTTTTTTAAAAAGGGTTTTGCAGCAGGAAATAGCAGGCAGCTACCTCCGGCCTTTGTTGGTGCAGCTGGGCACACAACCCTGCTCTGAACACTGGCCTGCAGCCGCACCACTCTTTTTCAGTGCGAGAAGCCTGCAGCCGCCTGTCTTTTTCAGACCTAGAAGCCTGCAGCCACTGGTCTTTTACAGCACGAGAAGTCTGTAGCTGCCATTTTTTGCTGGCACAAAGGGCTTGCAGCAGCAGCCTCTTTGCCAACTGGAACCAAAACTGGAGTGATGGCTGGAGGATTCTTACTCCAGCAAAGACATGTGGTTGCAGGCTTCTTGCACCAGCAAAGACATATGGCTGCAGGCTTTTCACACTGGCAAAGAGTTGGCAGCTGCAGGATTCTCGGTGGGGAGGGACATGGCGAGGCTCAGCTGCCTTTCGGGACCCGCTCTGGGCTGGGCAGGTGGCATGCAGGTGGAGGCTCCAGGGAAGGCCACAGCCAGGCACGTCCTCCGACCCGAGGCAAACGGAGAGCGTGCAGCATGCTGACGGAAGGATAGCAAGAGCCAGGCCAGAAAGGCAACCGAGCCTCGCCGTGTCCACCCTGAGGCAGGCCTTTGGTTGAGTGCCTTACCTTTGTGGGCAGCCATGGTGAGCAGGTGAGGCGTGGAAATCAGCTGGGCCACATGGTCTGGGCAAGCAAAGGAACCAGAGAATAGCTACTATTCTAGCCACTGGCCAAGGTGGGCAAGGCAAGATAGGACAGGGCAGGGTGTGCAGGGCCAGCCAGTGGTGGGATTTGCCAGTTCGCCAAATTGCGCAGAATCTTAACAAATGGTACACCCGAACCGGTGTGAACCAGCAGCAGCCCAACTCTGCCTTTGTTCCTGTGATTTATATCATCCCATTAACTTTCCATTCTCCAAAGTTATCCCAAAAGACATCGGTGGCATATATCAAGCAATGCATAGGACTTCATAGACACTTTAGTTGTACTTGATATTCTGTTCAAAACAAAAATTGAAATAATTCCATTTTTACTTTCAGACATTATCTGGCTTGCCAGATCAAGATTCTTTTTATGATGTTATTGACTGTCTAGAAGAGCTGGGGATGGAAAAAATTTCCCGGAAGCATCTGAACAAGAAAGGATCAGATTTGGATTTAATAGAGCAATTCAACATTTATGAGGTAATATAAAACGTCCTTCTCCTTTACAGCTTGTGAATATTTCATAACATTTGCAAGAAAAGTGCATCTATAGTACCACTTGCCTAGTTATTTTTATTTGGAAAGGCAAAGATAGACATATGCATTACAGATGCAGAAAAATGGTAGCATAGTTTATTGTAAAATGCATTTTTACTAGGCAGGAATAATACCAAAATGAAAGCAAGCATATTTATTTAACTGTGTGACCCAGTTGAACAGGGTTAATATTGATAATAATAAAATTGTTGCAGTGCAGTAGTTTTATTCTAATAAGAAATTAAAACATACAGCATTAAGAAAAGGATCTGCTTGTAAATGCTTCATATGCATAAATATTATTCAGAATGATGCATTAATTGTACAGTAAGTTCTCTTTTATCATTTTATATTAATGCTATTTTGTACCAGGCTTCCAGCTTTGTTTCCCAGTTTTCTTTATAAAAAAACATATTCTTAATGCTATCCAAGACCTTTGTCTCTCCTTCCTTGAACTAGTCATCTCTTTTTTGAGCTGGCCCATGTGGGAATGCTCAAGGAACAGTTATCCAGTGCCATGCCACCTTCCTTTTCTTCCCTCATTGCCTCACTGGACATATCATATAGCAGCTCACAGAGTAGAAGCATCACTCTGGAGCTTAATGTTGCTCCATTATTTAAGAGGAAGGGAAAACTACAGATTTCAGGAAGTGAGATAAAATGTGACTTCCCATATTTCATGTCCCACAACTCTTTGCACAGCTTATCTCTTGGAGTAAGAGGCAAATCAGCGTTTTATTGGCTTCATTTCTCAAACTTCACAGATTCCAGCAACATTATGAGGATGTGGAGCACATTCATTTGTTTGATGATTCTGTATGAAATCAGCTTTTACACATTTCCAGGAATCAACTAAAAAAGAACCCAACATGAAACAACCAATGATAAACTATTTAAGCAAAGACCATTCTTGGGTTTGGATTCTTTGCTTATGCTGTCAATATAGGTGATAAACAATAGCAGTAATAGTACATATCCCTGTTTTATTCCAGCCATTTCTGTTAAGAGGTCCATTGTTTCTTGATTTGTTTTAACTACACTTCTTCAATTCCAGTATAAACTTTTGCTTACTTTAACCCATATTGGGTCAATGTTCACCATAGCAGTTTCCTGTCAGTTTTATCAAATTCTTTCTCTTGGTCTACAAATGTAACAAAGAGATTTCTTATTTTATTCTTTTCTATTAATTGTTCAAGCACAAGCATTCCATCTATGCAGCTTCTATTTCTTCCCAAGCTCATCTGCTCTTCTACTAGTTGCAGTTCTATAGTTGGTGTTAATCTCATTTTTGTTATCTTGGTGTACATTTTCCCTAAATCAGAGATCCTCAACCTCCAGGCCACAGCCTTAGACTGTTCCACGACCCATTGAGAACCAAGCAACACAAACAGCGCGCAAGCCCTCGAAGCTCCATTTGCGCAAGTGGCACATGTGTAAACGAAACCAACCCTTCCCACCGCCACCACTCCAAAACCAGAAAGGTTGGAGACTGCTGTTCTAGTGGCTCAAGAGTGAGATGCCTCAGTAGTGTGTGCATTCTCATTTGTTCCCTTTGTTTTTCAACAGTGGTGTTATTTGCTTGTTGCCAAGCAGGAAGTGTATTAATTATGTCCATGCTGCGTTAAAGACTCTATGAAATCATCTGATGCTGCTTTTCTCCATGATTTGAATTATTTCTTTTTTTTATTAAAAAGTTTTTTATTTTTTATAACAAACATACAAAACAACAAATAAAACCTTCTTTCAATTGTATAGTGTGTCAGTTTGGTATATATATTCTGTGCACAATATCTATAATCTTTTCCTCTTAACTTTACTTTCATATTGTATTAATCAGCTTTCCATATCATATTATATCATTGTTATATTATCATTGAAATTAAAATTTCAATTCCAAATTATCTTTAAGAGCAAATCTCAATTCTTACTAAATTTTATTCATGATATAACTTATTCAGAAATAATAGGTTATAATATCTCATTACTATTATGTTATACTTCAATTTCTCATTTTTCTATCTAACCATTGATAAAATATATCCCAAATCTTATAAGACTCCTTTTTTTCTTGCTCTCTAATTGCTAATGTTAACCTACTCATTTCTGCACATTCCATTATTTTCTTAATCACTTTGTCCTCCATTGGAATTTTTTCATTTTTCCAATTTTGAGCAAATACAATTCTGGCTGCTGTTAAACATTAATAATCAGATATGTTATTTCTTTATTGTAACCTTCAGGTAAAATCCCCAATAAAAATATATCTGGTTTTAAATTTATATGCTGTTTTGTCATTTTTTCCAACCATGTGTGTCCAATACCTTTTAGCTTCCACACATATCCACACATATGTTAATATAATCCAAGTATCTGATGACATTTCCAACATTTTGCTGATTTATCCTTAAACATCTTTGCTATTCTTGCAGGGGATAAATGTCACCTGTAAAACATCTTATACAAATTCTCTTCATAAGCTGTTGACATTGTTAATTTTTAGTTTCTAGTCCATAATTTCTGCCATTTTTCCAAATCTATCCCATATCCAAAAAATTTCCCCCATGCAATCATCATTTCTTTAACTTGTTCTTCTAATTTCACCCCTAGTAAGTAACCATAAATTTTTTTAATCATCCTCTCTTCAGTACCTGTTAGGATTTTATCTAATTCAGTAAGTTCTTACTGTCTTTTTCATATCTAGAATGTATTTGCACATATGAATACCAATTCATATTTATTCCTTGTTCATCTAGTTCTTGCTTTGTTTTGACTTCAACCTTTTCATTTAAAATTTCACTATATCTAACGATATGTTCCATTTTAAAAACAATTGGGTACGCAAATGCCTCTATTGTTGATAATCAGATTGGTACTTTCAAATAATGTTTCCTTATTTTCTCCCATGTTGATAATAAGGCATCTCGAATATAATGTCTCCAAAAATGTCCATGCGCTTTACTTTCCTTATACCACAAAAATGCATGGCACCTCAATTGTAAATCATGACCTTCCAGTGTTAACAGTTTAGTATTTCTCAAAACAATCAATTCTTTCATCCACATCAGTATTACTGCCTGATAATATAATTCCCAATTGAGTAGTCCAAACCACCTCTCATTCTAGTATCTTGTAATAATTTTAGTTTAATTCTTGTCTTCTTTCCCTGCCATATATATTTCAACATCATTTTATTTAAATCGTCAAAATATTCTTTCCCTAGTTTTATTGGAATTGTCTGAAACAAATATAATATCCTTGGTAGTATATTCATCTTAATTGTAGATATTCTCCCTATTAGAGATAGTTGTGTTTTTCCATTTTTTCCCAATCTGTTGCTTTAATTTGTAATAATTAACTTCCTTAAGTGTTCCACATCTTGCTGTCAATTGTATTCCCAGACATTTCACTTTATTTGTGATCTGGATATTCAATCTGTCCATCAATACTTTCCTTTGTTTTTCTGTTATATTCTTAACTAAAATCTTAGTTTTTTTCTTTATTTATTTTTAATCCTGCAACCTGTCCATATTCTTCTATCTTTTCTATCAATTTAGAAGCTGTTTCCAATGGTTCTTCTAATATAAAGACCAGATCATCTGCAAATGCCTGCAGTTTATATTCTTCCTTTTTTATTTTCTTTCCCTTTATTTCTTTATCTTTCCTAATATTTCTATTTAATACTTCCAGAGCCAGTACAAATAACAATGGCGACAGAGGACATCCTTGCCTAGTTCCTTTTTTAATATTAATGTTATCTGTCAAATCTCCATTTATCATTACTTTTGCAGATTGTTTGTAATACATTGCCTCGATTGTTTTAATAAATCCTTCTCCAAAATCCATCTCTTCCATTTGCAATAACATAAATTGCCAATTTACATTGTCAAAAGCTTTTTGCACATCTAAAACCGCCAAGGCCATTGGCTTCTCTGGATGTGCTTCATAGTATTTCAATTTATTCAAAATTATTCTCGTGTTATCTTTTATTTGCCTCTTAGGCAAAAATCCATTTTGATCAGGATGTATAAAATGGTTCAAATATCTTTTAAGTTTTTCTGCCATTACTGAGGCAAATATTTTGTAGTCTGCATTCAGCAAGGATTTAGGTCTTTATCTGTTATAGATCAGTATCTTCTTCCGGTATAAGAGTAATATACGCCTCTGTCCATGAATTAGGTACTTTAGTTTTTGTCAAAACATCATTCATTATTTCAAGCATTGTAGTGTTTAAAGATTCCTGCAAAGTCTTATAAAGTTCCTCTGGTAGCCCATCTGGGCCCAGTGCTTTTCCAATATTTTGTCTACTTATCGCCTCTGTCAGTTCCATCATTGTTATTTTCCCTTCTAGCATTATCTTAGTTTCCTTGGATATTTGGGGCAGTTCTGCTTTTTGCAGATATTGTTCAACTTTTCCTTCTTCAATATTCTCTTGATTGTATAATTTCTCATAGTACTTCTGTACTATTTCTTTTTTTCTTCATGTCCATAACAAACCGTTCCATGTTCATCTATTAATCGTATTATCCTTTTCATTTCTCTCTCCTTTTTCAATTTATATGCTAACCATCTACCTGGTTTGTTTGCATTTTCAAAAAAGTTCCGTTTAGCTCTCCTGATTTTTTGTGCCAATTCTTCTTTTTCCATCAACCCCATTTTGTGCTTAACTATTTCCATTTGACTTTTAATGTCCTTTTTTTGTGGATGTCTTTGTAGTTCTTTCTCCAGTTTCTTGTAGTCCTCCTCTAATATTTGTTCTGCCTGTTGTTTCTTAATATTCCTTCTTCTCATATAAGTTATAACCAAACTTCTGATATAGGCCTTCATAGTATCCCATATATTTTGTAATGAAGTTTCCTCTTTATTATTTTCTTTAAAGAAAAAAGGCAGTTCTTTTTCCATATTTTGTATAAATACTTTTTCCTTCAAAATTGAATTATTCAAAGTCCATCTTGATCTTTTCTTTTGTCCCTGCCATTTGACCCATATTGGATTATAGTCTGCCCAAGTACTTGTCTCAATATTTATTTCTTGTATGTTGAAGATTAGCTCAGTTGACATCCAAATCTTACCTATTCTTGACCATAATAAATGCCTGTTAGATTAAAATGTATATTGTCTGTTCTTAGCATTCATTTTTCTCCAAATGTCCCAAATACTTAATTCCTGTACCACCTTGAAAAGGGATTTCGGCAATGTCTTTCTATTTTTTTATTAACTTTCTATGTTTTGTAGTCCAATTCTATATCCGCTATACCTTTGCAATCTCCAAGAATTCATATATTATCATATTCCAGTTCTATTATTTTCTTATGCAATTTTTAAAAAAATTCTTCTTGCTTCTCATTTGGTGCATATATTGCTATTAAAAGCATCTTTAAATTATTGTCAATTATTTCCACCATCAATATTCTTCCTTCATCATCTGTAAAAATTAATTTGGCTTTTATTGTATTCTTGATATATAGGACTACTCTTTTATTTTGTTGTGCCAATGAAGTGTATAAATTCGCAATTCTGGAACAGTCCAATACTTGGACATGTTGCTTTTTAATATGAATTTCTTGCAAGCAGATTATATCAAATTTTAGTTTTTCTAATTTATGAAATGCTTTTTTCCTTTTGATGGCCGAATTCAATCCATTTATATTTATTGTAATCAATTTCTTTTCTTCCATGGTTTACACTTTATATGTAGGGTTTATTGTTTTTGTTGTTCTCTTGCTTCTTTTGGTTCCACCCTTCCACCTACTGCTCCTTCTTCTCGTGTCCTTTCATCTCTTTTTTCTTTTTCCCTTTCTTCGACCATCTCCTCTCAAGATTTAACTATTTCATCATCTCTTGTTCTCTCTTCTTCTTTTCCTCTATAAAGTATTCATTATAGAATAGTTCTGCTTTCTCTATTGAATCCAATCTATGTCTTTGTTCTTGCCAAGTAAACATTAAACCTTCTGGAATAATCCATCTATCATTCACTACCTTCTTAATTAAAATTTTTGTCAAGAATTGATACTCTCTTCTCAGATCTCTCACTTTTCTTGATACTTGTTTTAAGACTATAATCTCCTTTCCTTTATATTTCAATGGGTCATCTCTTACTTTCTGTAGTATTTCTGCTTTAATTGCTTTCTTAGTAAATCTCACATGGACTTCTCTAGGTAGTTTGTTTCTCATAGTATATCTTGTAAATACTCGGAACACTTCATCAATTCCATCCATCGTTTTTTCTTTTGATATCTCCAGAGGTCCTGCCAACACTTCTATCATTATTTCTGCAACATTTTCTCCCTTTTCTTCCTCAATGTTTTGAAATCTGAGGTAGAAATCAGCTCTGTCCATCTCCCAGGCAATCATTCCCTTTCCCATGTCTTGCTCAACTGCTATCAGCCTGTTATCTATTTCTCCACCTGTAAATGCAACACAATAAAACTAAATAGATCCCAATGGCAACAATTAACTTTATTACATACACCTTATCAAGGCTCTGTATTAAAAATATTTAATTATTCCACCTTCTCCAGACCTCAACACTTCCACTGAAAGAAGAGAGTAATGGGCCTTCACACTATACACTTATAAATCAGCTATTACTTTCTCAGCTGTAATCCTTTTAACTCTTTCCAACTTCTTTCTCAGTCTTCAATCATAGGGCCCTTCCTCTCCCATCCGCCTTCAAAAGCCTCTCAAGTCTCTTAACCAAACATCCTGTTCTGACCCAGGCTTCATCAAACTTAATAAAACACAAACTGAATTTAAAAGTAAAACCTTTTTTAATGAGATGCTGGGAATTACTTGCATTCCCAGCCAAATCTCATTATACACAGTTCCTCCAGATAAGAGCATACTTTTCAGTGCTGTCAAATGCTGCCAAGAAACAGAAGTCCAATTAAGGCTAACATAAACCAACCCCAAAACCTGGAAAAAACCGACCAGAATACAGAGCTTCATAAAGGACTTGGAGATTACTGAACTGCTTTGCTTCCTGCAAAGCTCTTTGTCATTGAAGACTGACTTTTATCCCTTATGGGAGGGGCAATCACCTCCCAGCCTTACTCTTGAGTCGCCCCTTCTGCTTCAGCTGCTCTCATCTTCTAGCAGCTCTGCGCACCATGCACACTGGGAACAGGCTCCCAGGTGTCCTCTGCTTCACTGCTGCCAGACTCCGAAAGCTCCGAAGGCAGCAGCACCTCACTCTCAGATGGTCCTGGCCCCATCCCTGCATTGGATGCAGGACCATCATCCAAGTCCTTGCCAGAATCCCTGACTGGTTCCCTTTCGTCCTCACTGTCAGATACCTCTGTCATCTGCACTGGCTGCTGGCGAACCACAACACATCCAAGCTCAAAGCTCCTCTGAAAAGTGTCCAATTCTGAGTGAAATACAGTCCAATCTTCAGGAGAAAAACAAGGGAAATAACTCGTGTTTCATAATCTCTAAATAGGGGTTATATTTTTTAAATCCATTCTCTGCGATGGTCTGGAGGAGGCAGAAATTCAGCTTCCATCGTCGATTCGGCTAGCTCCATCCCTGTCTTTCTGTGATTTCTGATGGTTCTGTTAGTTGCCTTCCCTTCTTATCTGATTATCTCTGTGGGGTTGTAATTCTTTTTTCATTTTTTTTACTACTTTGAAAAATATTCTGAAGGCGGATCTCTATGGTTTTCCTAAGCACTCTCAGGACTTTTGTTTTGCCCTCTTGATTATCCTGTTGGTATCTCTGAAATCTATAATTTATATAATCTTTTCTTGATTTTATCCAACAATTATATAACTTTTTTTTTCAACTTTACTGCTTTTTTAACTTTGTCACACCATGCCACCATCATGCAATTTGTTTGGTCCTATTCTGCCTTTTTCCACATAGTTCTTCTGCAGTGTTAAGCTAGGTAGTTCTGTATACCTATTTATCCTCACATTTCCCACACTGGTAATAATGGACAAAATGCTGTCTCCATGTTTTGTTGTAATTGTTCTATTACTTCTCGTTTAACTTTTGCTATCTTAATTAATTCCTTGTTTTTATTTGTTTTTTTCCTGTTAATATTAAAACTGTGGTGTCTTATTATTAGCTCTACAATCTTATGATAGGTGTCATATAGTCCATGGGAGATTGCTTTTGCGTTGAATATTCTTTCTTTTTACCCTTGTTAATATGTAATCAATCTGCGTTTAAGTGATGATGTCATTCCATTTATAACAGGTATAGTGTCGTGAGTTTTGGTGTTCAAAAATGTAGTAATAATAAAGATACGGTGTTGGCAGCATAAGTCCAGTATCCTTTGCCCATTCTGGGTTCCTTTCACTGTTCAGGTGGGCCAATGAACTGTTCATATTCTTTTCTGTTAGTATCCACTCTACTGTTGAACTCTCCCATTACATACACCATACTGTTACCTTCCACTTTCTCTATCTCCTAAGATAGTTCATTAAAAACTCATCCATTTGTTCTTCTGTGTAATTATCATTGCATGGGGCAAGTAATTGTATATATGTTTCAGTTTGTTTTTTTCTCTTGATTTTCAATATTATTATTTTATCTTAACAGTTATTGATGTCTAGTATGCATTTTGCTGTGTCTGGATATATCAAGAATCCCATTCCATTATTTGCTGTGGCCCTTCCAGGATAAATGTACAAGTATCCTTTGAAAACTTTCTTACTGTCATGTCCTTTACATCTTATATCAGCTGGTCCCATTATCTTGATTCCTCTTTTTCCCCTTATTTCTGCAGGTTCTTCTGTTTTATTTCCCATGCCGGCTGTGTTTAAAGTAGTTATTTTGTTCTGTCTGTTCTATCTCTTAGTCCTTCAATATTGTCGTGGTAATATTTCATTTGATCAGTCTATTTGTATCTTGTTATGATTCTGTTACAACTTCACCAGAGATCCTTTAGGCCATTTCCAGGAGACTCAGGATAGCCTTCATGGCTGCCGAAAGGTCCTGTGTCACAAGGCCATGCCATACTTTGCCCACTTCTAACAATTCCTTTCTTTCTCCTGTTTCTACCTCTCACAATGTGGACATGGGGTTGGTCTTTGAGAGGCAGGTAAAGGAATAGAGAAATAAATATATTTAGATTAATTTATTTTCTGCATAATACATTTCTGCATGAATGCTATTTGTTCACATTTTCACAGTACTTTCAGCTTTTCCTTTTAGCTGAAGGAGATTATAATTGTCTAGACTATTGATAGCAAAAGGTTTTAATTCCCAGTAGCTTCTTTGTTTCCCACAGGTTTGAAATAAAACCAATAATTTTGGGGGGAGTACAGTTTAGCCCCTCTGCTGTGAAAGGATGGTGTCTAGAGTCATAGGAAGGAGAGATGCTATCTCAGTAATAACATGAATAATAACATGAAGACCAGACTGATAGGGATTAGGAACAGCAGAAAGCCCGCTCTCATGTTGCCTTTTTGATCTTTCACAAATACACATCTCTTCATCCTTTGAAATTTCAGCATCTGTCTTTATTTTTCATGCCAAGGGTGCATAGCAAGGAACAGGCAATATTTTGGGTGAGAGTTGTACTTAAGATCTCATTATTATTTTTACTTTCAGTCTGAGATTTCAGACTGTTCAGAGGGTTCAGGACATTTTTCTTGTGTGCACATAGAAGAGGAAGCATATGTTATATTTGGAAATTCTACATAGACAAATTGATTCTTCAACATGTGTAAAAAGCATCTGAAATCTCCTGTAGCATTATCTAGATTATTAAAGCCTTGATAAAGAACAATTATAAAAAGACATTTCCAGATGTCTTTGTGAGACAAAACAAAACAATATATAAATAAATATGTATTATTCCCTACACTTTCCCTTTCATTTTTTTTAGATGACATTGAGACATGAAGATGGTGATGCTAGTGGAGAACCTCTTCCTATTGCCTGCAAAGACAGAAGAAGGGCCAGTCTTGGTTCCAGTGAACGAAGAGGGCTGGAACGTAGGAAGAGCAGGAGGCATTCCATTCAGAGTGTCAAGAATACTTTATCAGCCCCTGCTAGCCCCTGCACTCATTCAAGCCCTAATTTCATGTGTGGCCATAGACAGAGCACTGAAGAATGTAGTGAGAAGTAGGTATAGAAACAAAGAAGTGTTCCTAGTTTCTTTTTGCTTTTTATATTTTCAAATTTCTATAACTTCTAATTGGCTAATGTAACTTCACACCCACAGTTCTAATTCATTTTGCTGAAAATGTAATTAGTGTTCATGTAACATTTTGGCAACATGGTATTTGCTCAGTTACTGAAAATGAAATAAGGCAAGCAATTAATTCCTAGGGAAATAGTCAGCCCATAGGAGTTGATCGTTTAACAATTTTCCAATTAAAATAAAAAGGAATGAATGCAAACATGTTCTTTTATTTCCTAATAAAATATATAGGGGAAATAAAAGTATGGTGGCTTGATGTAATCACAATCATATAAGAATTCAAAAGATTGCAAAAAGCTACTATAAAATAAGGTATTTAATGTATTTATTGAAATGCATCATTTCAGTGCTGGTTTAACTCTTACTTAGCTTTTTAATTAAAAAATAGTAACTTCTTTCCAGTTACATAGCATTCATATTATGGCAATGTTGCTTTCATGCTTTTTAGCCACCCTTGATCATTTATGCTTACTGATATATCAAATAATCCTTGTCATTGCTCATTATTGTGAAGAAGTGCATGTAGAGTAAAGTAAAGGTCAGTCATGTCCAACTCTAGGGCATGGTGCTCATCTCCGTTTCTTGGCCAAGGAAGCCAGCATTGTCTGAAGAAAATTCTCATGGTCATGTGGCCAGCATGGCTATATGCCAGAGATGCACATAACATTATTACCTTCCCACTGAAGTTGGATATTAATCTAACTGCATTTATATGTTTTTGAACTTCTAGATAGGCAAGAGTAGGGGTAAGTAACAAGAATTCACCTCGTTATGTGGAACTTGGGTCTTGAACCCAGGCTTTCCAGCTGACAAGCTCAGCATCTTTAACCAATGAGCCATCACTCCCTTTGCTGCATTTACAATAGTCTTGGTACATATTTGAACTTCAAGCATACACTTTACATCAAAAAAATTATTTCGCAAATTTACTTTCATTTTAAAAATTTGGTATATGGGTGGGAAGATGTTTCACCATAAATATTTATGGTACAATAATTTTCAAATTTGAAAATCAAATTTGAAAATCAGGAGAGTATTTTATAACATCAGCCTAGACAGCTGAGGACTATTATTTGGAAGAGTGCACACATCAACTTGTTGATTCAAATTTTACTCAATTTGTGAAAATTCGATGGTTATGAACACCAGTGGATCTTTTTAAGATGGGAAGAAGGATACAAAGAAAGGGAAATCTGGGGGAAGCAAGCAGTACAACCTAAGGTACAAATGACGAAGATTTTTTTTAAATCATACATTTTGTTAATCCAATTCAATTTATAAATTGTAATTTTATTCTAGAGTCCAGCTAGCTTTATTATGGCAATAGCACTTAGACTTATATACCACTTTTTAGTGCTTTACAGCCCTCTCAAAGTAGTTTACAGAGTCAGCATATTGCCCCCAACAATTTGGGTCCTAATTTTACCCACCTTGGCAAGATGGAAGGCTGAGTCAACCTTGAGCCTGGCGGGAGTGCAATGGGAGTAGCTTGCAGTACTGCACTCTAACCACTGCACCATTGAAGCTCCATATATGTTGTTATGTATGTTTTTTCACCTGGAAAATGGGAAATATCAGCTGTCTGCTTTTTATAACATTGCCTCTCTCTCATTGGGTCTAAGTACTTGTTAAATCAGTTTGTATATAAAGTTTGAATCATGAGTTCTCTGCAAAGGGAAGCCTGCTTAGAGTACAGAATATCAATTGGAAGAGATCTTGGAATCTTATAGTTCAATTTCCCCTGCTCAAGCAGGAAACCTATAAACCATTTCAGACAACTGGCAATCCAATTTCTTCTTCCAATGATGGAGCATTCATAATTTTTGGAAGCAAACCATTCCACTGGTTAATTGTTCTCACTACCAGGAAAGTTATAAATTGATAACTCATCTGTTGCTTTTTATCTTGCCCTCAAGTGGTTTGGAAAATAGATTGATCTTCTCTTTTCTGTGACAGCGTCTCAATTATTGGAAGACCGTTATCATGTCATTCCTAGTCTTCTTTTTGTTAGATTAGACATATCCAGCTCCTGCAACCATTCATCGTATGTTTTAGTCTTCAGTTTCCTAATCATTTTCATTGCTTCTCTTCTGCAGTTTCTAGGAGCTCAGCATCTTTTTTTTTTGCATAGTGGTGACCAAAACTATACAGCATTCCAAGTGTGGTCTTATCAATGCAGTATAACACAGTGGTAATACTTCACATGGTCTTGATATTATCCCTCTGTTGATGGAGCCTGCAGGACTGCATTGGGCTTTCTGACAGCTGAGGCACAGT
The DNA here is from genome assembly GCF_049901735.1 of Notechis scutatus. NCBI lineage: Eukaryota > Metazoa > Chordata > Lepidosauria > Squamata > Elapidae > Notechis > Notechis scutatus. Next base: position 80,472,814 of record NC_142025.1, on the reverse strand, counting down.
GCTGGCTTATACTTAATTTATTGTCCACTAGGAGTCCCAGATTTCTTTCACAGTTACTGTTGTTGAGCCAGGTACCATCTATACTTGTCCATTTATTTTTTTCCACCTAAGGGTAAATCTTTCTTTTCTCACAAAATTGCATCTTGTTGGATATTCAAGTGCATTAAGAAGTCTATCTTTTAGAGCAGGGCTGTCAAACTCCCGGCCCATGGGCTGGATGCTTCACGTGCTAGCCACGCCCATGCCTGGTTTAGCAAAGGGGGGGGAAAGTCCCGATATGTCACATGATGCTGCCATGACAACATGAGTTTGACACCCCCGTTCTAAAGTATTGGCTGCTCACCTCAGCTTGTTGTTCTCTGCAAATTTTATTATTCTCCTTATAGCCTTTCATCTAAATCATTTATGATGATGCCGGGGAATACTAGACCTAAGACAGAACCTTGTGATACCCCACAGCATGCTTCCCTAAATGTAGATTCAGTTCTACTGAGGACACATGTTGAGTGCAGTTGGTTATCCAGTTTCAAATCCATTTTTCTGGATCTGGTCTACTGGTTGTGTGTGTGTTTGTGTGTGTACACAAATTCTGTATATAAAATGTAAAAGTAAAGGTTTCACTATCATTTGTGTCCAATTCTAGGGCATGGTATTCCTACCCATAATGGTGAATATATAAATGTATATATGTGTATTTATTATTATAGGTAGGAATACTCTTAGTTAGAAATCTATTTACCCTGGTACGACTTTCAAGTGTGTGGCTTTGAGCAGGAATAAGAGTGACTTGAACTCCAGTATCATTTTCTATCCCTGTGCGTAAATCCTAAACCTTAACATAAACTGTTGCAACTTCTCCCCTCAGGACGCCACTATAGAACATTTCATGTCACAACAACTAGACCAGGGATGTCCAACCTTGGCAACTTTAAGACTTGTGGACTTCAACTCCCAGAATTCCTCAGCCAGCTGGCTGAGGAATTCTGGGAGTTGAAGTCCACAAGTCTTAAAGTTGCCAAGGTTGGACACACCTGAACTAGACAAAGATAGTTTTTCCCCTGTAGTGTGCCGTCACTCTGCTGAACACTTAATTCCCACAGCACTGTCTCATTTCTCATCTTTCTTACTATCTTGTATTGGTTTCTTACAATTTATCAATTTTTATTTGTAACACGGTTAATGATTATAACTATGATTTATGATTTATGACCTATTACTTGCTGTTTATATGTACATTGAACGTACATACCAGAAACAAATTTCTTGTGTGTCAAATCGCACTTGGCCAATAAACAATTCTATTTTATTCTTGTGATAATAAGCATAAAACATTGTGCAATTGCAAAATATTGTATACATAATATATTACAATATATGCATTTACAATATAATACTGTATATTGGTTTACCAAAAAAAAAAAATCCACTGTATCAGTGCAGGCTAGGTGAAACTTGGCTTCATGCCAATAATTGTGAGGGGGATCTTGGAGTCCTAGTGGCCAATCATTAAAACCAACAGTATGCAGCAGCAGCCAAAAAAGCCAGTGCAATCCTAGGTTGCATTAATAGAGAGACAAAATCAAGATAACATGAAGTTATGGTACCGCTTTACAAAACCTTAGTAAGTCCATACTTGGAGTACTGCATCCAGTTCTGGTCACCACAATATCAAAAAGATGTTGAAACTCTGAAAAGAGTGCAGAGAAGAGCCACAAGAATGATTAGGGGCTGGAGGCTAAAACATACAAAGAACAGTTACATGAATTGGATATGTTTAGTTTAATGAAAAGAAGGTCTAGGAGTGTTCCAATATTTGAAGGGCTCCTACAAAGACGGGGGGTCAAACTATTTTCCAAAGCACCAAAAAGCAAGATGAGAAACAATGGATAGAAACTAATCAAGAAGAGAAGCAATCTAGAACTTAGGAGAAATTTCCCAATGGTGAGAGAAATCAACCAATGGAACAGCTTACCTTCCAATGTTGTGGGTGCTCCATCATTGGAGGCTTACAAAAAGACTGGACAATCATTTATCTGAAATAATATAAAGTCTCCTGCTCAAGTCGTGAATTGGACTAGAAGACTTCCGTGGTCCCTTCCAACTCTATTATTCTATAGTCTATGTTTTGTATTGAAAAGCAAATGTCATTTATGACTAAGGTAGAAATTTGATTGGCACTCATGTAAGTCATGTATTTATGTTGGTTTAGATGAAATAGATGGAGGCATACATATTTTGTCCTTTTAAAAATTTGGGTGAACTTCTTCAATTAGATGTAACAAACAGACCTAACCAGTCAGTGTCAGATCTGCCTCAACTTGAACCTTTAAGCAAGAACAATCCTTGACTCCATTTGTTGAGAAAGGTCAAGTGAAATACAGTAGAGGAAAGCCAGACCTGAAAAGCATGTGCCAAAATCCCCAAAAGTAACTTTTCCCCCTTTAGGTATATTCCTATGCTGGGTCCTATTGTCCAATCAAACTCAAAGAGATTATTTTTGGAATGGTAGCTGCATATGTGGAATGCAGTTGCAGTCTGTTCTCAGCCATTTGATCTTGAAGTTGCATCTCTGGAAGATACAGTGAACTTGTTACCCTGAATTCTCTCCCTTCCCATCTAGTCTCCCCAGAGTTCATGGCAAACTGGCACATGCAATAGCAGAGCATAAGCATGAAGCATAACATTCAATTGCCTCCTTTGGAAAAAAGGTTAAACTTGGAAAAGAAAGTAAGAGCAAGGTTATTAATATATGGCATTCACTGTGACTTGTGAGGGTACAGGGTGTGAAATTTATGCAATAAATTTGTTTGTACATGTGGCACAGCCACCCATTCGGTATCAGAAGCGGGTAAGTGTTTCCTTAGAATTAGATATTGGAGTTTGCCTCTATGGAGGTTAGACTCTAGGATTTCCTTGACTTCAAAATGTTGCTCACCTTCAAAGAGAATGGGGGTGGGGGCAGTGTGGTTTTCTGTTGATGATTGCAAAGGTGAAGTTGAGTAATAAAAGGGCAGGTTACATTCCTGTTTAATCCTCATGAGTAGCGATGAGAATCCCCAAATTACCATTATTCTGCATGAAGCTTCATTATCAGCTGAAGGACTCTGTGTGTGTGTGTGTGTGTACATGTGTGTACATGTGTATGTTTGTTTGTGACTACATATGTGTGGACTGCTATCAACTGTCATCTACCACAGATTTTGGCATTCACATGATAGTCAATGCACAAAAATGGATCAGCACATATTCACTAACAGCAGACGGAGTAAATCATAATCATACTATAAGATTAATTTCTATGTAAACTTATAGAGAATTAAACTCATAGATTTCTATAAGAATGATAACTTAAGAACTGAAATTTTGCAAGAGTTCTCCAAATGTAGGCACATTGCTGCAATAATAGTATGATACACTAAAAAAAAGGAGTGAACAATATGTATCTTACCACACATTCACTACAAGAGTATTTCTAATGCAGAAAAGAACTTAATATGAAAAAAGTTAATTGATGATACTGTTGTATATAATGGATAATGTCACTTAAAGAGATGACGTAATAAGACAAAAGGTTTAAAACTGTACTTATATTAATAACAGAGCCAGCACTGAGTTAGGAAGAGGAAATATGTAAGATGTAATAAGAGCATACCAAACTACCAACACAAAGTAGAAAATTACAAAATGAACCAAATTAATGGTGTATAAGATCAATAAAATAGGAAAGATTATTTTAAAAACATGTTTTGAATAAAAGTGTTGGAAAAGAAGATCCATAGGAAGAAAGTAAAGCAAAATAAAAGAGCAGAGTGAATGATGAGCAAATAAAAGAAATAACAACTAAAGTACACTATCATGAAATAAGTTATGTGACACTGACAATAATAAAACATGGTCACTTGAAACAAATATTAAAATTATCTTCAATTCCCAAAACTCAGTGGTGGCTTGTTTGCTAAAATCACCCGAACACAATTCACTTGACATATAATTCATTATCTACCTTGTATCTCCATCCCTTCATGGCATTTTATATACACAGATAATCTTTTCTTGTTATTCACTGTGTCCCCAGAATCAGAATCAATCAGGTCCCCAGAAACTGAGAATTGAATGTTTGAGTCCCTAAATCTGCTTCATTCCAGTCTCCTTTGCATCTCATTTTATTAGCAGATATAGTCCATGTTTATTTCTATCCTTTTCTTTCATTTCTAGTTTTATTTTGTTTCGCTGATAATATCTCCCTAGATCTCTTATGTGTCTTGTGTTGCTGTCCAACTTGCATGCCTTGTTTTGTCCTAGAGAGAAGGCTTATGACAAGGATGAAGAACAGCCAGTCATAGAGCCTGGTACAGAGGATGAGAGGGAGGAAGAGGCTACGGGGCAGGTCAATGCCAGGTACTAGGATCATGGTCCCAGTAACATCATCAACATTTATTGAAACAACCAACAATAAACATTTGCAATATTACAGTATATTGCTAGAATATGCATTTTACTAAAATTAAACCCACACATAATTGTACATGTATTGGTTTGTAACCAGATTTAATTATGGTTAAAAGTATACCCATGTAAAATGGTCATGATTGACTTGTTCCATTGGTTTCAGTGTTTTTACTTTACCATAATTCAATTGGAATAAATCTATTTCTTAATTGTGTATTCTTTTTAACAAAACAAAAGCAATGGAAGAAAATTGGGTTTCCTAAATTCCTCAGTATAACTAGGACAAAAGCTTGCCAGAACCAAGATGTTTCCCTCCTCCCTTTTTCATTGATATTTGGTTTGTTTTCTCTTTTAATTCCTCATCTCTAATAGAGCTTCTTTAACAGAGCAACTATAGTACTGCAAAACTCCCAAATTTGCCAACTTTACTTCTATGGTGGACCTTTTTCTCTGATAGCGGGGGAGCATAATATCATTTCGCTTTTGCAATACTTTCATAGAAACAATTGTACCCTTGTTTTTAAAAAATATGAAGATAATAGTTACTATTTTTAATAGGAAACTACTATATATATATATATATATATATATATATATATATATATATATATTCTCCCAAATATTGTGTGTCAGCTGACACCATCTGAATGTTAGATGTTATTTTCTGGAATTCTCTAGTATTTCTAAGTGGGAAAGGCAAACTTATAAATACCACAGTGAACTTACTTGGGGAAGTTTTCTTCAAGGACATGAATAGATATCACAGTTTCAATAAACACCAGTATGCCCATGGTATTTCCTACCTGACCTTTATAAAATGCCTTTTAAACAAAATTGATAGGGGAAGCTGATATTTAACAAATAAAAGTGCTGTCCTTTATAAAGATTAAATTAAAGATAGCTATAGCCTAGTGGTTAATTTTTACCTTCAAAAAAGAAGGTGGGATTTAAAAACCGTTTTGGAAGTAGTAGATAACTTAAAGCCATTGGGTTTGGTGATTAAAGCACCAGCTAAAAACAAGAGCCCGAGTTCTGCTCCTTCTTTGCTGGATGACTTTTGCCAAGTTTCTCCCAGCTTTTGGAAAAGGGCAATGGCAAACCACTTAAGAAAATGTTACCAAGAAACTATATAGATTTTTCCAGAGATTACCAGGAATTGAGACCAACTATCTTGTTAAAAAGAGTTCTAGAAGTAAGGAGAAATTTCTGGCCAAATAATTAATCAATGGAATAGCTTGTGGAATGTCCATCAATGTAGGTTTTCAAAAATAGATTGGACAACCATTTGACTACAGTTGTATAAGGTCTCCTGCCTTGAGCAGGGGATTTGGATTAGAAAACCTCTGAGATTGCTTCCAGCCCTATAATTCTATGTTCTAGAAAGGGGTGCCAAACTGGTGGCAGGCCAGACCCACCCCAGCTCCGCAAAGGGGGAAAACGTCACATGACAGCAATATGACACAGCAAGTTTGACACCTGTGTTCTAGAATAAACCTTACAAAAACTTTACCAATTTCCTTTCTGTAAAGTATTTTATTATTTATCTCCAGCAGGGATGGAAAACAATGGCCCTTTTTTGATTTGTGAACTTCAACTCCCAGAATTCCTGAGCCAGCCATGTTATCTCAGGAATTCTGGGAGTTGAAATCCACAAGTCGTAAAGGAGCCATAGTTTTCCACCTCTGGACTACAGAACATATCACATGAGACATTTTTTGAACTGGCAATCTGAAATACGTAGACATTTTATGAGAGTGTCCATAACATGATTTTGAAATAAAAAAGTCAATTCTAACAAGAGTTCTCTCTGTCTTCCTGACAGATAAATAAGTGTATAAGTAAATTTCTACTATATACTACTACTATCTCTTTGCTTTCAGCATAATCTGTTTTTGAGATACTTGCATAATACAATTTCTCTTCTTTTTTTACTTTTCCTTATCTGTCTTTTCAATCTAGTGGGTTCTCAGAAATACGGAAGGTTAAACATGCTCCACAGAATTCTGATACTTCAGTCATCTCAGGTGTTATTTCTCAGGATGAAAGGCTTCCCATGAACTGTAGAACAAATATTTCCAGTAGCTCATCATCCCTTGATTCAGTTGCTTTGCATCCTTTTTCTCATCATTCATCACCCTCCTCATCTTTCAAAATTATTTCCCAAAATTCATCATGTATTACTCCAAAGACATCTCCAAATGTTGAGAAATTACCTTATTTACCACATAGTCCCTTTCACCTGTTCTCTTATGATGTTGAAGAGCCTCAAACAGCAATGAAAGAAAAGGAGGCAGAAGAGTTCAGAGAAAACAGGTAATTCTTTCTTTCTTCCTCCCTCCCTCCCTCCCTCTCGCTCCCTCCCTTCTCCCCCCCCCCTCTGAAATAATAATCCAATATTTACTTATTTATACAGATAAATAGAATAGCCAAGGGCTGGCAAAAAAGCAGTGGGAATGGAAGTGACTTCCAACTTTCTGCCAGCTTCCTCGTTGCCTTTGCTTGTAGGATGCTGGGAGGAAGCACATAACTACAACAATCACATGACTATAAGAATGCTAAAATGGCTGCAATTTGGAAATAGAACTAACTTAACCTGATGGAAATTTCAATTCCAAAGGAGTCATGGATTCAGATAAATTAGCAGCTTTTAGATACTTAATTCGAAAATTGTTGGGAGTGTAATGCCTCCTTTAGACTAACCCAAGGGTACAAATAGATCAATACAGTGAGAGTTTTTGTAGTATCATAGGATTGTTATTGTGAGAAAAATAAGAGGAGGAAGTAGTACAGTATTGTGTATATTACTTATAAAGTAATAAAGGCAGGATTAAAAAAATTAAATATTGATAAATAATTTAAATGTTTTTAACTATCTGTATTTAAGCATGCTGTTTTTGTGATATTTACTAAAAATTCCAAGTTGAAGTCTGCACATATTTATTATTCAGATCAAATTCATTTTTGAATCTACTGAATATGCACAAGAATTTCATCTAAATTTGATGAACTATCTTCTGCCTTCCTCATATATCCATTATGGAGTAGAATATCTAAAATTGCCTAATATAAGCAATCTGAAATGTATAGGTCAATACAATAGTGTTCTCTATTGCCCCATAAAGGCTGATGGGAACTAATGGGTGAAATTGCACAGAGATTAACCTAAAACATAATTACCGAACTGGTATTAACACTGGTTGAATCCCACCCCTGCTTAAAACAATAATGATAATATACATGATTGAAGATACGTTTCTAAGTCTCAGTAACCATATAATTGGTAACTTCTATCAAATTGGTGGCCCACATCCATATTATAATAATAGCAAAACCACTTAGACTTATATACTGCTTCATACAAGAGTTACTTTTAGAAATACAATTAGAAATTACATTATTCACGTGGAATGAATATCAAAGAAATAGGAACATTAATTCTTTACTAAATTAGTGAAACAATGACTTAGCAAAAAGTAATGAATAAATTCCTTTTCTTAATTTACTTAAAGCACTATTCTTATTTAAAATCTAAAATCCAGTCAGAGGATATACAATTGCTCATTCATTTTTTAGTAAGAGCTAGGAAATCATTGTATTTTATAAATAAGAAAGGAAACAATACTATTTAGAGGTACAATAACTGATGAAAGAATAGTCTGCAGTATTCATGATTTAATTAACAAAATTTCTTTAGAAAAATATAGTGAAGGTGATAGTTTATTTTAAAACAATGAATATTTCTACTTCTCAGATCAGAACAGAGCTGGAAACATCCTTAGAGATCTTCTAGTCCCACCTCCTGTTCAAGCAGGAGACCCTATACCATTTCAGATAGATGGCTGTCTAATGTTTTTTTTTAAACCTCAGTGATGAAGCTGTTACAATTTCTAAAGGCCATCTGTTCCACTAGTTAATTGTCCTCACTGTTAATTTCTCCTTAATTCCAAGTTGCTTCTCTCCTTGATTACTTTCTGTTGTTTCTTGACTTGCCTTCTGGTGCTTTGCAAAATAAGTCTACCTCTTCTTTGTAGCAGTCCCTCAAATACTGGAATACTGCTATCATGTCACCCCAGTCCTCTTTTCTCTATATTTGCCCTACCCAATTCCTCCAACTTTTCTTCATACTATTTTGTCTCCAGGTCCTTAATCATCCTAGTTGCTCTTTGCACTTTTTCCAAAGTCTCCAATGGTTTTTTTTATGTAGTGATCAAAATTGGATACAGTATTCCAGATGTTTTATTAAGACTTTATAAAGTAGTACTAATACTTCATGTGATTCTGATTCTGTTCCTCTGTTTATCCAACCAAGAATTGTTTCATGAGTTTCATCCCACCAAGTTTCATTGATGACAACTATATCATATCTGCCTTCATGTACTAATACTTCCAGTTCACCCTGTTTGTCCCCTAAACTTTGAGTATTAATGTATATGCATTTGACTCCTTTATGTATCTTGTATTTGTTTCTTATATCTCCTACTTTGTAACTGAGATTTTTCTTTTCTTTTTTTATTTCTTCTTTCTCTTTACTCCCTATCTCCTTATTGATTGGTTATCTAGTAGTTGCTTGGATTAAGGTTCTAAAGGTCGTGAACATTGGCCCCTCTCCCCCCTCAATTTTAGTTTAAAGTCCTTCTGATAAGATGAGCCAGTCATTTTACAAATATATTTTTTCCAGTTCTTATGAAGTGCAGTCCATCCCTTGCCAGTAGCCCTTCAAGTAGGTAATGCAAACCATGGTCTAGGAAGCCAAAGATCCATTGACGACACTAGTTTCTAAGCCAGTGGTTCATTTCTAAAATCCTTTGCTCCCTCATTGAATGTTTGCCTTATGTTGGAAGTATAGATGAAAACACCTCTTGTGCTCCTAAGTCTTTAACTTTTTTCTCTAGCTGTTTGTAATGTCTTATTATTGTTTTCAGATTCAGTGTTGTGCCATTGGTCCCCACATGAAGGAGAAGAAAGGGTAGTAATCTATGTAGTTGATTATTTTAGTAAAATATTCAGTTACATCTTTGATTTTTGCTCCAGGGAGACAATATAGATTTAGATTTATTGCAGACTATAGTTTTTGTTCCCCTAAGAATTGAATCTCCTATCATCAATATTTGCCTTTTTTCTCTAGAGAAGTCTGGTATATTTTTTTTCCTGTTGCAAGAATGCTGGGTTGCGCCTCTTTTTTAGAAACTCTTGGTGAATGCTCTGTTGTGAGTGTCCACATATTTTCTTCCAGAGGGAGGCTATGAAAGTGATTGTTCAGTTCCAGAGGGGTTTCATTGGAGTGGGCTAGGATATCTAGTAAGGGTAAGGTCTTTGCCCTTAGTTGTTGCTTCTTCTAAAAATGACATGTTTCCATCGGTCTTGCTCTTTAGGTGCATATGTAGGGTCGTTTTTTTATGGAAGCTGTTTGTTCTCTATTGTGTTTTATTTTGGTGTAGTCTTCTTGTTTAGGTTGGGATTTCTTGCTTTGTTCATGGAGTTTCAGAGTGGCTAGAATTGCTTCTAGACCTGTGGTGGCAAACCTATGGCATGTGTGGTGGCACACAGAACACTCTCTGTGGGCACACGTGCCGTTGCCCCAGCTCAGCTGCACCATGCATGCGTGCACGCTTCCCACTGGCCAGCTGGCCTTCAGGTCTCTGCCGTACCTGCACAGGAGACAGGGCGCACGCAGGGGTGCATGTGGGGCCACACATGCACGGGGGCATACGAGTGCACAGTGGGGCCATGCACCTGCATGAGACAGCGTGTGAATGTGGGAGGGCCTTGCATTTTGGGTATGCACACATATGCTTTGGGCATATGGGACCAAAAGGTTCACCATCACTGCTCTAAACCTTTTAGTTTTTCTTCTAGTAATTCAAGTAGTTTACATTTGATATATAGATACTTTGGGTCTTCTGTGGACATAAGCTGAAACATATGATACACTTTGCAAGTCACTATAGTGTCAGTCTCTATTTCCATGACATTTTTCTTTGTTAATTTTTTTTAATTCTAGAAATTACATATTTTTCCTATTGCAACATGTCAGTTTACAAGAGTTCTTGGTCTTTTGTTCTTTGTCTTGAAAATTAAAAATTTTAAAATTTTAAAAATTTAAAAAAGTATTTAAAATTAAAAATGATATTTAAGAGTTGAAAAAAGAAAAGAAATTAAATTTTTTGAAAAAGGGTTTTTAAAAAAAAGGAATTTATAGGTTTTAAAAATTTAAGAATTTACAAGAGTTCCTGACCCTTTTTGAAGTAATATGCACTTCTTTTGGGGGCTGGGAATTTTGGGCAGTTTTCTAGGAGATGCTTTGCTCTTAGTCCTCTATTCCCTGCCTTGGAAATTTATTCCTTTCCTTCCTGTTTACAAGTGTGTACTGATCCTTTTTTCCCTGCTTTGTTGCTCTTTGGTTGCCTGGCCAGGTATTTTCAGGTACGATGTGCTGATGTGGGCACTCTGCTTAGGTGATCCACCACATTGCTCTCAGCTGTTACTGGTCTGACAGCCGTACTGCTGTCTCTCGCTGCTGTGGGCACTGCTGCTCAGTTGGTCCTCTGCGCTGCTCTCAGCTAAGCCATTGCTGGTCCATCATGCTGCTCTCAGTCGCTACTGTGAGCACCACTGCCCAGTTGGTCCCCTGTGCTGCTCTCAGCCGTTGCTGGTCCATTGTGCTGCTCTTAGTCACAGCTCTGGTCACTTCACTCCTGTGTCATGTACCTCTGCGCCGCTGCTGCTCCAGGTCTGCTTTGTTGCTCACAGCTGCTGTTCTGCTACCACCTAGCTCCATTTCACCATTGCTCGGGGGGCCTCCATTTGCATCACACTGCCTCCACTCAAATGTCACGGCTGCACTATCAGCTCAGCTGCTGCCCCTTCTCTCAAATGGGTCACCAGGACACCTCTCAGTTGGGACACTAAGCTGCCTCTCAGCTAGGCCACCTATCAACTGGACTGCCTCTCAGTTGGGCCATGTCAGCTGTGCCACTTTTCACCTCTGTTGTAGGAGTACAAGTTCTCTTTTTGTTCCCTTCTGTAGCTAATCTTGCTCTCTTGATATAACTTGTAATCCACACATGTATTGAAAATGACAGATGAATAAAATTTGCAAAGTAAAACAAAGCACATGTATTACAAATGACAAATGAATATGAAAGTAAAACAAAATTTCAGCTTAAAAGAAAAAAATAGTATCTCAGTTGAAAGTTAAAAAAAAGAAATATCAGCTTGTTAGTGTAAAAATATTATATATACTTAAACACACATACACACACACACACACACACACACACACACACACACACACACGGAATAAAAAGATAATACAAGGCAGTCCACAAAATATTTAAAACATATTTAAAATTTGTAATTCACAAAAGAAGGTAGAATGATAATTGTAGTTCAAGGCAATAAAAGCAGTTCAGGGCAATTAAAGTTTACCATCTAGGCAATAAAATGTATGATCTTATATAAATTGTATGATATACAATTTAATATAATATACAATTTATATAATAATATATAATATATAGCAATAGCACTTAAATGTATATTCACAGTGCTTTACAGCCCACTCTAAGCAGTTGCAGAGTCAGCATATTGTCCCCAACAATCTGGGTCCTCATTTTACCAACCTCAGAAGGATGGAAGGCTGAGTCAATCTTGAGCCGGTGAGAATCGAACTGCCAAACTTCTAGCAGCCAGCAAGCAGAAGTAGCTTGCAGTACTGCATTCTAACCAGCGGGTTACCATGACTCAAATATATATAGTATACATGACTTAATTAACAAAATTTCTTTAATTAGGAAAATACAATGAAGGCAATAGTTTATTTTAAGACAATGAATTTTTCTACTTCTCTTATAGGACATCTTTGGGTGGTCTCCTTACATCATCATATAGGCAACACCAAGAGTCCTTGGCAGTAGAAAGAGAACGGAGACGTCAAGAGAGAGAGGAGAGGCTGCAAAGAATAGAACGTGAAGAGAGAAACAAATTCAAGTAAGCAACAATTCTTTAATCGGTTTTTACCTTAATGAATGTGATAGATTTAAAAAATATTTGCTACCTATTAATATCTCCACATTGATTTGTATTTTTCCATCTAAGAAAACTGGGAACTCGCCGTAAAATCTCAAGATTAGATTTTATAGTCATACAAGGCAACTGAGGTATGTGTGAGAGAACACACACACACACACACACACACACAGAAAGAGAGAAGGGGGGGCGAGAGGGAGAAAGAGAGAATATAAAAGTGTGTATATATGTATGTATTACTTGCTTAGGAAATATGTTTAAAATTTGCATTTCTCAATGGGAAGAAATTCTAATTCTTAGGGTAAAAGATTTTTCTGATTAGAGTAACATTCAATAAGTTTGAATATACATAAAAAGCTATCTTTAACATGTCCCAACAAGGATTTCAGATATAAAATTTGATATAATGTCATTTAATAATAAAACTAAATATGAATAACTGCAAATGGCTTTCATAAGAAAACCTGTGTGTCACTTCACATTCACAGTCAAAATTCACTGTGATTTTAAACATAATTTTGAATTGTATAATGTAAGAAGCTCTTAAAACTTTTATTTGAACACTTGAAAGGAGATGTTCTTTTAAAAGAATTATTCTAGTTTTCAGCAAGAAAATGAAACAACTCATTTCTCTTCCCGCATTCGCCATAACCACACAAGCTAGAAGACCTTTAATATGCACCAAGTGAACTCCAGGCTGGTTATTTTTGGTTCACAGTGCCATGCAGCTTTAGTTTTCTCCAGAAGAATATATAAAAATATATAAAAATGTAGTAAACAGTAATACAAATTCATTTTCCAACCATTTAGGACAACAAAAGCCTTCAGTGTGAATCTGATTAAGGTCCATCAATTTTTGACAGCAGTTGAAACAAGCCAAAGGTTTTAATTAATTAATTAAAGTCTCAGAACTAAGCTTGTTAACTTATGATTAGCATGTATTAGGAATGGCTACACTGCACCTCAGGGATACCTTATTTAAGCAATGTTTCCACTCTGTTGGGGGATCAAAAAAGAAAAAATAGGTTCAGCATAGGACACAGAACTTGATCCAAATGAGGGGGCAGCAACCAATGATCTTATCAACATTTCTGTCTCTCTCAGCCACTGTTTACTTAGCAGCCATTTTATTTAGTGACCAACCCATTGCAAGAAAACACAGTAGCTAAATAAGAGGGTATACTCAATCATGCTATATTTTCATGTAGAAAATGACTAAAGATTTAGTTGCTTTTAATTCATTTGCTCTTCCTTTGTCTCTTGCTTAATTTATTCTTTCTTGTTGTTTTTATTTTACTTGTAACTTTGTGCATATCTCTTTTTTAGTCAAAATTATCTAGATAAAAGAGAAGAGCTGAGACAAGCAAGAGAAGAGAGGTTTGTAGAGAGGTCTGCTTTTGGCTGCTTTGTATTTCTTATATCCATTATTAAGAGGTGCATGATTCTATAAACACACTTCTAACTAAACTTACAAAAAAGGACATGCATAGAAAATTGTTATATACATAAAAATAAAAAATGTAATTACTGAAAACTAAAAAAAATACATGAACTTGCTGTGTCCTTAGTATCTGTTCACCCTCATTACTGTATTTTGTTGTACAAGTAATGGATGCAGTATTGCCTCTAAAAATGTCGATTCATTTTATCTTCTCAACCATGGGTGACCAACTTTCATCAGCCCAAGAACCATTGAATACAGTGTTGACCATATTCCCAAAGTAGTCACAGTCAACTTTCAAAGTGGATTGAATACTTTTATTTTTTTTAAATTCCATTATTGTTGAATTCAGTCAGCCAATAGTTTAGATTCGGCATTCTTGTCCACCTATTGAGTTCTTCCCAAGGACTTAGGAAATATTGTTTAATCTTATTAAATATTTTGTTGCTTGATGTAAACTGTTTCAAATAAAACTGCCTTTTGCAATTGACTGAACGTAATTTTGTTACTGCTCATGGTGTTCAAGTGGTGCTCCAAATGTGTTGGAATTTCACTCACAGCACCATCACTTTTGCAGTTTTCTTTTCTTTTTTTTTTGCTAGTCAGTATTATTACCTATGGGTAATATACAATTAGATTGACAATCTAAGGCTGGTGAAATTTAGTAATTCATGTTCTAAGCAAGAACCTAAGGTAACATTTAATATAAACAGTTTCAAGCTGTTGAAAAGAGATAGGCTGCATTAATAGAGGAATAGAAGCAAGATCACATGAAGTATTAGTACCACTTTACAAAGCCTTATACTAACCACACTTGGAATACTGCATCCAGTTTTGGTCACCACAATAAAAAAAGATGTTGAGACTTTGGAAAAAGCGTGCAAAAAAGAGCAACAAAGATGATTAGGAAGTTGAACACTAAAACATAAGAAAAATGGTTGCAGGAATTGGGTATATTTAGTATTGTGAAAAGAAGGACTAGAGAAGACATGATAACATTGTTCTAATATTTGAGGGGCTGCCACAAAGAAGAGGTTTTTTTCCCCCAAAGCACCAGAATGCAATGGTTGGAAACTAATCAAGGAGAGAAGCAACCTAGAACTAAGGAGAAATTTCCTGGCAGTGAGAACAACAACCAGTGAAATGGCTTGCCTTCAAAAGTTGTGGGTGCTCCATCATTGGAGGCTTTTAAAAAGAGACCAGACAACCATTTGTCTGAAATGATACAGGGATTCCTGCTTGAGCAGAGGGTTGGACTAGAAGACCTCCAATATATCTTCCAAGCGTGTTATTCTGTAAATTCTTTCTCCCCAGTTGTTTTCACCTGTTAAGTCTTTTTCAGTTCTTAGCAAACCCAGTTGATCAATATCACTTTTTGGGTGCAAAGTATGGTGTGTTGTCATTTTTATTTTTGTCTTCTGATTCCAGTTATTGTTTAATCTGGGTCAGGGTTTATTATTATGTCATCATCATCATCATTGGTTCTTTTTGCATGACTCACATAAAGTAATAAGTTTATTGCAATGAATCCTATCCATGTCAACATCTTCAGCATCTTCCCATTTGATGTCCACTGTCCACAAGTTATATTTTAACATCTGATGCCAAGTTTTGCATGGTCTGCCCCACCTTCACTTTTCATCTGGCAGCTTCCATCGTACAGCATTTTTCAGGTATTGATGTTGTGGCCGGCAAAAAATATGGCCAGTTAAATCATTCGACATTTCGTCACAATGGCCTGCAATTTCCTGAATCCATTCCATTGCAAAATTTCTTCATTGGTGACATTGTCATGATATCCAGAATTCTTCATAAGTAATGCTGATGGAACACATTGAGATTTTGTGCTGTGCATGCTGTTATTGCCCATGTTTCACTGGCGTAGTTCGCTGTTGGTACAATGATTGTCTTCTAAAGCTGTAACTTGGTCTTCCTATCTTATTTTTGGAGCTGACCAAATAAGTCGTAAGTTGCTGAAGCTTTACAAGTTCTGTGTTTCACATCTACATCTGTGCTGCCATCTTATCTTGTGATAAGATGCTACTGAAGTATTTAAACTGTTGGCCATGTTTTATTAATTGTTGGCCAGTTGTGATTAGTCTGTTAGGAAGGTGACTCCCAATCAATATGACTTTGGTCTTATCCACACTAATACGTTGTTCTGCTTTTCTAGCCTCAGTATCTAAGTTGGTAGTCATGTCCTACAAGAAGGTACTCATTTCTGACAACAAATCAATATCAGCAGCAAAATCAAGGTCTGGGATCCTTGTGTGATTCTTCCGGGAAATTCCAGTGTTTGATCTATTCATTGCTTTCTGCAAAACAAAGTCTATGCAAGGAGAAATAAAAAGGGTGATAAAATGCAGATCTGTGTAATACTAGTCTAAATGTTAAAAAAGTTAGTGGCTCCACTATGAACCTTTCTTTACACAGCAGCTGTTATGATAGAGATTTTTGAAGATGTTAATAAATTGATCTGGGATTCTATATTTTCTAAAGATGTTCCACAGGGAGTTTTCACATATGATATCAAAAGCCTTCCTGAACTTTATAAAATTTATGGCAAGTGATCTCTGGAACTGATGTAATGCTCAGTAATGTTGCATAGTATGAGCATTTGTTCAGGGCATGACTGGCCATGATGAAACTCAACCTATTCCTCCTGCAGTATTTTACTAATTGCTGCTTGAGAGTGCCTAAGGAGAATAATTGAGAACGTGTTGCCAGATACAGGAAAAAAAGATACATTTTCTTGGAAATTTAATAGTAACCCCCTTACGCCAATTATCAGGAGTGCAGCAATACATGTTTAACAACCTGGTCATCTCTATCTCTGCCAGCTTTCAGGAGTTCCACTGGGATCTAGTCTAAGCCAATAGCTTCATTATTCTTCAGTGCTCTAACTGCATGTAAAACTTTGTAGGTTGCAATCATGCCCAATTCAATGTCCATTAATGCAATGGAATCAGCATTAATGAAATCATAGACCATACTGGAATTGGCTGGTTCAGGGTTTCTTTGAAGTGTTCTATCCATCTCACCTCTTGTTCTTCCTTTGTGAGCAAAAGTTTCCCATTCTTGTTTTTAATTGGAACATTAAGACTGACACTCACATTGGTTAAATCACAAACAATTTGGTGTAGTATCTATATCATTCCTATCTGATGCCTCTTTGGCTTCAGTATCCTGGCCTTCCAGCCACATGTACTTTTCGGCCCAGCTTAACCTGAGAGTCCTGTTCTCTGTATTTGTCCTCTGCTGCTCTTCTTTCAGTGTCTGATCCCTTTGACCTTATGCAATCCTGTGCTTGTCAGTGAGATTCCAGGTACCATCTTGAATCCATCATTCTCTCCATGAACCTTGATGTCCTATTAGTATGTCAATTACTATTGACAATGGCCTGTTTAAAATTACTATTGACAATGGCCTTGCAGTAACTATTGAAATGTGTTGGTCAATTTAAGTTGGAACTGGCAATTACTGCAGCATCCTTCAATTTCTTGGTTGCAAAAGGATGTGCTGTTTGACATAGTTGTATTTTCATGAACCTAAGTCGGAGTGATGCCATGACCAGATAATGGCCTGAGTTCACATCTGCACCCCAGTGAAAGTGTAAGTGAAGCAACACCAAGTGCCACTGACCACAAATGCATATACAGTGGAACTTCAGGTCGCGACCATAATATGTTCCAGGACTATGGTCACAACCCGATTTGGTCATGACCAGAAGCAAGACCGTCTGTGCATGCGCAGAAAAAGAAAAATGGCACTGAAGGGGAAATCGCTGTGGCTGTTCGCCACCCGAAGGTATGTTCGTGAACAGAAACAAAACTTTGCCAAAAAGTCTGGTCGTCACCTAATTTGGTTGCAAACAGAAATGTTCGCGACCCAAGGTTCCATTGTATAGTCAATTTCATTGCTCATGGAACCATCAGGAAAATACCCTGTTGCCAATGAATGTGCTTGTGCGCAAATGTGTTTCTGATACATAGAATGTTCATAAACACATTTGTATAGCCAAAATGTGTGGCCCAATGTTGTGTTTTATGCTATGTCTTTGTCCATCAATCTAGGTATTCAGGTCTACGATAACCAATTTGATGTCATGATTGGTAATATCATTAAGCATCCCTTGGTGCTGATTATAAAAGTCCTCTATCTGCTTCTTTGGCCTCCTCCATTGATGCATAGACCTGAATAATGATAAATTATGCATGGTGGGATAGGAAATAGGCTTCTACCAAATCAGCATATTCGACATCTTTTTTTTTTTTTTGTACAGCACCATAATCAAGGATGGATAAATGTTGCCATGCTGGTTTTGATCTGGTTTTTGGTTTCTACTTGCTTTTTCCAAAACAGTCAAGTTTTTACAGGGCAGATTGCTAGTCCTACTCCTAGCCCTCCTCCTTTATCTAGATTTTGGATTAGCAATAACCACTGCTGAGCTACTCAATCCAACCAGTGCCTACCACAGACAGAGTTATTATCTTATAAATACAATATATAGTTTTTTTCAGGAACCGAATATGTACTTCTCTGGGTAGTCTATTTCTCCTTATATAGTCTGTATGAACCCAAAAGGCTTCATCCATCTCTGATATTACTGCTTGCTTACTTCCAAGACTTCGGCCAACAACCCTTTCATTTTATCAGGGAGGTCTTCTCACTTCTATGTTTTGGAATCTTAGAAAATGTTCAGCTTTTTCCATTTCCAGGGATATTATTGATGCTTCCAGACCCTTGTCCTCTTGTGTTAATCTCTGATCCATTTCATTCAGTTTTTTTTCAGTTTGTTCTGATTTTTCTCCCACTTTTTAAATTCTTTCTTCATTCCTTATCAATATTTATTGGATGTTTTCTACTTTGTTGTCCATTTTCTGTATTTTTTCATGTAGTTTGGCCATTGACTCCTTTATTGATTGGAGCATCGCATTTGTTTCCGCTTGCATTGCGCTTCTTTCCAGCAATAAAATGTTGTCCAGAGATCTCTGGCTTGTTGGGCTTGGGACAGCTGCTACTGCTGAAGAGAGGGTCAAAGTGGTTTTCTTCATCTTTCAGTAGCACACAAAATAAACAATAATTTCACAACATACCCCCAAGTATTCCACTAAGCCCTCCCAATTATCTCCCAACTTCAATAGGCTATTTATGGCCAAACTATCACTGCTAGGTTCCTCTATCTCTCTTTTTACCACTTCTATGCAAATATCATCTGAAATATCAATTCAAAAATACTCTTTGTATAAATTTTCACTCTTCCACTTTTCCCTTTTTAAAAAACAATATTATATAGGAATAGAGAGAATTTTTATTAGTCTATTGAGGTTCACTAGGTCCACAATATGTCTCTCACAAACTTTTATACGGCAAACATTTCTCTCGCAGATCGCCTTTGCTTCTTCTTTTTTCCTCTTAGGTGGATAAGCTATCTAGTTTTATTTATTTGTAATTTAGGCCCACAAATGTCCCCAACAGTTTTCCCAAAGTATTCCAACAGTTCTTGTAGAATTTCCTCTTTTCTTCTCCTTCTCCAGTTATAATATCACAAAGTTAATTACGCTCCATCAAGATAAGTTATATTCCAGCCCAATTTGGCAAGTCTTTATATTTTCCCAGTTTCTAAGCTTATAAATCTCAAAAGGTAGCAGGGAAGACAAAGAAAAGACAAAATATAAGATAAAAATAGGAGGGGAGAAAAAAGTCCAGAAGAAAAAAGCAGAAAAAAAAAAGCAAAATAGCAATTCAAAAGTGTCATAGTAAGCGCAGTCATAGTTCTTCCACTTTCAACTCCAGTCTCCCAGACTAAACAAGTTACAGATGTCACTGTCGTTCACATCTCAAGGCCATGTTTATTCACAAGTCCTTCCACTTTAAACACTTTCTCTGCCAACAAGAACTTGTTCTGTTCTGTTCTGTTTCTTCTGGTTTAATCTGATCTTCCTTATCCTTATCTTTAAAAGTTTAGAAACTTTTCCTTTTTACAGCCAAAAGCTTCAAAATTTTTGCAGTGAGAACAACAGAGACTCAACCTCACTAGTATCTCAGCCTCCTCTCTCTTCCACTCTTCTTGGGGCAAAATAGTAAATTCTTTCTAACTTTTTCCCTTCTTTATGGTTGAATGCCTTTTCACCGCCAACTCCGGAGGTGGAAGGTTTAAGTCCCACCCTCTGATGTTTCTACTGACTGACAGGGAGTTAAATACCTTCTTGTAATCAATCCATGGTTTATTCAAGTCGATCTTGCAGATTTCCAAAATCATCTAATCAATTAGGAACTGATCTTTTCTTCCTCTGCTGTTTAAAGGTTTCCTTTCTACTCAAGTGGAAACAGGTTGTTTTCAACTAGGTCCTGCTGGAGTGCATCAGCTGCCACACCAGTTAACAATCTGAAAATTGTTGGCAAGCAGATAATTGGCCTGTAGCTGCCTGGTGCTGCCTCTTTTTCTAGAACTTTCATGATCAGATACATTTTGTCAGATGTTAACCAAACTGCTTAGCAATGAATGAGTGTAGACCAGTCAGGTGTTTCAGCCAGAAACTATGCAGTTCATCTTCACTTAATGTTGATCAATTCTTGGTAATTTTTCCATCATTCCTGCTGATATTACTAGTTCTTTCATTTCAGCTTTTTTATTATTATTATATACCTCCTTTATCCAAGATGCATTTTTGTTGTATTTATATGAGTTATCCCATAGTTGTACCACGAACTGAACTGTTTCTCGTTTGCCAGGTGTTGAGTGGTTCATTACATCTCTCCATTGATGGATTGGTAGAAACAGTTCTAATTTAATTGAAATTGAATATTCTATCTATAATGGGTGATTTAAGCTTTCTATCTTCTGATTTTCATGGCTGCAGCTATTATTTGCTCCCTTATTATTTCCAGTTCTTCCTTAATCTTCCTTGTTGCTAAGGAAATATTTCTTGATCAAATGTTGTTTGGTGTTCTTGCTCTTCAAATTCTTTTCGTTCATTTATTGCTTTCTACCTTGCTTTTATCTGATCCTAGCATGTTGATCTTATCTTCCATTTTGGTGATGCACATTTTGGCTTTTTTTCTTTTTGTTGATTTTATATCCAGTGTATTGGGTTATAACTGCAGCCATGCTGTACATTAGTTAATTTGGTTCATTGGATACAGTGCCGTGTGTGCTTCTTTTTTAAACAAAAAGTTATCTTGAAATTTGAAAGGAGTTAAGAGACAAGGGCAAACCAGATTCAAAATATTTGAGGGAAATTTTCATGATAGAAAAAAATAAATTTATTTGCCCAAATATCTGGTAAAATATTCTACAGTATAATATAATGAAATGAAATATCTTTAAAAATATAAAGTTCTTCTAAGAATTAAAGTATAATGTTCAATTTTGAATATTAATCATTTGGACAGTATATCTCAAAGATATACTGGCCAAATAGTTAATGTAGACTTTGTTCACTTATAAAGAGAAGGCCCAGGGCAAGTAGTATATTATACTACTCTTCATCTCCAAATCATCACTTTATTCTTTTGAAAAATCAATATTTGCAAAGACAGCTGACTTGCCTATACAAAAAATGGGACTAATGGTTGATTTAAATAGAGTTTCTAGTTGTGGCTCAAATGAGTGTATTTGAGCTTTTTTCCATTCCTCTGGCAGTTCCCCCAGGCTCCAGGATCTTTGAAAGATTGTATTCAATGGTTCTGAGAGCACATCTTCCAGTTCCTGCACTACCTGAACAGAAGATGTGAATTCACTTAGAGCAGCTAAGTATTGTCTAAAAACTCCTTACCTATTTTCACCTGCATTTCACTTTCATCTCCCACAGTGCTGCTTTTGTCAGGTTGGAGTATTTTTACCTTTTAAGCAAAGGTAGATATAAAAAGAAATTGGAGTTCTGCCTTCTCCCTACTACCCATAACCCTCCTGCCATCTTCTTCCACTAGTGGACCAACAATTTTCTTGACTACCTTCTTCATCCTATCAAAATAAACTCCCCCCCCCTCCTATTTTTAGCTTTTTATTGCAAACCTTAGCTGATTCTGATTCTTATCTCTGCTAGCTCCATCATTGCATATTTGGACTATTTATTAGTATTCTGCTACAGTTAGAAGCTCCTCCTTTCATTTTTTACTATTGTTCTTTTATCCCTCACCTTATGAGAAAGATCTTTTGCAACTATTCTAGTTTTGCAAGATGAGTCTTGTTTTTCTTTCTCAATAATATTGTTTTTGTTTGGCCTTTAATATCTTGTTTTCCAGAGCTTCCCAAGCATCCAGGGAATTGTTTTTCTCTAGAATTTCCATCCATTGAATCCTTTCTATCCTGTTCGTTGAAATCAGCTCTCTTAAAATCTACAACACTAGATGATTTGTTTTTAAAGTGCCCATGGATTAATCTCTTCAAGACACGTTAAATCCAAAGACATGATATGAGGTTGACTGACTATAATTTCCTGGATGATTTTTCTCTTCTTCTTTGCAGGTAGTGCAACTGAACAATGAATGACTGAATGAATGAACAATGTACACCTTAGCTTCTAGATGTGCTAAAGCATAGACACACTAGGTGGAGCAGCCCATATCCTCGATCTAGGGAAAAACATGCAGGCCAATATCCAACACTTCTCTAGATTAGGGAGAGGAAAACAGGATAGATTTTAGAAGACCCAATCACAGATTTCCCATATTTAGTCATTAGTAATTTACTAATTTATTTTATTATATTATTTAGTAATTAGTAATTTAGTTATTAGGTTCTGAAATGAACAGTTACACCGAATTCTTTTTTACTCAGTCATTCATGTTTTCAGCAAGTACATCTGTGGCAAAGAAGCTGTAGCTTCTTTTGGCTTCCATACTGAAAGTATTAATGTCTTTAGGGAAAAAAAATAGCATCATTGAAACAACATTGTCGGAAAGAAGAAATTAGGTGCAATGTTCATGTCTATTTAAAAAGCACTAAGAGACTAATAAGTTATATTTATATTGAAGACAGTAACTTAAATCCAGTTTCTGATATAGAGATATTAACCTACAGGTAGCTCTCTGATTTCTCTGATTGAAAGTTATGAGCTCCTGAACAAGAGGAACTTAGAACTGGTCTGCAAGATTGTGGACATCCCAACAGTTACATGGTTGTGGTTCAGGCCCTTGCCAACTGACTTGCAATTATGGTTGCACATTCCACAGTCATGCGATTGCAAAGTCAGTGGGGTAGCAGAAAGTAGCAAATTGCTCCTTTCCCACCACTTTTTCAATCACCCACCCACTTGTATACCTGCCCACACTCCATAGCAGATTTTATTCAGATTCTTTTAAATAAGAAACTGGTGTGTTGAAGGTAAGATCCCAGCTTCCACCTTTCCTTTGAGATAGTACAGATAGATTGAATTTGGATTAGGTATCTAGGTACAAGAATAAGGACATGGAGAACCTGGAATTGGGTTAAAGAAGAACTATGTGGAACAGTTAAAAGAGCAAGACGTGTAGTTTGTAAATATGTTTATTAGCCTAATATCTAAAAAGATATATGAGCATGAGAAAAATATTTTCCATTAAAGCCAAGAACAGAAGGACCAGCCAACTGAAATTAATTCTGATTCAATCTAAAACTTAGGAGGAGGCTTCTAATGGAAAAAATGGTTAAGTAGTGAAACTGAATTGCCTTGAATAACAGTGCACACTTTCTAGCTGGAGGTTTTCAAATGGAATTAGTACTCCTACTATTAACAGGCAAATGGACAAGGTTATCTATAAGGTCCCTTATAACTTGTAACATTCTTGTGATTCACTCTGTTGTGATGGTAGCACATGTAGGGGTTTATCTTAATATTCATTACAAAATTAAATTGTTATTACTTTTCAATGACTTAATTCTTCGTTTTGCTGTATGCTTTCTTTCATAAACCTTTCTTCACCCAAAAGCTATTGCAGGTCCGTTGTGTGTCCTTGTTGCTTAGGATTGAGACATAGTTCTGTTTAGTGGTTGTGTGTATGAAAGTATAGCACTATAGCTTCTGAATTTTGTTTAATTTTAAATTAAAGAATGCTTTGTGAGCTAGGAACCATCTGACAGAAAATTTGCATGATATGTGAAAGTGGGATTCATTAATTTGTCTTCAATCTCTGCCAAGGATAAAAGTACTAGTGCAAGTACTGTATGTTGGATATTCCATTTTATTCTCTCATTTCTCACACACAGTTTCACTTTTAGAAGAACCTTCTCATTGAATTTTTGCGCAATTTGCTTATATTGACTTGGGAAATGACATGTGACACAAAAACAGGGCATAGGCTTAAGTGAGAAAAGTGCAGTTTAAAAAGTTAAGCTCTTTCAGAGTTAAAAGTGAAGTAGGCATCTAATTTTAGAGGTTTTAATTTTAATTTGGAAGGAAAAGGTCCATTAGTTATCAAAAATGTAGAAAACACTGTTATTGCAGAGAAAAATGTCTTTATCTTGCCATTTGCATGTTAGTTTGAAAAGTTTATAGCAATGAGACATTGGAAGTCGTACACATTACTTGGCATGTGAAAAATTAGTTTTGCATGGAAAGGAAGGGAATAGAAATAGAATAACAGAGTTGGAAGGGACCTTGGAAGCCATCTGAAGCAACTCCCTGCTCAAACAGGATACCCTATTCCATTTCAAACAAATGGCTGTTCAGTCTCTTCTTGAAAGCCTCTGATTGATTGTCCTCACCTTTAGGAAATTTATCTTTAGATTGCTTCTCTTCTTGATTAGTTTCCATCCATTGCTTCTTGCCTTGCTTTCAGCTGCTTTGGAAAATAATCTGATCCCCTCACCTTTGAGGTATCCCCTCAAATGTTGGAATATTGCTATCATATCTCCCCTAGTCCTTCTTTTCACTAGACTAGGCATACCCAATTCCTGCATATGTTTTAGTCTCCAGATCCCTAATCATCTTTATTGTCTTCCCTGCACACTTTCCAAAGTTTCAACATCTTATTTGATGTGGTGACCAAAACTGGATGCAGAATTATAAGGGTGGTCATACTAAGTCTTTGTAAAGTGGCACTAATACTTCATGTTATCTTGATTCTATCCCTCTATTAATGCAGCCTAGGATTGCATTGGCTTTTTTAGCTGCTGATGTACATTGTTGGGTCATATTTAAATGATTATCTACTTAAACTCCAAGATCTCTCTCCCACTTACTGATATTAACCTAAGTTTCCTCTAGTCTATACCTGTACAGTTTTTTCTTGCCTAAGTGTAAAACTTCATTTTTATCTACATTGAATTTTATCTACAATTAAATTTTGATTTGGCTGTTTTAGAAGTTGATGACTGAGTAACAAAATCAGCAGTCTACTTTATATGTATTCATGTATGCACTCCATTTTCAAATAATTCAATACATTAGTAGACATCTGGAAGAGGCACATTTTCCAAGTAATTTTGGTCACAACATATAAAATAACAAGATTGGTAACTGGTCTTAATAAATAGTTAGTGAATCTTCCCTGCCTAAAATGCAAAACAGATGTATCTTTGTTCTTTTCAATTCACTTTTATGAATAAACTATATGTGATGTCATATCCAAGTTATTGGATATCTTAAGTCTGGCAGACAAACCTTTTAATGTTTTTTAAAAGTTTCCATTCTAGAACAAAGTGATTCCAGTGTACTGTACTTAGAACAAATAGTAGCAGGTTCAGACAGACACTCAGACTGTTTTTAGTCCAAACATTTATAAGTTGCATTCTTTAAGGGCTTTCTTCTCTGAGCAGGAAGCTTTTTCCACTCACTCTCTTTAGTAAAAGAGATAGAAATTTGGAAAGCATTTTTCTGATTTTTTTTAAATTGTTTTGGGAGGCAATATAAACAAATCTGAGCAACATTCTACATTGTTTGTTTGTTTGTTTGTACATCTTCCTCCCCATCCAACACTGGAAGATTAATCCAGCAGCTTGATTTGCTGTCTGTTTCATGTGTCAAGAAGTCATATATTTTCTTATGGCTGCTTCATTTATAAACAAGTATAAGCTGAACTTTTTTTCTTCTTTACGGAATCCCTTTGGAATTTAACTTTCAGATATAAACACTTGGAGAAATTGGCAGCTGAAGGATGTGAAAAGGAGCTGAGAAATCGAAATTTATGTTGGGACAGGAGTGACTTATCCTTGAATTTGGGTGGTTCTTCAATCCCAACTGTTACCATTCCCAAGTGTGCCAGCCCAGGTTCAACAGATTCACATAAGAAACCATCAACTTGTGTGACTTCTTGCATAACATCACAAATTCTAGAAGGTAAGTCCTTTAACTATGGCAAATAAATTTTTACTGACTATATGGTGCTCCAGTTTATGAAAGTGTGATTATTGTTGACACTTATGCTTAGAAATTAGAAATCTAATATTTTATAAATTAGATTGAATTTAAAATCATGGTGAATAAGGGCTCTAAATGGATACTGTCATATTAGAGGCAGTATTCCGTTGAATAGCAGTTGCTTGGAAACCAAAAAAGAATATAATATTATGTTAATATTGTCCTTTGAGGAATTAAATGCTAGACTAAATAGGCCTATTTGATTCTGCTTTTGGTACATACTCTTCATATTGTTTAACAATCTCATGCAGTCTGGCTGAGATAAAACAGCTTAATGGGGTTGGAATAGAAGATCTCCAAGATCCCTTCTAGTCATATTTTTCTGTTCTGTTCCATTGGCTTCTGATCTCTTTAGTACTTCACCCAGTTTGAAAAATATCTCATTCAAATCCAATGTGGAATTTCAAAAGAGCTTGTCATTCAACTTATATAGCTCATAAAACGATGGATTATTGCTTTAAAATCCTTCAGGTTTTCTAGCTTAATGGCTATAATAATTTGATTTGATTTGATTAATCCTCCAGGTCTACTGCTGATTCAGTAGATTGTGCTACTTCAGAAATTAAAAATAATTAATTTTGCCCAGGTTGTATTCAGAAAAGCAGTATCTTGATCCAGAGAATGAATCGATAATCCTTGTTTATTGAGGAAGACTTATGGCACTATATTGACTGGAGCCATGCACATTGACCAAAATCATTTTGAAACTCTAGAAAATTATAAACTGCTTTTGAAAGTAAAAACTTATTTTAGAACAAAGTGGGTGCATAAAAATAGGAGATCTGGGTGTATATGTTCAAATTTTCATTTACCTAATTTTTAATTTGTATTACATTTAAATTACTGGTACTAAATTATTATTAAGTACCATAGCTGTTAAACAAAAAAAAATGTTAGAATATATGTGTAAACAAAATAGTTTGGTTTTTGTTTCAAGGATGTCTAAAAGAAATGTAGCTTCATGGACAGAGAAAAGTATACAAATGAACTATTTTTGGTAAATATAACTAATTAAATGGAGGGAGGGAAGGAAAGAAGGACCCATGTTGCATCTTTTCCATGAGCTTAGTTGGCATCATTTGCATTGGTTTAAATGTTTCCTCTTTGGGGATGTTCAATTTTAGTTGAATTTCATTTAATTACTGGAGCTCAATTAAAATTTGTTCATACACTGTACAATATATACCACATATGTCATATTTTCCTTATAACATGCTGTTATAATTGATAAAAACTTTTAAGTATGGTACATGATCAAAATAATTTTCACTTGTATGTACTGTGGCTTGATGGTATATGACATGATGATGCATATGACTTGAGTTTCTTGTCTAATAATTACTGCTGCAGGCATGCTATTATTAACCCAACTATCAGTTGAGGGAAGATTGGATGTAAACTTTCTTCATATGCCAGTGTCAAACTTTAATTTAGTTTGCAAAGACTGGATCTGTATATTCACTTCTGGTAAGAAATATTTGGAATGGCAGTCATTCAAATTCATTTAATGGCATTACAATCCATTTTCCCTAAAATCAGAAGTCTTCAGTGGAAAATAGATATCTCTTTTATAACTGGTTTAACATATGTCTCTGGCAATTATCTCAAACATTACCTTATAAAATGTTTGTTAATTATTGTAGTAGATTGTAACAGAGACAGAGTCTTAATAGCTGAATCTCTATTAACCTACAGTAAATGTCAGGATGCATCACAATAATTAGCAAGGCTGCAGCATTATGGAACTTGCAAATAGATTGTGCATATTTTGAATATTACTGGAAGCAGAATGAGATAGACTACAAAATATTTTTTGCACTAAGAGAAAGATGAATGTCTCAAATTTAAATGTAACTATCAGCCCCAAAATACAGATGAACAGACAGCGGTTAACAAACCCAGAAAACACTTTTTGAATATGATTTTCTTAACAGCAGTATCATACAACCCAATTTTAATATCTTGCTAATGAAGAACCATACAGAATCTGCTTTAATACTTATTTTAAAATCTTCATACTTCAACTACTTAGCTGTTACAAAGAATTATCACAAATTACAAGCAACTAAAAAGAATATTTTGGTTTTTAGCGATTTGCAATTCATTTTATAATTTACTTTTCCTGATATAATTTGAAGACATTTAAACATAACTGTCTTCGGTAAAAGAAAAATATGACAGAAGGATAAGTATAAAAAAATGAAAAGAGGGACACACAACTAAAATAGAATGTCACAAATAGCCCAAATCTGCAAAGATAAAGTCAGAAGAGCTAAACCTCAAATAAACTTTGCAAGAAATATAAAAAATAATTTTTAAAAAGACTCTTTCAGCATTTAAAAAATAAGAAAAACATCAAGCAAATGATCAGTGCACTAATGGGAGAAGATGACAAGGGACTGATAGTAGGGAGAAATCAAAATTGTATAGTTCATTCTTTCCAGCTGTCTTTACACATAAAAAATAGTCCCAATTTATTAAAAGCGGTACAGTAAAAGACAGAATAAGAATATAAGTCAAAATAGACAAGAAAACTATTTTTAAAAAATCTATTTACTCCAGTTCAAGTTCAAATCATCAGGACCAGATGGATTATATTATCTCAGCATTCTGAAGTAGCTGATAGAGGTGGTCTCAGAACCACTGAACCATTTCTTTCAAAGATCCTGAAGCACTGGAGAAATACCAGAGGCCTGGAAAAGAGTTAATGTGGTTCCAATCTTGAAAAAAAGAAAAAAAACCAGATCTAAGAAACTACAGATATACAGCCTGGCATCAATATGTGGGAACATCCTGAAAAAGATAAGATAATAGATCTGTGATTACCTGTAAACAAGCAAAACTATTACTAGAAACCAATATGAGGTTTGTCAAAATACAAACCTTACTACATTATTTGACAAAGTAATTACTGTGGACATAGTATACGTTGACTTCAAGTTATTTGGCAAAATAGACTACAACCTATTTCTTGGTAAGATAGAAAAATGGGGAACAGAGAGCATCACTACCTGATAAGTTCATAGCTGGCTGACCAAAGCACTCACATGTGATCGTCAATGGAATTCCATTTAAATGGAGGGAACTATGCAGTAGACTACCTCAAGGTTCTGTCCTAGCCCCAATACTCTTCAACATCTTCAGTGTTGTGCTCCAGAAGGAATTGTTTTATAACTCCTGCAACTAGGAACAGTTTTCACCACTCTTGAATCATGAAGTACAAGTCAGTATGATCTGTTCCATCCAACATTCCTATCATTTCAATTGACCTTAAAAACTTCAATTCTGAAAGGTAAAGTTATCATGAATGTAATTTTAAAATGTTACATTTTTATCTGCTTAACTCTTTGGCAGATATTATAATAGTGGATTCATCATTACTATTGGGATTGATAACAGCTAGTTTGATGTAATAATTAAGGTATGTTAACAGGTTATTGGAGATGAACGGCTATATAAATATGATGAAATGAATAACTTTTTACACTGGAATTCATAATTGTTTAAAATCTGTTCAGCATTTCTTCTAAGTGTACTGTTTGTTCTTACATGAATCTGAAGGATAGTTAAATCTGGATAGATTACACATCACATCTCTAATTAAATAGAGGTAGATAATCACAATAAAAGGTTGTTTCCATCACACTCAGCGGTGAATCCCTTATGCATCTCTGAGATTTTTTTAATTAAATTTCTGCTACTGATCTTCATGCAGTCAGGATTACTGTACATGGAAACTCCTAATGTCCTTTATGTAATTCCAGAGAAATAATATTGTTCCTAATGGCTTCAGCTATTTAATATATCAAGTATTATTGTATTTTCTGCTAAAATTGCACATTTTTAGACAAAGTACAAATTTAAGTCATAAAACAGCAAAACTGTAAATATCAGGCTCCAAAAACCAAGAAAAGTGCGTTCTCAAAGCAATTTCCTTTATTGTGCCTCAGTTGTATACAGAAATCTTGCCACATTAAAGCAGACTTCTTGGACCACAAAAGATATACCCATGTTGTTATCATGTCTTTCAGTTTTTTTGTTCCTTATTTTTTCCTTTATTTTGGAAATTCTCCCCCTGCTTTGTCATATAGCAATCTCTGGGGATTCCTAGCTACCTGTCCTGTACCTGACATTTTCTCCAACCTAGGGTGATTCCTGACATTTTCTCCTGGTCCTTACTATTAGTACAGTAGCATCCAACAAATTTATTTTTCATGTGATTTAATTTACTTATTTGTGGTTACATCAGTTGGCTATTCTCATTTAATTTCTAGTCTTGTTTAGGAGTTTTGATTTCATCCCTTTGGTTTTCACTTGAGTCCCAGGATTTAAAGACCAGTTTTCAAATAGCAAAATCTATGGTGATAGTAGGAAATGTCCCTAGTGGTTGGATCTTTATTATAATTTGTCTCAATATAATTAAAAAAAAGAAAAAGGGCAGGCAATTCCATGAACTTTTACTTAATTTCTCAGAAGTTATTTTTCCTTTCTTGTAGCAAAAACAGAAAGACAGATAATGCCCATATCAGCGTTATTAAGTGCAAATCAAATCTAAATACTGTATATCCTTCCAATTTTGTATAACAATTTTGGCTGTTTCCCATACTTAAAAGATATCCTGACTGATAAATTCCAAATATGGGGTTTGCAGCCCAGCAGAAGATATATTTCCATTATCCTCCATTTCTGTCCCATATGTGGTTATAAGATTGTTCAAATATTATGGCTTAATGTTCCAATTTTTCAACTGAATTAAATTGAGCTGAACTAAACTGAACTGGGTGATTGCAACCATGCCTTAGTAAACATTTTCTGAATTATCCGATATATTCAGAATAGAATTATGTTTATTACCTTATGTTTTTAACGTTAAAACTGCATTTTCATTTTCATTTATTCAACCTTTGATAAATATATTAGAATTCATTGGGCCCAAGATTGTATAAACAGTTCAATTATTTCCTTTTTCTCTTTTGGTTTAGGAGCAATATGTGGCTTAGGAACCTAGATGGACTCCTCCAAAATCTTTTAAAAACATGGAATTTCAAAAGAGGCAATAGTACAATTATCTCAAATATAAGATTATATTGGTTTCAGAAGTCTAGAATATCAAAGCAAATATTTTTTTTGCTAGAATCAAAGATAACTAATACAACCTGCAATAACTTGATAAGTTGTAACCATATAACACAAAAAGTATAATTTGGGTGAGGAGGTTGTTACAGGTGACATTCAAGTGACTTATTGTAAAACAAAGGTACATTTGTTCTGGAGAATCTATCATTGGACCATATTAATTCAATACATGCTAGCCATTAACCTATAAAGTTAATTTTAAATATGTATCTATTTCCTCTTCAGCAACAAAGTTAGACAATCTATTAATGAAAGTAAACTTAAATGTGTTTAAGTTTACATTACTAAAGTTCCTTGAGTGACTTTCAGTCAATCATTATCTCTCACTTCTATTTACTTCAGGGGTGTCAAACTTGATTTCATTGCGGGCCACATCAGCATTGTGGTTGTCCTCGGGGAGTGAGGGTGGGGATAGGGGCATGGCTGGGAAGGTCACTGCTGACTTAGTGTGGGCCGGGGCATGGCCAATTCGACATCGCTCACATGGGCCAGGTGGTGTTGGAGAGGGAATCCAGAGATCTCCAGCATGTGGGATGGTGGGTGGAAGGCTCGTCCCACAGGATGAGGTAAGGTAAAGCGATGCAGGGGTGGGGTGGGGTAAGGTGTGCTGATGCCACAAGGCAATGCAGGAGGTGGGGTGGCTGATGCCAGAAACTGTCAGCCATTGCACGCTCACTATCCTTTGTGCGTGGGGAGCAATATTTTCTGGCAGCCTGCCGGCCCCTCAGTTGGCACTCTCTGCACCTCCATAGCCCACACCATCATCTGCATGTGCAGCAGCAGCATAAGCAGCAGGTAGCGGGGGGAGACACATGATACAGACTGCTGGACACACTCCGTCCCACTGTCTGTTTTTGCTTGCAGCTGGAGACAGGTTGTTGCTGGTCAGCTTCTCTTCTTGCAGGTCTTGCCCTTGGCTGGCATATGGAGCGTGTTCCCCTTGCACATCCAATGTACATTGGCCCCACTGTGGGATGCCACCGTTGCCTCTGCTCGGCAAACCCACCCAGCCTGAAGTAAGCAGAGCAGCAGTGCAGCAGGCCATAAAGGCCAAATAGAGGTGACAGAGCACGCCCAGGCACAGGAGGCAAAAGCAGAGATGGAGGGAGGCACGCAATCCCGGCTGGGCCTGTGTGGCGTGCTGGTGGGGATCCAGCTTTCCGGATATGCTCACAGTGGTTGCCTTTTACTTGCTGGGCCTGGCCATGCTCTACCACCTCTACTCGGCCTTTCTACCTGGCCACTTTGCCTCTGTGCTGAGCAGGGCTGGTACCCTGGGCAGTGACGGCAGCAACCTAATGGACCTATGTGAGCTGCTGGTGGCCTCAGTGGTGGCAGCGTCCCATAGCAATGCCAAGGTGCATCGAGTGCCTGAGGGAAATGTGCTCCATGCATGGGCTAAGGACAAAACCCGTGAGCGGGCTGAGGAGATGACCAGTGGCGACCTGCTCTCCAAACTCAAGCAATAACAACAGTGGGACAGAGTAGGTGATAATGATGTTTGGTCACTATCAGATTGCAGATCAGCTCCTGATCAGCTTGCGCCAGACCAAGGCGCCATGGCCAGTCCTTCACTGTTTCCAGGAGACCCTGCAGGCCAGATCTAACCTTTTTGTGGGCCAGATCCAGCCCGCAGGCCTTGAGTTTGACACTCCTGATTTACTTCATAGAATTGTTTTCAGGGGGGGAAACAGGAAAGAAACACAGTGCATGTGGCTTGAGCTCTGTACAATAAAGGTAGGATAGAAATCTAATAAATGTATTCAAATATAATACATTTATAATATATAAATATATAATACATAGCATTAATACATTCATAATATATAATATAATATAATAATAAAATATAAAGCAGTAGCTGAACAAACAACACTAATTTACATCACACAGATGGTACTTAAAGCCAAAGAACATGCCTCAGTAACAACAGCCAGCCAATCAAACAATCTGAAGTCAGACCATGACTCAGAAGTAGCCGAACAAACAACTTCCAACTAATTTGCATCACATAAAAAGGTATTTAAAGACCAGTGCTCTGACAGACAAGCACAATTCAAAGCACACTGATGATATCTCCTCGAATGGTGACAGAATGTTTGCAAACCTAATTGCAAAGCTTGGAGCTCAGACCAACAGCCCAAATCTAATAAATAAATATTTCATCTTGGAGTATGCTCTCATTGTGGGGAATATACTCATTCTAGCCGCTCCTAGTGGAGTAAAGTAAACATGCAATTTGTATTTCTTGATTTTAATAAGTCAGACTTATTCAAGTATCCTTGACAATTCCTATACAGGAGTGGGTGGTGGTGATAGTGATGATTTACTTGGAGGATGGGTGACTAACAAAAAGATGGCTAGATTTGTTGTTATTTTTGTTGTCTGATGTATTGAAATATATCTTCATAAATTCAGATCCAAAAAACAAGTGCATATTTTGGAATGAATAATAGCTATTTTTAAAAAGCCTGCATTTTTTAATTTTTCATATTATTTCCAAGGACAACTCCATAGAACAAACAAATGCCTAATTAGGAGCAACAGATAAAAATGTTGGCACTCTGGAGTTGAAAGTGGCACAATGACAAAAGATAAAAAACATTTAACCCTCCAAAGAAATTTAATCCAGAACTTAAAGCAGCAAAAAATATTTTTGCTTTTGTTATGAAAGGATATCTGGACATTATTCATTACTTTAAAAACAAGGATGGCTAAATTCCTGATAAAATATTGGAAAAAAATTTCACATGATGTTCATAATATCAAACACCTTTCTACATTGTTAGAATTCCTTCATGTGATCTGGGAAAAACAAAGAACAGAAGTGAGGCATACTCTTGGCAATGAAATATTTTTAATGGAAAATCTGAGAAAGTTCAAAATGAATAGCCAAATTTTATCACAATATGAAAAGAAGTACTTTCTCAATATGTAGCAGAGCCAATATTTGACATATTATAACTTTCATAAAATAATAGACTGATTTTTTTTCTACTTGTTCTGAAATTTCTTGCACATTGAACCAAAGAGGCAGAGATTTCTTAGAATGCTACCTAGTTGTCAATAATCTTATTCATTTTCAGTAAATCATGTTATAGAGATATCAACAGACTCCTTACAAGTGCAGTATTTTAATCCTTAGCCACGTTCAAACTTCGATTTGCAATGCTATCCATATTTTAATAACTATTATTACCTCCTATATCTACATAAATACAAACATACCATCCTTATTTTCTCATTATGAAATGAGAAGATCTAGATATTATCTAACTTTGTTAGATAATACCTAAGGATTTGACAAGCACATTTTTGTCAGCAAAGAAATTATCAGTGGTTTCTGATTCCAATAGTGTCCACTAAAAGTAGCAGGTAAACACATTTGGATAATATTTCAGAACAGCAAACAAATCAGTCTCATCTGAATACAGTGGCAACTTGATTCAAACACTAGCATTGTTGGGGAATGTCTATGGAGATTCTCAGTCATCCAGGTCATGGTTGTCACAAAGGTGCTTTTTCAAGAGGCAACTAGACTTTCTGGTTTTTCTTTTTCTCCTCGTTGGGTAAGCAAGTTATTTGTGTCTGATCTAGTGACAATGATTCTCTCCTAGTGTTTTATTTATGAGTATCTTTGTAAAGCTGCACATCTCTTAAATGAAACCTCTATATTAAACAACCCCTTACTTTCTTTAAATAAGTAATTTTTTTTTATTTCTATAATAGAGTTAAATTATCCTCAGGAAACTCTCCTCAGCAAACAATTCTCTGCAGTATCCATTTTAATACTGCATTCATTGTACAGATTTGAGATCTGGAGGATCTTAAAGAGAAGGCTAAAAGAGTTTTATTTTGTTAAGTGTTGATATCTGAATTACACGTTGTTAATATATACATTTCCTTATAATGTCTTAAAAGTCTTTAAAACCTGGCTGTTACCGAGCCTGGGACACTGAATGTGCCAAAGGTACTGTTTCCTAGCTATATTGCTAATAGGCCGATTATCTTACTCTTGTATATTTTGAGTTGGATATTTTAATATTTTTACTGGTTTTACTGTTCTAAACATTTTTTAAAAAAATAATTGTAATATATTTCCGAACTGTAAGCCGCCCCGAGTCATTGACTGAAATGGGCAATCATAGAACTTAAACAAATAAATACATTTTCCGTAGTTATCACTTTTGCAGAGTTATCTGTACATTCCCATAGTTGTGAGTGGTTTTACTAAATATCTTTCAGTGCCTTTTAGGGTTTTTAGAGTATAGCATTTAGGGTTTTTAGAGTATACCAGTTTGTACCAACATCCAAGGCCAGGTACCCTGAAAAAGAATGTGGATTACCCCAAGCATTGCAGAGTTCTCAAAACACTTTGGCAAGTTAAAATTGACTGAACATGGACTGATCATGGGGGAAAAGCTGGGATGAGGTAAAATCTTTCTGTATCTTTTAAGCATAGGAAACCCGGAGCTAGTCTGTTTACTGCAGGTAACATTTTTTTAGTAAAAGAACCTTTTGCTTCAAGTAAATGGAGTTGAGGGTCTTTGGAGCAGATCTGACAGTCACATTTCCAAGTTATGCTTTCTGTCACAGTAATCAAATTGTATGTTTGTGAGTATGTTGTGGGCGTCAGATGAATAATAAATCACTACTGTTTTCAATAATAGACCAAATACAATTCCAGTTTGTCCTTTATTATTACCCCCTTTTGCCTTTCTTCCTGTATATTGATTTATTTTCAACTACTGTATTCCTCACCAATGTACTAATTGGATACAGAGTAGTTACTCTTCCAACTTTGAAAGAATATAGTTTTGATAAAGGATACTTCCCCTTTATCTCCTCTAATGACATATATCAAGAAGGATAATTATTATGGTTTACTAAAATGAAATCTTAGAGATAATATAATCTTTGTAGACTAAAACATTTAAAAGTAATAGGAAAACTCTCATTAGAGACTAGATTGAATAATGAATAAGTGATAAGTCTCCATGGCTTTTTAGTATCAACTCAAATTTCTTTTTAGCAATACAAATATCAGAGCTTTGGCAACATGACCCTGTACCAATTTTGAGAATTTAATACTTCATTGTTTAGAACAACCAAAAGGAATTATTTCGATAATTTGTAGGTTATTGCAATCAGATATAGGACACATACCATATGGTTTAAAGGAAACTTGGAATATTTGGCAATGCCATACATGAGATAAATTGGCAGACATTACGGAAACTGGGTGGATTCCCTTCAGTGCAAAAACTGCAGTAGAAAATTATATATCATTGACACTTGATTCCTATTAGATGAGCACTTATATATCAAAATTATTGTTCCAAATATTGCAGAGGTGTCAGAAAAAACCAGATTTTTTTTTTCATTTGTAGTGGTCATGCGATAAAGTCAGGTTTACTGCACTTATTTACAGGACTAAATCATAAAGTTAAATATGCTGAATTTATTATTTATTTAATCTTAGCAGCCAAAAATAATAGCTTTGCTTGGGAAATTTTTAGGTAACATAACAATTGAGTTGTAATAACAAGACCTCTTCAGTAGGCACATTAGGGGGGAGGGGAAATCACAAAGTTAAATTAATGAGTTCAGAGGGAGGAATTACAATTTTATCAAATTTGGATGAGTTTTATGATTTATCTCAATAGCAGTAGACTATAATCTGATATACTTCATGTACCAGATTAGGTTACATCTCTGCTCCATAACCTGCACTGGTTGCCAGCTTGTTTCTGGGTCCGATGTAAAGTGTTGGTTTAAACTTAAAAACCTTGTATCATGGGACCAAGATATATGAGGGATCATCTCCCTCATTTACATTAGTTTGCTCTATTAGATCTCACAGAGAAGGCATACAATGGATACCAGAGCTACTTTTAATAGTTCCTAGAAAACATGCTCTCTCTGCTGTGTTATCCACCTTATGGAACATCCTTCCTCCCCCCCCCTCCCCCCCAAATAAGACTGGCCCTATCAAAGTGTAATAGAGTCTGGTATTCTGAAAGATCCTTAAGACCTGATGATATAACCATAGAACTGGAGACTTCTGTAGGTATCTCCATTACTCATGCCATTTTTTATTCTCCTTTCAGCTATGATTTGATATTTATAATACTTATCACTGAGAATTTTCATATTAATATTGTTGTTTTTATATCTTTGTTTTTCGTCTATTATTGTGTGCCACCCAAAGTCACTGTAGATGAGATGAGTGGGTACATAAATTTAATCAATAAATTAATGCTCTCACTTTCTCTGTCCCTCCCCCCACCCCCTCTCTCTCTGAATTCCATATGTACAGTACCTACCTCTTTATTCTCATTGCAGTAGATCTTTGTATTTTCTCTATTGTTCTTTTTCTTTGGCTTTTTCTCTCTATATGTATCTTGGATTTATGTTAAAATACTTATCTGATATTGTTTGTTAAAAACTAATAAAATATATATTTAAAATATTAGGTACGTAGTAGCCATACCTTTGAGATAAAACATGTATAAATATAAACTTCAATGTATGATTAGTTTTTATTCATGTAAGCATTGGCAGGGCTCCAAATTATTGTTCTATAATTCTGTTAAGGAAATCTTTCTCCATTATTCTTTCACCAGTGAGTGCCAGTCAATTTGAATCTGAACCTGAACCTGAAGCCAAGGGAGAAACAAAATCAGAGCAGGAAGATGAGCCCAAGTTCAAGCAGGGAACAGAAACACTCAAAGCAGTAAAAGGTGCAGAGGTAGAAGTGGGTCGAGAGCCAGAGAAAGAAGAAGTTGCATTAAGTGAAAAAGAAAGGCAAAATGAAGATGTGAATGAAAAAGACAACTGCTCGGCATCCAGTCTCTCTTCAGCAAGCAGCACTTTAGAGAGGGAAGAACCAGAGCAAAAACTAAGCAATAAAGATAACGCTGGTAAATTTATTTTTTTATTTTATTTTTATTTTGTTTGTCAAACATGTACAAGATAACAAGTATAGGTATGAACATAAACATGAACAAAGGAAATAAATACAGATAAATAGGGACAGTAAGACAGGGATGGTAGGCACGCTGGTGCGCTTATGCACGCTCCCTTTAAGGACCTCTTAAGAATGGGGTGAGGTCCACGGTAGACAGTTTGAGGTTGAAGCTGTGAGGGGTTGAGGCTGTAACAATGGAGTCGGGTAGAGCATTCCAGGCATTGACCATTCTGTTGCTGAAGTCATATTTTCTGCAATTGAGTTTGAAGCTGTTTACCTTGAGTTTGTATCAATTGTTTGCCCGAGTATTATTGTGGTTGAAGCTGAATAAGTCATTGACAGGCAAGACTTTGTAGCAGACAATTTTGTGTACTATGCTTAGATTGGACAGCACAGTTTCAGATTGTCCAAGCTCAAAATTTCAAACCTGGAGGCATAGCAAATTCTACTGTGAGTAGAGGAGTGGAATATTCTTCTCAAGAAATACCTCTGAACCCACACACTCATGTTAATGTCTGATATACAGTGTGGGTTCCAGGCAGATGTATTGTATTCAAGAACTGGTCTGGCAAAGGTTTTGTATGCCCTAGTTAGCAAGTCAATGTTACCAGAGAAGAAGCTTCACAAAATAAGGTTAACAAATTTTAATGCCTTTTTGGCAATGCTATAGTGAGCTCTGAGGCTTAGATTGTTTGAGATGAGTACTCCTAGATCCTTGACAGAGTGAGGGTTGTCTATGACAGGGGTCCCCAACCACCGGGCCCCGGACCGGTACCGGTCCGTGGATCACTTTGTACCGGGCCGCAAAGAAATAAAAATAAAAAATAAAATAAAAATGGCGGCTTTCTTCACCTTCAGTGAATGCTGCTGGGATCAGGGATCAAGAACACAAAGGAGAGAAGGGGAGGGAGGAAGCAACCAAAGCCTGTCCTGCTCTCCGGCTCAGCGGCTTCGGTTTCCTCCCGCCTCGTTCCTCTCTCAGTCGCTCTCTCCCTCCTCCACCAGCCCAGGAAGAAACTGCTTCAAAGAAGCCGGCAGGATGGCTTCCTGTCGGCGCAGCTCCTCCGAAGCGCCCGTTCACCCCCACCCAGCCGCCCGTGGTTTAATCCAGTGCTCCGTTCTGCCTGCCTGCCTACCTTCGTTTCTGGTTGTTTTGGAGCAGCTTTGGCTGAGAATAATAACTATTCGCCTCTTTTTCTCAGCCGAAGCTGCTCGAAACAACCAGAAACCAAGGCAGGCAGGCAGAACGAGCACTGGATTGAACGCTGGGCAGCTGTGTGGGAGTGAACGGGCGCCGGAGGAGCTGCGCCGACAGGAAGCCACCCTGCTGGCTTCTTTGAAGCAGTTTCTTCCTGGGCTGGTGGAGGAGCGAGAGCGACTGAGAGAGGAACGAGGCAGACACCTGAGGGATGAGGCTGAGGGAGGAGGGAGACACCTGAGGGATGAGGCTGAGGAAGGCAGGGCCGAGAGGCAGGGCTTCTCAGCCGTCCTGCAAGGACTTGTCCTGAGCCGCGGAGACAGCCGTGGGCCACCACCGCCTAGCGCTCAGTTTTGAAGGCGCTCCTCAGCCAAGCGCAGTTCCTGAATCTGCAGCTGAAACCCTCTGTTTTAAATGTCCCAATAGAAGAGAATATCTGTCGCTCAGGGTTGCAATGAGGAGGCATTGGCGCTCCCTGAACTTGGTGGTTTGCTGGCAGACATTTTATTACCCAACTAGGTAACAACATCAGTAGGTTAAATAATATTATTCTTGTAGGAGAGCATTATATTTATTCACAGTTCTTAATCCAAATTGTATTAGATTAGTATCATAGGGCAGGAAGAGGGACCATGGGATCTTCTAGTCCAGTCTCCTGCTCAAGGCAGGAGACCTTACACCACCTCGGTCAAGTGGCTGACCAGTCTATTTTTATTACTACAGCTGCTGTCAAAACTTCTTTTATAAATGCAAAATAGAAATTCAGGAGTCTGTAAAATATTTCAGTTGTTTTCATCTTGCTACATGTTCAAGGATTAACCAAATAAGGTGATGTACTTTTCAAGGTTTTTTTTCCTCCAAATTCACATTGTGCTTCATGAAAGCCCAGCCTGACATGTGATTCATGACTGAAAGTCAAAGAAACTGGCTACTCTTACTCTATATTTGTCTATGTATCTTTATCATGTGTATGTGACTTTATTTTCATACTCAGCAACCTGCTGCTTATTATTGAACATCCTGATAATGGAGCAGAGGCCAATGCTTCCTTTGAATCCGTGCATAAGCAGAACTATTTCGGCATGGAAAGCTGAATTCATACCTGCACGAAGCTGCTTCTTTCTTATGACCAAAAGGAAAGAAAACTTACCTCTGTTTTGATTTTCCATGTTTTCATTGCATGTGAACCAAAAACAGAATTCATTTTAAATTTTAATTTTACTATCCAAAATTGAAAGTTGATTTTTAATTGGAACACTATTTTGAAAATCAAGCACTGTCAGCTGGGTGGGGAAGCCAAAACATTTTCTCACAAAACATAGTAACATAGTACTATCAAATCATGTCAAGAAACTGCATAGGTGCATCCATGTAAGTTACAAGAAGACAGAATCAACTTACTTCTTACTTTACAAATTTCTGGTCTGCACATAATTGGTCATTAATAAGTATATTAATACAAAACTAAATTCTGATTTATTATTTTCCTAGATGCATGCCATGGATAAACGTTTAGGCCCAGCACTTCATACATGAATATTTTTGCTCATATTCATTCCTGTACTCGTGAAAGCATGTATCTTATATAATACATTACCACATTTTGTTATTCTAAACATTGTGTGAGGGGATTCTATGATAATAGTTAAATCATTTATTGTTGTATGCAGCATTTATTCATTAGTAATATCCTTAATGAAGTTTTTAATAAAATACTGCATATTTATTTTGCCCTTAACGACTGTTTTCATTGGTATATTCTAAATTCACCATGTAACACTTCCATGAAAGAAAATAGGACAAAACTGGAATTCTAAAATTTTGCATGCAACTATATATACTTTATGCTATCTAATAATATGGAAGTTTGGAGCCCTGTTTTATATTATTTTGGCACCGTTTACCAGTCATATGCAGTTTGGGATGCATATTTGATTAAACTGGAAATTTTCAAGCAATCTTTCTGTTGCCAGTACTCGGTGGGCAAATTGCATTGTAATGACTTACTTAGATGATATAAAGGAGAGCATGAATGTGTTTTAACTGATTTGGTGCAGATATTTGCTTTAACTTGGCTTTCACTGAGCTGGGTTTTGTGCTGACAGATGCATACTCCATAAGTCCTGTCAGCCTCTTAAAACTATATTTGAGTTATGCTCAATGCAGTCAAAACAAAATGCTGAGATTTTGTTGAAAACTCATTAAAAATAAATTTTAAAAAAAGAAACAATAATATAGCAAAGCAAAAATATTAATCAATAAAATATAATTCTAGATTTTCTACCTTCTCATAAGTAATTGCCAAGCTACTTCTGACTGAAGTCAAAGAGAATTTATGGAAGGCCTGGTGTAATTTCTAACAATGAAAACAAGGGCTTCACTTGCTTTAGGATCAAAGCTATTTTCTTCACTTAATTGTTTTTTTAAAAATGCATTATTAATTAGGTAATTAACTAGGAAAATTAATGATACAACCTTCCTGTTTCAAAAGAAAGTTGCTTAAAATAAAGGAGAGCAGTTTATTAAAAAAATGAGAACTTTTCATGCATTAATTTAAAAAAATTGATGAGGTTCATAGAAAAACAAGATACAGCTATTTTTAAATGTGTTTTAAAAGAGAGACATTTTAATGTATCTTAAATTAGAATTCCATCTGCACTGAATGAATTTGGAATGTACAGGTAGTCCTCGACTTAATAACAGTTAATTTAGTGACCGTTCAAAGTTACAACACCACTGAAAAAAGTGATGTTTTTTCACACTTATGACCATTGCAGTATCCCCATGGTCATATGATCAAAATTCAGACACTTGACAACTGACTCATATTTATGATGGTCACAGAACTACGCCACCACAGTTCTATAATGTAATAATATATTAATAATACATTACTGCTGAATAACTAGGAAAAATATACAATATAATGGAGTTATGCTTTATATCATACACAACAAAACATGTTAAATATTCTGTGAGAGGAAAGGGAATTCTACTTCATTCAAAAGCATACTAGCTCAGAAGTAGAATCCATGTTTTCTGCGTGTGTTCTGTTTAGGTGAAAACTGGAAAAGATCCTTAACTAAAAACTCTGAAAACCATTCCAAATCAGTGCACACATTGTATACAATTCTATTTAATGGATGCTTTGCTAAAGAAGAATTACTGATCATATGGAAGGTTAGGATAACTAATGTGAAGAAATTGTACTATCTATCTAATTAAAGCATAAAAATAATGAACACTAATATTAAAAATAATAGATAATGTTATATGAGTCATCTAAGTTTTATCTTCTGATACATTCCAAATTCATCACTGCAGATGGAATTCTAATCTCAGATACTAATGTGTTTATTTTATAAAATACATTTTAAAATAGATGTGTCTTGTTTTTCTATGAATCTCATTCATTTTTTAAACTAAAGCATGAAAAATTCTCATTCCTTTTAATAAGCTGCTCTTCTTTTTAAGCAACTTTCTTTTGAAACAGGAAGAACATCCCCTCACATATCCCCCATCCCCTTTTAGTAAATAGCGTTACAATTCAGTAATGTCATTTCTTACTTTCAAGTTCATTTCAGGATGAAACAATACTGGTTTGTATATATTCTCAGCAAATGTGTCTCATTACTATTCAATGTTTCAGGCCCATGTTTGCAATCCATACAAGATGATGATGATGATGTGAATGACCAATACAACAACATCCTCAACAATAAACGGTTCATGCTGGATATGCTGTATGCCCATAATAACTTGCCTTTTACCAAGGATGAAAGAGTTAAAGATTTGGAGGCAAAGATAGATATAAAGAAGGTGTTGAATGCAAGTGATGATACTGTTATCAGCCTACCTAGCAGGATTTCAGTTCTACAAACTAGTAAGCAGGCCAAAGATGAATGTATAAAAAAAATGGAAATTGGAAGTTTGGAAAATCAAGGCAATGTGAAGATCTTTGCAGAAAGATTCAACAGTGGTGATGTGGCCAAAATTTCTAATTTACCTGAAAATAATCTTAATGAAAAGATTTCTGAAAAAAAACCACTGCAAGTTAAAACAGAATCTGACTTTATTTGGGATCAACTCTTGGCTAGTCCAAGAAAATTGAAAATCAAAGATATGGATTTCACAGATTTAGGAGATGAGGATGATATTGACATATTGGATATACAGATCAGTCCTAGTGATTCCCTGGTTCCTCCTCCCCCACCTATACCTTCTGTTTTAGGTTTTCCTCCTCCACCCCCTCCATTGCTTTATAGATGTCCTCTTCCACCCCCACCTTCTGGTAATTTATTGGCTCCAT
Source organism: Notechis scutatus (assembly GCF_049901735.1). Taxonomy (NCBI): domain Eukaryota; kingdom Metazoa; phylum Chordata; class Lepidosauria; order Squamata; family Elapidae; genus Notechis; species Notechis scutatus. The sequence continues at coordinate 80,428,942 of NC_142025.1, read as the reverse complement.
GTCTGTCCAGCGCTCCTCAAGGTTTAGTGTCATCCCCACTTCCTAGAGATCAAGCAAACTTTATAAAAAAGAAGAAAACCATTCGTCTCTTTTGGAATGAGGTGAGGCCATTTGAATGGCAGTGCAAGAAAAACAGACATTGCAAAGGATTCCTGTGGTCAAAACTAGAGCCTATTAAAGTAGACACTGCCAAATTAGAACACCTCTTTGAAACTAAATCCAAGGATCTTCCTATCACAAAGGTACTGTTCTTTATATATCTTAATTTTATTCATATTATAGTAAAATTTATAAATAATTCAATAACTACTGGCATCAGATTTCCATATATAATAAATATTTTATTTTATAAAGTACAGGTAGTCTTCAACTTACGACCACAATTGACCCCAAAATTTCTGTTGCTAAGTAAGGCATTTGTTAAGTGAGTTATACCCCATTTGATGACCTTCCTTGCCACAGTTATTAAGTTAATCTGATTTCTCTACTGCCTTATCTTATTATTATTATTATCTTACCTTGTCAGAAAGTAGCAAAAAATGACCCTGTGGTTGTCATAAATATGACTCAGTTGCCAAGCATCTTAATTTTGATCATGTGACCATGGGGCTGTTGCACTAGTCTGTAACTGTGAAGAACAGTCATAAATGACTTTTTTCAGTGCTATTGTAACTTTGAATAATTACTACATAAAATGTTGTAAATTGAGGACTATGTACTGAGAATCAAGAAAATTGCCTAAATAAGTTTAAAATGTTACATGAAGTTCAAAACCATGTGTAAATACCAGATAAAAGATCTAAACTAGGACAAAGAGTTAGTTTCTTCCTCATTTTCTTTTTTATCACTAAAAATCTCTATGACTTAAAACAGGGATCCTATGGCCCACGGGACAGATATGGCCCCTCAAGGCAACGTATCCGGCCCGTGTGCAGTGGTGATTAAGCCCCACATCCCGCCCCACTCCTTCCAGCCACACCTTACATAGTGGCTGCGCCATCTGCATCGCCCCTCCTCCAGCCGTTGCCCTTATCTTCCAGCCTGCGGGGATCTGCTCACCGCACAGGTAAGGGCGAAGGGTGAGGTTAAGGTCTGTTCACCGCAAAGGTAAGGCTGAAGGGCACGGGTGGCAGAGGACAGCCAGCTGGCATAGGGCCGATGCCGGTGGCGCAGCCACGTGGTCCCTGGCCACTTCCAGCAGCTGCACTGCAGAGAGTCCAGGTGGAGATGCAGGCTGGGAGAGTGGGCTGAGCGCCATCAGCCTTACCTTCCAGCCCACAGGGCTTACAAATCTCACCGTGGCTGCCTGGAAATGTAAGGGCAATGGCAGGAGAGGAAGACAAGTTCTGTGCCCACTGTGCTCAGCAGGTGTGTGGGAACTGGAGAGCTGTGCAGGGACGGCTCACCCAAAAGAACAATGGCAGAGGCTTGCAACTTTTATCTGCTGACTGGCCTTTGGGTAAGGCCCCTCTTCCTCGTCTCCCTTTCCACACTGTCCTCTTTCTCCAAGCACCCGGACCAGGCCAGACAGCAATTCCCAGAGAGGCGCCCTGACCAAAGAGACTCAGACTGTATCCCACGGTTTGCCCACCGCATAAACTGCTCCCGCCCCTTTTAAAAGAGCCTCAACATCTTTTTTGTATCATGGTGACAAGGTCACATATTCTTGAAACTATGACTTTTGATGCAGCCAGGGGTGGGATTCTACCAGTTCGGTAGAACCGGTTGTTATGATTCTCCGTAGTTCAGAGAACCGATAAATCGGGCCTCTGGCTGTCCCCGCTCCTCTCCACCCATTTCTCCGCTGCCTGCCCATCAGTTTTTATCACACATGCGCGACATTGCACGCATGCACAACACTGCTGCGTGCAGTCTGCTCTTGCACGTCTGCCATTGCTGCCTGCTTTCTGATGTGTCCCTACCTTTACTGATCTCCCTGGGTGAGTGAGACTCTGCAAGCCCCAGTCGCCTTCCCCCTCCACTTGCCTTTTGCTGCTGCTGCTGGTCTCCTTCCCCCCCATTTGCCTTTTGCTGCCGCTGATTGCCTTCCCCCCACTTGCCTTTTGCCGCCGCCACTGGTCGCCTTCCCCACACACTTGCCTTCCGCCAAGGAACACGTGGAGAGGCTCGTACAGGCTCCGGCCAGATGAGCGGCTGCTTCTCACACCTGCTGCTGTTACTGGGAGAGCAAGAGAGTTTCCCAGTACAGTGGAAAGCTTCCAAGACCCTCTCCCATTAGAAACAGGTCCCTTCACACATAGGTGCTTGTCGTTTCCAGCTCTAGGGGACGGTGCTAATTTCCGTTACAAAGTTGAAGAGCCAGTACTTCCGAAGACATCTCCATGGTCATGTAACTGGCGTGACTAAACGCTGAAGATGTACGGAACACTGTTATCTTCCCACCAAAGTGGTCCCTATTTTTCTAGTTGCATTTTTACATGCTTTCGAACTGCTAGGTTGACAGAAGTTGGGACAAGTAATGGGAGCTCACTCCGTTACATGGTGCAAGGGAAATTTTGATAGTTAGGACTATTTTATTTTCATTGTGCTTGAAGGCAGATGCAAAGAATGAATTAAACATTCCACTTTCTCCCTGCTACCATTCACATCCCTTCACAGGTTCATCCCTGTGAACCTTGTTGCTTTTTTTTGTTGTTGTTTCTTGAAAGAAATTTTTTATTATTTTTGGCATTTGTTGCTTAGTTTATTCTGAGCCTTCGCTTTCCTAACTTTATCCTTGCAGGTTCATGCTATTTGCTGGTAGTCTGTTTCAGTTATATGTCTCTTTTTCCTTTAGTTATATGTCTCTCTATTTTGATACATTCCTTTAGGATTTTTTACTCCTTCAGGATTTCCATCCATGGAATTCTTCCTAAATTATCTCTTAGTTTGTTGATGCCAGCTCATATTAACTGAATTATGGTGTATATAGTAAGCCTTACAGTTGACATTCTTTTACGAAAAAAATCCCCAAATATCTACTTTCATCTATATAACTTTTTCTTATCTGTTTGCTATTCAGACATCCAATTCACATGCTCAGTGTTCAAACAGTTCTTACATATTCTTTTAAAATACAAATCTGATATCTGTATTAGAAACATAGGTTTTTTTTTTCTGTATAGAAACTTCTTAATAAGTACAACTCTGTCATGAATACCAAAACTGTATTTCAGCTATTTTGCACATAAAAGATCTCAGAATGTGCATTCTGGGGGAAAAAATATTCCGATGAATATAGAAAACAGTGACAGGATGAAAAAAAAATAGAAACATTTGATGGCACATATTAAGCTGTGAAAAGGAATTATGAAGTATTATGAGGATTACTGTAATTCAACAAAATTCTGACCATTTTATTTTTCATAATAAACTAATTCTGCCCATCCCCCTTTTTTAAAATAAAGACCAGGTTTCCTTTAAAATTTGGAATGTTGAAAACCATTCTTAAAGTATTTGCATTGTTTGCTGTTGATTATTTGCTATTTTTATTAATGAGATTTGCTCATTGTCTTAAACCTACGCAGCTTACAGTGGTCAGCGAAAATCAAATAATTAAAATAGTTAAATCCAAAACCTAATCCCCCAAATTGGGTACTGAAATAAAAGAGCTAAATTTTGTTTGATCTGTCTTTCCTTAGCTTTTTAATGCTAGGTTCTGTCATCTTGCACACCTCACCTCCAATGAACTACTATTCATTGCCTGTCAACCAGCCTCTCTAGCAGTATGTGGAATAATTATTTCAGTAGCATTTCAAAATTCTGTTACATTACCTATTAGCAATAAGTATCTTTTCCCAAAACTAAATTGGTTATTTCCTGAATGTGCCTGCCTTGAGAGTCTTAACAGTCCACAACAAAAGTCTGAATAATATGAAAAAAAATTCAATCTCCTAATGAGTCATATTAAAACCAATAATGATTAAAATCCCTGTCTTTAAACTTCATCAACATGCAAGGAGGGTGAGACATTAAAACCTTCCTTTAATTTCTCTATCACCAAACTTCCAGAAGCCCCTTAGAATACAGATCTCTTAAGCAATGGTAGCATTATTGTTTCTGAAAGTGGGCCCAGGAGCACAAAGCTGAGGAAGATTCCTTTAAAAATCCTCCAGCTCCTTCTGAATACAAATAGTTGGGCCTATCAACATCTGATTGAGTGTAAAGAAACCACCAGGAAATCTTGCTGATTTCCTAAAACATCACTTCTGATATTCAAAAAGAATGGCTTTTTCCCCGTAACCCTTGAGAAAATAAAGATATTTAATATTCTTCTTCTTCAAGAGGCCTGGGTGTGTTGGAGTATAATATTTATACGACCTGTCAGACTTCCACGTAACAAGTGACATGACCTTTATATTGGGGACAATTCAAATGCTAGTTGGGACATCCTGAGGCAGTCTTAGCATATTCATTTCAAAGCAATTATATCTAAACAATATTGGGCAGATAATTTTTGAATTACAACTATTATAGTGGCTCTAGAAATCAAATAAATAAATAAATGCAGCCTGCTCATCATGGTTGTAACTCATGATGATCATAAAGCAGGTGGGTCATGTGACTGACCTGATTTTAAGACCTCTTTTGCAGTGATCACTAAGTGAATTACTACAGTCACTAAGCAATTCCATGGTCCTTAAGCAAATGCCATAGCAAGGGGGTGTGATTTTCCTAAAAACCACATAAATGTAGGTTTTCAGCAAAATTGTCATAAAGCATAGTGGGACACCCCAAAACTTCGTTAATTCAATCTAGTTGACAAGCTATGGTGCAGTTGTGACCACAGGGAGGGGCAACGATCGGAATTTGAATCTAGTTCATAAATATCCCTGTCAGAATTTAAATGTTTGCTAAGCAACCAATTCTTAGTCAAGGCTACCTGTATTACATCCATGCACTATCATACTCATTAATGATTTTACTTCCTCAATCTATGACTCCATTTTTTAATTTAATATCTATATTTCTCCCAAGTATCTATTGTCCCAAATTAATGAAATGTGGGATCCTTTAAAGGAATATAGTTCCAATCTACTTAAGTTGTGATCATATGCTACCATCATATTGGTATTTGTCTCCTACAGTATTTATTATAGAAGAAAAAAAATATTCTAAAAAATTGTACCTTGCGAGGAGTTGTTCTGGTGAAAGTAATATTGGCAAAAAAATTCTACATTTCTCTACATGGCGACAGATCTTCTTCAAAGGATACTTCAGTATTATTCATACTGATGAATCCAGAAATGATTAGTAATATAACATTTGCTGACCCCATTGCCAGTCCCTTATCTTGCCAAATAGTGATTGTTTGCAAAGGAAGCTAAGAAAAGGTATTAGTGGCGTTGAAAAGATATTTACCAATCACATTACTTAAAACAAGTTGGATATTAAAAAGTAGCCCGGTTAATATCTGATAATGGAGAGGGCAATTGCTAGGGCTATTGAGGAGAATTCCCTCCACTTTACCTCAAAAAAGCTACCCCTATGCCTGGGGTAATTTTTAAACATAAGTTTAAAACAAACAATATACAAACTCAGGTTTAAAAGCAGCTCAAATGCAGCATTGTGAGGTGGTGCAACCTGAAACAGGAGAAAGACGTTTCCTTCCTTTCCTGCTTCTCTGTTCAGATTACACCTCCACTCACAGCTGCTATTGGCTAATCCAGGTACCCAGGCCAGGGATTGATTCTGACCGAAAGAAATGGTCCTTTCTGGGGCTCAAATTGACAGCAGTAGTGCTGACAGACTTCAGAAATATGCTTAAATACTTAATATGCTTTCTCCCAATCCACAGTAATAACAGCAACAGTAATTGCCGATTACTGATTAAATTTCATCAAAACTACTCAGCCAATCATTCATCTTGTTGTACTGTGCTGCCAGTCTTTTGATAGGGAACATGGAATAATGGTTCTAAGTTAGAGGAAGGCCTGATTCCAGTTAAATATTAGGAAAAATATTTCCTAAAATAAGGACAATTTGAGTGTACATTTATCTAGAAAAGTAGATTTGATTTGTTGCAAGTAGTTGTAGACTTATCTGTTGGACATGCTTTAATCTGGATTTCTGCTTGAATTCGGTGGCCTAATGGTCCGTCCCGAATATTATCGTCTTATCTTTTTCCTATTATAGATTAAACCATTATTTAATTGGAAAGATATGCATATAAGTGGTAACAATTTGAACATTACCATATTCATCTAAAAATCTCAACACCAGAGAAACAAAATGAGGAATTTCTTGTTTACATCACCTGATCCAAGAGTCATATATTGCGAACTGTGATGGAATGTGCATCTGCAGCAGGCAGAGGGGGAGTACTTGGCCAGTCAGAGCTTTCTCAGAAAGAGGCCCGGTTAAGAGACTGCTGTACCAAGTGGGAGGGGTGAACTAGCCATATGATACTCTCCCAAGATATGTTTAGTAGAATAGAAAGTTATTCCTTTACTTTGGCAAGTTTCTGTCCATTAGGTGCAAGCAAATCAAAGGTTGAACTCCATTGGATCTCACAGTCTTATCTCTGGGTTTGGGCCTGACATTAATTATTTTAATAATGTAAAAATATGTACTGCTTTTATAACCAGAGTATAAATAGTACAGTAAAGAAAAAAGGCTTGCTCAAAAATAAGCTGCAAATGATGTATGTTCATGTTAACCTGTTACAACCTGCTACAGCCTAAAAAATAATTAACATTTCACTAGTACTTGGCCAATCAGAGCCTTCCCAGAAAGAAGCCAAATTAAGAGACTGTTGTCACGAGTGGAAGGGGGAAGGGTAGCCATATGATAGATTCTCCCAAGATATATTTAGTAGATTAAAAATTTATTCCTTTACTTTGACAAGTTTCTGTCAAACAATTGCATCTATTTCCAAAGTTTATAAGTCTTATGAATCTTCTAAGAAAAGTCTATAAAAATATATCACAAATTCTGCTTTTACTGTAGAATTATCATGTTATCCATATGGTATACTAACAATAGATAGATATAATTGTTTAAAGACTATTGATATGACTGAAGAAACATAAGAGCTTACAGTCTCTGCTTCTTATTCTCAGAAAACTGCTGCAGATGGCAAGAGGCAAGAAATCATTGTCCTGGATTCCAAGCGGAGCAATGCTATTAATATAGGGCTGACTGTATTACCACATCCAAGGACAATCAAGGTTGCCATTTTGAACTTTGATGAATATGCCTTAAATAAGGAAGGAATAGAGGTACTGAGAAAACCATGCAGAATATTACATTAAACAGTATATTATTTACATATACTAGTGGTTGAAAATATATTGATGTTTGAATTCTCATAATGGACTAATCTGATTACTATTATGTAATATTTTCTCCTTCTGCAGACATATAATCTTTTTAAATCAATCAGCAACATTGGGCATAATTTTAATTTTTGAACAAAACATATGTGTTCATACTCATATTTGTTTCAATGTCACAATAAAAGACCCAATTTTCCTCTATTTTGCAATTAACCAATAGAAAGCCAGAAAAAAAAAAGAAAGCCATCATGGGAATAGATGCAAAAGTATAGAACTCCATCATAAAAGCTTAAGTTAGGTATGTGTTCAAGTTCTAATGGTAGCCTAAATGCCAGTGTGAACTTGTGCAATTCAGAGTACTAAGTGCTAAATTTTAATCAATTGAGATGGAGCAGATATATGAGTCCCATGCAAATTTTCTCAGAGTGGTACAAAGTCTCATGATAACATTGTGATCTCATGAGATTTCAGTGTTCTTGCTTAAGATATTGGACTGTGCACTAGTCAGTTCTCTCCCTGTCTCCCCAAGCATATTATGACAGTTTTTAGCCTGTATATGCAATGTCCTAGTGCTGCTCGTTTTTGAGTCAGTACATATGACTTCAATTAGCAATAGATATGCAAGAACATGATTCTTCAGCAAAATATCTCTTTTAAATTGTTGCACAGAATTGAAAATGTAAAAATGATGTTTTAATGGTTAATTGCAATATTTTAAAGAATTATTAAAATAATTGAAATGTAAACATTTTGCATAATTTTGGTATGGATGATACTGAATCATTCTCATATTTATAACAAGAAAAATTAGTTCTGTCAAGAAAATTTACAAAACTAAATTATTTTTCAGCTTTCATATAGTCAATGTAGAAGAGCAGTCTATATTGTTTGTCTTTGATGGGGTGGTGTTTTTTTGTTTTGGTTTGTTTGTTTTGGTCTCTAGAAAATTCTTACAATGATTCCCACAGAAGAGGAAAAGCAGAAAATACAAGAAGCTCAGTTAGCCAATCCTGATATCCCTCTGGGTACTGCTGAACAGTTCCTACTGACTCTGTCTTCCATTACTGAACTGACTCCTAGACTTCAGCTCTGGGCATTTAAAATGGATTATGAGCTTGTGGAAAAGGTAATTTCTTATTGCTGAATAAATATAATTGTTTCTGGATTTTAATTTAACCTATTTTCTCTCACTCTGGGAATTTCTGTCTGCTGAACTGTTCATTAATACCATTTTGAATATTCAGTAGAATAAGACAGCACTCATCTTTTCCTTAAAATATAATGGACATATTTCCTTATTTCCATAGCTGAAGTACAGTGTACTTGAGCTGGGATGAGAATAATATCAGGAAATAACCTTTCATCCAAGTGCCCTATCAAGTAACTTAACTATTGCATCCCATTGGCTTTCACTTAAATCATATCCACATAATTATCATGCCATCCAGGTAGCTTACTGATTAACATGTCTTGAACTACTGAGTCAAATGCTTTGTTGAAGTCAAGGTATATTACAATTAGAACGTTCCAAATCTCTTAACAAATTTACCCAATCAAAACATATGAGATTAGTCTGGCAAGATTCAATCAATCTGTTTGTTACTAACGCTAGATAAAATACCTAACAAAATAAAACAAAATAAAAATAGTATTATAAGAAGTTCCAAACTTAATTAATGGTGCAACATACTGCACATACAGTAGCACCAAACTGGGACACTTGGGACCATATTTTTGAGTCCACGTATAAACAAAGTTACGTTAAGTACAAATTATATTCCTGAAAATTTCCTCACAATCAGGTAAATGAAAATCTGCCTAGAATCCTTATATACTGTAGACTTAGTATTAGTAGCACTTGGCTTAGAGTTTCTATTGAGCCATTACCATGGAGACATACTTTAAGTTATATAATAGTACACTTAAAACTTCCAAAAAGGGCTTTGAGTGCAATGCATCCAGCCTGCCTAAAGTGAAGGCTTTCAGAATCAAATAAAAGCGAACTGGAGCAAAACCTTTTGGAAGAATATAATAAGTATTGAGGTGTGACATCTTGTTTAAAATTTTTGGAGATTAAATTTGTTGTTTGAGGGCAATTGTAACAGTATCAAACCTAATGAACATGGCATTTGCATAAAGAAGCTCAGTAAATGAATTTTTATCTTGAGATATTTTTAAGCTATGATGATTTAAATGGGACCAAATATATAGAAAAGATTATTAACTTTAGCAAAAAGATATAAAGAAGAAGCCATTCTTTAGCATTCAATAAATCTGTTCCTACACATGAAATAGCATTTTGGATACTTTTTGGAATTTCAATGTTGGCTTGAATAAACTTATTTTGAATAGTAAAGAAAGTTAAGTTTTACAAAAGAAAATTTTTTGAGAGCCTATCTTGGTTCACCTGCTGACCTCAAGTAAAATAAAAATAAATTTAAAAACCAGATGCAAAATCAGAACTATGGAGAGATTCCTACGGGAAAATTTATGGCAAAGCAATTCATTCTTACAGTACAAACTATTATCTTATTAGCAGCTGTAAAATCTGAAATTGCTGAAAATATATTTTGAGGTCTTTATTTAAAAATATAAAGCTGAGCGCACCATTTCCATTAAGGCTTATGCAGAAGCTCCAAGTAGGCCACAAACATATATCAAAAAGCAAGTTTTAAAGTAAAACAAACTGATAAAATTGCACTTCAGACAAGGTAGATTGCTCTCTCTATCTCTCTGGACAATCTTAATATTGGACTCTGTGATTTCAAGAGAATAATTATATAGCCTCCCTAGAACAACATACTGTCAATACAGAGAGTCCAGCAATATTTATTCTTGGCAATCCAATGACCGCATTGTTATACACTTAGATCAATCTTTTTATCATATGTTGTAGAAACAACTACACTGTGTGCACAATTATTAGGCAAGTGAGTATTTTGACGATATAATTTTTATACATATTTTCCAGCTCCAAGCTGTATACGCTTGAATGCTTAGTGGATATAAGCATATTAGGCAATATGTATTTGTGCAATGAGGGCTTTATTACACAAATTGTGTAATTTGTGGCCTATTGAGATCAACATTCTATCAAGGTATGCATAATTATTAGGCAGCTTCTTTTCCTCAGGCAAAATGGCCAAAAAAAGAGATTTAACTGACTCTGAAAAGTCAAAAATTGTAAAATGTCTTTCAGAGGGATCCAGCACTCTTGAAATTCCCAAGATATTGGGGAATGATCACAGAATCATCAAACATTTTGCTGCAAATTGTCAACAGGGTCATAAGAAATGAGTTGAGGAAAAAAGATGCACATTAACTGCCAAAGATTTGAGAAGAATCCAACATAAAGCTACCAGGAACCCATTATCCTCCAGTACTGTCATATTCCAGAACTTCAGCCTACCTGGAGTGCCCAGAAGTACAAGGTATTCAGTGCTCAAAGATATAGCTAAGGTGAGGAAGGCTCAAACCCAATCACCACTGAACAAGACAAATAAGTTGAAATTGCAAGACTGGACTGGGCCAACAAATATCTGAAAACAGATTTTTCAAAAGTTTTGAGGACTGAGAGTGAATCATGATGGACCAGATGGATGGGCCCATGGCTGGATCAGTAACAGATACAGAGCTCCACTTGGACTCACACACCAGCAAGGTGGAGGTGGGGTACTAGTATGGGCTGGTATTATTAAAGATGACCTAGTTGGACCTCTTCGGGTTGAAGATGGACTCAAAATCAATTCCTAAACTTACTGCCAGTTTTTAGAAGACACTGTCTTCAAGCAATAGTATGGAAAAAAGTTTGCATCTTTCAAGAAGACCATGATTTTTATGCAGGACAATGCTCCATCGCATGCATCGAAGTACTCCACTGTGTGACTAGCCAGTAAAGGCCTTAAAGATGGAAGAAAGAATAATGACATGACATGTTCCTCGCCTGATCTAAACCCTATTGAGAACTTGTGGGCCCTTCTTAAATATAAAATGTACGAAAATAGTACACCTATGAACAGTGTCTGGGAGGCTGTGGTTGCTGCTGCACAAAAAGTTTGTCAGCAGATCAAGAAACTGACAGAATCCATGAATGGAAGGCTTATAAGACTATTATTGAAAAGAAGGGTGTGTCAGGGTTCCAAATAACACGTCCAACAGAATCATAACTCCAAGGCAGGCATATTCCTCAAAGTATAGATTTATTAGACGTCATATTTGAACATCTGGGGAAACCCGATGTTAAAAGTAAAGCTTTCCTTTCCTGCCCATGCAGTCCATCACATAGTCCAATCAGATTACATTCCAAAGGTCACTTGGTCTCAGATCCCACCTCCTCGCACCTGGTGGGAAAATCCTTGGTTCTCAGAGGAAAGAATTTTATTTTGGCTACAATCACCAGCTGTCTCTATCTCCCCGCTCCTCTTCTCACAGCTAGACTCATCTCTGCTGTGGCAGCCTTGGAGATGCCAGAAGAAAATGGCTCCAGGGCTGACAAGGTGGCTATATTGGTCACTTATTTTTTTTAAATGTCAGAAATGTTTACTTGTACATTTTGAGTTGTTTGTTTATTCTCACTTTAACAAATGCAAATAAACGAGTGAGATGGGCAATTTTTCATTTTTTTAAATTCAATTGTATAATAATTCTGCACACTAATAGTTGCCCAATAATTGTGCACACATATTCTCCTAAGAAAGCCAATAGCTTCCTTTTATTTTCTTAAATATTCATGTTTGAGATTTATTAACATTTTGGATTGACCAAGAGCACTGTAATTGTTCAATAATAAAATTAATCCTCCAAAATACAACTTGTCTAATAATTGTGCACATAGTGAAGGTGAGCGAGTATCTAAAATACTAAAGGCAGATTTGATTGTTTTGTTTTTTTATCCAACATTTATCTGGCATTCCAGTTTTCGAGGATTTGTACTGATTTTATTTTATTTTATTTTATTCAAAAGAAACAAAACTAAACTAAACAAAAACATTGAAAAATGTGAATCGAAAAGGACAAAAATACATATTATCTCACCTCCATTAAACACTGACAAATCTATTACAACAATAGCTTCTCCTTGCAAAACAAAATTTATAAACTTGTACATCTATTTAAATCCAATTGACATGTCATACATTACATATATGGGAAAAAATAGTTAACAGGTTAAACCTCAATAAAGTTAAAGTTCAAAGCAATCTGTTATCACTTTGTGATTGTAATTTACTCATAAAAAATCGATACCGTTTCTTATTTATCACAAATCGTCCCAGTCATTATCTCTGAGTCAGGAGGCAAATACTCTTGTTTAGTTCTTAATAGTGAAACTTTTCCTTCGTTTTTAATTGGGAACTTTCCCAACAATTGCATCTCATTTCCAAAGTTCATAAGTCTCTGTTATAAATATTTCTGCAACATCCATTGTTGAATAATTCTCCTTGACAACACATTATTCCTCTTGCCTAGAAAGGCCACTCCATCCTTCATGATATCCATTATTTCAGAATTTCTTATGTTCATATTCTTTTCAATCTTTTCTAGTAGTTCTACATCTTTCAAACCAAACATTTTCTTCTTATCATCTTAGAGCAATTCCTCAAATTGCAATTCCTCAAATTGAAAATTATTATTTCTTGCGTTTGGATACTATCTTAAATTTGCAGATCAAATTTTTTGTTTATGTCTTCAAATAAAGCCTGTAAGTTGGAGAACATTCTTTTTTCAATTGCCTCCCAAAATATTTTGTCTCCTTTTAGAGGCATGAGAAACACTTTTATTTTCAAGTACAAGACGTAATAGCTTCCACAAGAAAAACTGTTTTTCCTCCCCACAGTTAAAGAATGGGAAATTTTCCCATTAAAAAATTAAGAAGTAAATATCAAGGCCCTTTTTTAAAAAAGGAAAAGGCTAGAAAGAGCAAAATTTATAGTATAATCCTGTGTAAATGTAAATCCCATTGCTACTTCCTTAAAGCTTAAAGAACTCTTTAAAATTTGATAATAAAGAGTGAAAGTGCAGGGAGGGAAATAGAAAAGTCCAGCAAGAAGTAATAATGTAAGTCAGAAGTCAAATATAAATCAAAAGATTGCAAAGCTTCAAAAAGTGTAATTAAAACCCAGTTGTGCTTAAGAAAAATTAGCAACTGAAGGGAAAACTGGCAAGAGACCAAACCTTCCAATCACTCCTTGCCCCTTTTCAATTTGTGCATGATCATCCAAAGATCGTCTTGGGTTCTTTCTAGTCTGCCCTTCAAAAAACGGGGAACAAAGCTACCAAATAACCAGCTTTTGTTTTTTGCAAAATCAATTGTTCACCAGAGGGAGAACACCATCAAGGGGGTTCATTTTTTCTGAAAAAAAAAGTCTATTTTATTCTGTTTCTTATTTTTATTATGAAGATAAGCGGAGAAAGCTCTTTCAATACTGGCATACCTGGACATTTTTCCATGGAAAATGATTTTAACTACATTATCAAATGACTGACTAACTCTCTTCTTTTGGAATATCAGCAAATTCTGTATTCTCCTCACTTAATTCTTCTGCTTCTTATTTCCAGCACTTTTCCACTGGGTTGTACCTTGGTCAGTAGTGATTGGAAAATTGCTTCTGGGTCCAGATTAGGATCAGGGTTAGAGTTAGGGTTTTGTTTTTGCTAACAGACCATAGGTTTGCATTTGATCCACTAGAGAAGCTGGGCTCAATAGTGCGTTTTGAATGTTTTGATTATGCCTTCAAGAAATTGAAGTTTTGATATAATGTTTGGAGGCAACAATTTCAGTTTCATGTTTGTAAGATGGGGATGGCTAAGACAATTGTCCACTGGTAGAAGAATGGATTTTTTCTTCATTTCTTGGTGAATAACTCTTATTCATTCCTCAAATATGGCACCAGTCATCCATGCATTGTTAGATTTGTTAGATTTCCAGGAAAGTCTTTTGACTGCAGGTTCTTGAAGGAGCATGGCTTTGCCAATTTACCAATTTAAGGTTTTAGCTTCTCTTCAATTAAACTAGCGCATAGGAGAAATGTAAAATGTTCTTTAGAAAGTTTTCCACTTTTACATTTGTCACCCCTGTTAGGCATCGCCTTGGAAAAGAGTCCACACTTGTCAGCATTAAATATGTTGTCATATTTACTGCTGGATCAAAATAAAAAATATTGTATTCTTTGATATTCTTCCTGAAATAAATTCATTGCCACCAATTCTCCATTTCCCTTTTCTTGCCCTTAGTGCAGACTGCACTCAACTGGTCAAGTTATAGAGAGTAAATTAATACTGTGTATCAAGCTCCAGATGGTTAAGATACAACTTATGGAGGTAGTCAATATAGAGAGGTTGGCTTTCTAATATGTACATATAGTGTAGTCTATGAAAATTAGGCCAACCTAGGGAGATGGTCAACTATGGAGGTTTTACAGTATAGAAATTCAGTCAAGGCATCAGTGAGACTTCAGCATTCCAGGATGCAATTAATCTTTTCCTGAAGATTGGAACTCAAAATAAGGTATTCCATCAGTCTTTCAAGAATGTCAGGCTCTTGCCTTTATTTCCATTAATTTGTGTGTCAACACTTAACTTAGAATTTGCAGAACAGAAACCAAAAAAAAAAAAAAGAGAGAATACCAAGAAAGACACAGAACTTTAATAATTTTTTTAAGGTTTGTGATTCTTATTATTAAGAATCAATCAATCTTTGATCATAAACCAGCAGATAAAACTCAAATCACAATTAATTAGGATTAAGAAGAAAAAATAACTTTAAAAGATCAGAAGAAATACCACAGCATATTATACAAACTATAAAGCAATATTTAGTTATGGTCAAGGAAATAAAATCAGATTAATACGATAATAACAAATTAAGATAAAACAAGTCAGAATAACCAGGATATTTAGTAAGTAATGAGATAATAATTCCTGCCAAGAAAAGGCAATCCAGAATGTTCCCTTATTTCAATTATCCCTTACTGGAATAGGCACAGTCTCTGTTCAAAGGAGATGTTTTTAGTATCTCACTTCAGTAATGGCTTTTGGAAAATCTGGCGAAGTATGAAGCCCTTCTGAATTTTAGGATTGTTATGTGACTAAGATACCTAGCTGATTGGAGAACATGTGCAGAGTGGCTCAAGAAGGTGTTTCTGGGTAGAACTGAAAAGTCTGCTTGCAGTTGTGAATCAGCTAGTACATGTTCATAGCCCATCAAAGTGATGGCTAGCCATGAAAAGCCATAAAGTTGCAGTTTGGCATTGCCTATCACTGGGAAAACTGAAAGCTGTCAATCATAGTTAAAGGGGTTGAGCCAGCTAGAAAACAGGAGAGCTTATGCCAGTAGGAAAAGTAATGGGTAGAAGATGATCAAAGAGAAATCCAATCTAGAATTAAGGAGAAATCTCCCGACAGAGAGAGAGATTAATCAGTGAAACAGTTTGCTTTTAGAAGTTGTGGGTATTCTATTACTGAATGTTTTCAAGAAGAGCTTAGACAGCTATTTGTCCAGAATAATATAGGATTTCCTAGTCAAGCAGAGGGCTGGACTAGAAGAGCTCCAAAGTCCCTTCCAACTCTATTATTTTTTATTTTGTAAAATGAAAATCCAGATAGAAGTTTCGATTTTAAGATGCATAGCAAAGAACTACATTTGAAGGGTGCTTGAGAAACTGTTCTTAAACACTTAGATTAAACTACTTCCAAGGGAAGGAATAATCTATAGGGGCTCAGCTGAGCTCCAAAAAATAAACTGGGGGTCAGATCTTAGCTGATAACGCTTTAATTGCTATGGGTAAATGCTGAGCACCTTTGGAGAAAACTGGAAAACAGGCTTGGAAAACTGACATTGTTTTTTGCATTTAAAGTAACATGGAGATTTACAATTGCCCATAATATAGGAAAATCCCTAAATATTTAAAGGTCTTGACTTGCTTTGTTAAACACTCATTTAGTAACCTTGCCATTGGTTTTAAAGTTGTTTGTTTGTTTGTTGAATTTTATACATGCACTTGCAATATATATTAACACTTCATCTAGATTAATAAACACAATAAATATAAATGTTAAAAAGATATATTTTCAAATACCAATGTCAAGGCCATCTAATCATTAAAGCACAGCATTGTTTATATGAAAAAAAAATCCTACCAAAATGGTATATGCTGTTAGCTTACAACCAGTCACAATGTGATCTAAAGCTGGATATGGGACCCCACAGTCACACTGAGGAGAGAATACTATGCCACATTATACAGTAAGTCCTGGCAGATGCCGTATGAGGTAATGAAACCTATTCATGATTGTCCATTGCTGTCTAATTTAAAACCTGGCACATTTTTTGTGGGTCATTTATATGTTTGGATGTTCAGTGACCCATTTGGCTTTCCATTGGGAATTGATGTTAAAGTTGTTGAGCAGATGCTGTACAAGTGCCAATGAGGACTTCCTGGATTTGAGCCTTATTGCTGATAAATGAGGAAAGTCACCATATATCAGATGAGAGAATTTTTATATTTTTTTCTATATTTCTCACTAATACAACTTGCATTCATAATGGTGGAGGTGCTTGATGGCTCAGAACAGGAAGCCAGCAAAACAGAGTGGTTCTAATACAGTATATCTACTTATAATTCTCATGGTGTTGTTGAGTCTTGCATCTAGCTTATCAATATAGCTGCTGTTAAGCCATACAGGAGCACAATATTCTACTTCAGAGTAGACCAACCCTAGCACTGATGACCAGATTGTGCAGGTTGTTAAATTTTTTAACAACCTGTTCTGTGGGTGTGGCCTAATTTGTGGGTGTGGCTTGGTGGTCATGTGAGTGAGTGGGCATGGCTTGTATGTAAATATTATAAATATTTATGTAAATATTATTATTTTTATTTTTAAAAAGAGCAACTTACCCAAAAGCAGGCAAAGTAGGCAGGCAGATTGAGTTGCTCACAGAATCACAGATTCACATAGAGATCTATTTATCTGCAATCAGCTACCTCAGTCTGCACTGAAAAGCTTCAGTCCTAAGGAAGGTTTGGCTCTGCTTTTAGGTTAGCTAAAAAGCAAGAAATCCTTGGATTTCTTGATTTCTAGCTAATCTAAATCTTCCGGCAGAGCAGAACAGCTGATGGTCAGGGGGGAAAAAAAGAAAAAATAGCAACTTATCAAACCAGGCAAGTTGGATGGCTCGCATGCCAGGTAAGGAGTGAATGGGCAGGGAGGGTAGGGGCCAGCCAGTGGAGTGATTTGCCAGTTCTCCAAACTGCAGACAATCATAACGTGCATGTGTAGCGTTTGCAAGAAATCATCAGCTGTGCCGCCTGGACAGCTGACAAGCACTGAGCTCATTTGAAAATCCTCTTGTTTCTTGCTTTTTCAACCTCAGCTGTGCCTCGCAAAGCAGCTGAGGAGGGAAAAGCAGGGAATAAAGGACAGCCTAGAGCCCAGGTAGGTGGGTGGGCCAAACACTGAACCAATTCAGTGTCAGCTGCTCTTCGCAGCTACAAGTTCTGTAGAACCGGGCCGAACCGGTAGTATCCCACCACTGGGACTACGGCAGCTAAAGTCCTCATTTAGGTCCACATAATTTCTGGAGTATGTTGTTCCTAGTATTGATTTTTGCTACTGTATTCTCTAGATGTGGAGAGAGTCCAGTCCAATGTTACTCCAGGATACTCTGAATGTGGGTTATAGCAATAGCACTTAGACTATGCTTTACCACAGGGGTGTCACACTCAAGGCCCACAGGCTGGATCCGGCCCGCGACATGGTCAGATCTAGTCCGCATGGCCATCCTGGAAACAGTAAGCCTCACTTCAGCCTGGCCTGGCCCCACCGAAGGTGCGCAAGTGCGCAGGAGGAGGTGGGCGCACATAGGCCTGGCCCATGCTATCCCAGCAGGCACACATGGGCACAGGAGGCAGCAGGTGCATGTGCACACAGGCCCAGCCCATGCTATCCCAGCAGATGTGTGTGCACAGGCCCGGCACTACAGGAGGCGGGCACATGAGCCTGTGCACAAGTGCACCCATATCCTTTACACACACGTGCCTCTGGGATGGGCACCGCTTCCTATCCTGCCCCACCCCACGCTTCAGGGAAGCCTGGACAGGCGCCACGTGTTGGGTCTGGTAGCAGATGGGGAAATGTCGTGCCCTCCCTCACTTCATGCAGGGACTGCTGGTGGAACACCCCTCTTGTGCACCCACCGCTGCAGTCGGGTGCGCAAGGGGAACACGCTCCATGCACAAGCAAAGGGCAAGACCTGTGAGGGGGCTGAGACCTGCTCTCCAACCGCAAGCCAAGACAGACAGTGGGACAGAGTAAGTGCTGCTTGGACGGCCAGCCTGGTCCTGGAAGCGGGCTCTGGAGCAACAACGTATGGCTGGCAGTCTGCATCTACAGCCGGAAACCATTCCCCCTACATCCTTGTTTCACTCCTCTCTTAGCAGGATTTTTTTTAGTTCAGTGTTCGTGGACATTACATTGCACCTTCGTCTAGTTTTCATATAGCTTGTATATAAGAACAAATAATATTTTATCAATTGAGGAAGAATTCTGTTTCTCCAGAATTTGGAGGTAGAGATGAGATCAAAAGCATATCTTAAGACCAGTACACAGAATAGAATGATGCTTCAGAAAGGTATTTCTTACTATGATGGAGAGTTAATGCATACTAAATCATTGAGAAGTTTTCTCTGAAGCCTGTTTGCTGCTCATCAGCCAAAATGTTCTCAGTTTTAACCCAGTCCAGGAGTTTGTTATAGAAATGCCTAGCATATGCAGGTGATCCTCGAGATACAGCAGACCATTCAAAGTTACAACTAAATCCATGTACAATCCTGATTCAAAGTTACAAATTTTTACAAAAGTCATTCACACTTACGAATGACTGGGCTTCATAACTTTACAGAGATGCTGCAATATGTCCACCTGCCTCTTTTTCCCACTCCCACCTCTCCTTGCCCTGCCAGGTCCTCAAAGCATTGGGCCTGCTTTGACCCTCTTCCACCTCCCTTGCCTACTTCCAGAGATCTGCAGAAATCTGGATGTGAGGGGAGAAAAGTATTGTGGGCCATTCTTACTGGGCCGTGTGGAATGGCCATTTGCAACCTGACATAGACTCAGCAAAGCAGCATTTCCCCCTCTCTCTAGATGGCCTCTTTAACTCATCACAGCACAATGAGGGAAAGTTCATTCTATATTGCCTGGATGAAAAAGTACATTTTAAAACAAAGGAGGAGAAACAGAAGTGTGGTGAGATGGAGCATAGATAACAAAAGCTTAAGAATTAAAGAGGTGATGCAGAGAGAGGGGTAAGAGCTGCTTTGCCTTCCAGGTCAGGTTTTAAACTGCCTCTTTAATTCTTAACTCTTAATTGTTTATTCTCTCACCACCATTTCTCCCCCTTCATTTTAAAATATGCTTCTTAAAGAGCAAGAGGTCTTGAGTTGAGTGAAAGAAAGAATCATTGCTCTTTAAAGTGGAAAATTAGTTGTTTTTTGGATACGTGGCATTCATAATTCCTGTTAACACCAGATGGAAGAGTAGGGAAAACTGGCTGAAGAAGCTGAATGAGTTGAATGTAAGATAGTAAAATATATGGGGACCTATCATGTAGAATAACTGTACATAGTTGAACTTTCTCATTGCTAAAGAGCATCTGGATTAATTTGACCTATCCATTTTGTTAATATTTGTCTCTTGGGGACAAATATGGACCTGGGAATACTTCCAAAAAGAGCTTCAAAAGCAGCACATTAGGAGAGTGATTGTTCTGGGGGTGGTTGTCCATATGGAATTGGATAATCAGTATAGTCAGTAATGCCAGCCCAATATGAGAACTCTACCAGCTAATGGTTAATGATTTAGAGAAATGCAGCCTTTGGAGCAGGGGTCTTCAAACTTGATAGCTTTAAGACTTCTGGACTTCAAGTTCCAGAATTCCTCTTCCAGTCATGTTAGCTCAGGAATTCTGAGAGTTGAAGTCCACAACTCTTAAACTTGCCAAGTTTGAAGACCCTTGCTTTGCAGCAAAGAAAAGCAATTTAGGAAACGATAATCAAACAATATCCCAAAGATGTTTTTTCAATAGACAAACCCTTGTTGGCTTCTAATAAGCAATGCTTTTTCTATTTTCACAGATCCACAGACGTAATCAAGCAATGGATCTGCAAACACCTGGAAAAAGTACTGCTATTACTAGAAGCCAACATGGGTTTGTCAAAAACAGATCATACCAGACAAATATTGTTGCATTCTTTTACATAGTGTCTAAATTGGTGGATCAGGAAAATACTGTGGAAACGGTTTATTTAGACTTCAGTAAGACATTTGACAAAGTAGACCACAGCTTATTTCTTGGTAAGACAGAAAACTCTGAGATACACAGCATCACCAACAGATGGATTTGTAACTGGTTGACCAACAGCATAAAGCACACATCTAAATGAAAGACAGCACACAGTGGGGTACCTCAAGGTTCTGTTTTAGTTCCAGTACTCTCCAAAATCTTAAATAATGATTTAGATGAGGGGTAGAAGGTGAATTCATCTGATTTGCAGACAACACCAACCTAGGGGGTGCATATCTAGGACATAGATAGTCCTTAAAATCAATTATTTTGGAACCTTTCAAAGTTATAATGGTACTTATGGCTGTTTTTCATACAACCATTGCGGTTCCAGATGGTCACATAATCAAAATTCAGATGCCTAGCAACTGGTTCATATTTATGACACTTAACAATGTCCTTGAGTCATGTGATAATCTTTTATGACAGTCAATGGGGAAGCCAGGTTCATTTAACTACCCTGTTATTAATTTAACAACTACAGTGATTCATTTAAAAACTGTGGCAAGAAAGGTCATAAAATGGGCAAAATTACAACTGTCTCACTTAACCAAAAAAAATGAGGCTCAATTACAGAATTCAACATAACAGACATACAAGCAATATGACACCAGAGTCTTAGATTTTAGAAGAGCTGATTTTAATAAACTCATAGAGAACTTGGGAAAGATTCCATGGATGAACATCCTAAAGGGGAAAACAACTCAAGAATCTTGAGAAAGTCTGAAAAATACAATCATAAAAGCCCAGACCAGCACAATACCACTGAGAAAGAAAAACAAGAATTCCAAGAAGAAACCAGCAAGGCTACACAAAGATCTCTGATAAATTGAAAGACAAAAAGGACAAGTACAAAAAATGGAAAGAGGGACACAAAGCTGAAGGCAGAATATCAGCAGGTAGCCAGAATCTGCAAAGACGAAGTCAGGAAAGCAAAGGTCCAGAATAAACAAAGACTTGCAACAAAAGTCAAAGATAATAATAAAAAAGTTTCTTCCAACATATAAATAACAAGAAAAAAAAATCAAGGAAACAATTGGTCCACTAAAGAGAGAAAACAGCAAGGAAGTAACAGGCAACCGAGAGAAAGCAAAGCTGCTTAACTCATTCTTTGCATCGATCTTCATGCAGAAAGAAACTATAGCCCAACTTACCAAAAATATAACTAAAAAACAGACTAGAAATAAGTTAAAATAAGAAAAAAAATAGTAAGAGAACACCTGTCTGATCTTGGTGAATACAAATCACTGGGATCTGACGGATTACACCCAGAGTTCTAAAGAAGCTGGCAGAGGTCATCTCAGAACTACTGCACCACATCTCTCAAAAATCCTAGAGTACTAGGGAATTAGCAGAGGACTGAAAAAAACTGATGTGTCTTCAAAAAAGGAAAAAAAGGAGACTGAGGAAACTACAGACTAATCAGCCTAATTTCAATACCGGGAAGATCTGGAAAAGATAATAAAAAGCCAGATCTGCCAACATCTAGAAACAAGTAAAGTAATAACTAGCAAGTCAGCACAGGCTTGTTAAAAACAGATCATGCCAAAACAATCATATTTCATTCTTCAACATAGTGACTAAATTAGTAGACCAGTGAAATACTGTGGACATAAAATACTTAGACTTCAGCAAGGCATTTGACAAAGTAGACCACAACCTAATTCTTGGTAAGCTAGAAAAAAAATGGGATAGATAGTATCACCACTAGATGGATTCACAACTGACTGACAAATTATACTTAACGAGGTGGCTAGAACGGGTCGGCAACCTTTTGGACCTCAGGGACCACCAAACTCATAATTTTAAATCCTGCGGACCAGAGACCCTGGAAAAATTCAAAAAAAGTCTGCGGGAAAATTTCCCGCCCCATTTCCCTACTGATTGATCATTCTTTATTTGAGATTGCAGGATACGGTCTCCAGCTCCGTTCTCGGGGAGAGAGAGAGACTTTTGGCTTCATGCAAGGGAAGCAGCAGAAGTCTTTCTTTCTCTCCCCCAAATTTCACAGAAATTAGTCTTTGTGAGACTTGTCGCGCCAGCACAGCCTCTTGGAACAGGATGCCTTGCAGGGTCCCAAAGACTCATTTCTGGCGGAGTTTGGGGGAGGGAGAAAGACTTTTGCTGCTTTCCTTGCATGCAGCCAAAAGCAGAAGAAAGAAGTAGCCCGGTGGCCTGGCCAGGCAAGTGGGGCAAGTTCCCCCCTCACCGCCCTTTCTCCCCTCCCCTCACTACCTTGTGTTATTTGCAATGCAAGCGGCGCAAGCCTTGTATTCCTGTGAGCTATGTGGGCGGCGCAGCCTTGTGTTCCCACGCAGCCTGGATTAATTGCTTTGGGGGTGCTTTGGGGGTGACATTTCTCTGTGGACTACCAAAATTTTCTCATGGACCACCAGTGGTTCCTGGCCCTCTTGTTGGCAACCACTGCACTAGAAGATAGGCTCAAGATCCAGATGGATCTTGACAGACATGAACACTGGGTCCTATCTAACAAAATAAAATTCAAAGTAGAGAAAAGTAAAGTCCTAGACTTAGGCAAGAAAAACCAAACATACACTTATAGACTGGGTGAAACCAGGCTTAATAGCAGAAACTGTGAGAGGGATCTTGAAGTTTCAGTGGACAACCAGCTAAATATGAACCAGCAGTATGAGTGGCAGCCAAAAAAGCCAATGCAATCCTAAGTAGCATTAACAGAGGGATACAATCAAAATCAACTGAGGTACTAATAACATTCTATAAAGCCTTAGTAAGACCACACCTAGAGTACTGCATCCAGTTTTGGTGGTCACATTATAAAAAAGATGTTGAGACTCTAGAAAAAGTACAGAGAAGAGCAACCAGGATGATTAGGGGACTGGAGACTAAAACATGAAAAACAGCTACAGGAACTGGGCATGGCTAGTCTAGTGAAGAGAAGGACCATGGGAGACATGATAGCAGTGTTCCAATATTTGAGGAGTTGCCACAGAGAGGAAGGGGTCAAACTATTTTTCAAGGCACCTGAAGGCCAGACGGAATATTTTATTTATTTGATTTGATTTGTCAATTGCTTACAAGATAATAGGTATAAGAATAAATATGAGTATGAATACAGGAAATAGGTACAAATAAATGGGGACAATAGGACAGGGATGGTAGGCATGATTGTGCACTTATGCACACCCCTTACAGATCTCTTAGAAATGGGGTGAGATCAATAGTAGATAGTTTAAAGTTAAAGGAGTGGGGGTTTGAGGATGTAACAACAAAGTCAGGTAATGCATTCCAGGCATTGTTCACTCTGTTGCTGAAGTCGTACTTTCTGCAAGAGTTTGGAGCAGTTTACACTGAGTTTGTATCTGTTGTGTGCTCGTGTATTGTTGCAGTTGAAGCTGAAGTAGTCATTGACTGGTAGGATATTGTAGCAAATAATTTTGTGTACTATGCTTAGGTCCAACTGTAGGTGGCGTAGTTCTAGGTTGTCCAAGCCCAAAATTTCAAGCCTGGTGGTGTAGGGCAGGGGTCCCCAACGGTAGGACCAACAAGTCCTACCGGGCCGCTGGCTTGCTGGGCGCCGCCATCTTTTTTGATGAAAAAGTGCTTCCGGTGAGCTTTTCCGGGTAGAAAGCTCACCAGAAGCACGATTTTCATCAAAAGAAGATGGCGCGCGCTTTCGGTGAGCTTTCCGGGTAGAAAGCTCACTGGAAGCACGTTTTCATCAAAAAGATGGCGGCGCCAGCGCTTCGGTGAGCTTTTCCGGGTAGAAAGCCATTTCTGCAGAAAAGCTCACGAGCTTGCGCCGCCATCTGATGAAAAAGTGCTTCCGGTGAGGTCACCGAAGCACTTTTCATCAAAAAGATGGCGGCGCCCAGCTGATGCCGGTACTGGGCTGCGGCGCCCAGCTGATGCCGGTACCGGGCCGCGGAGCCCAGCTGATGCCGGTACCGGGCCGCGGTGTAAAAAAGGTTGGGGATCACTGGTGTAGGGTATTCTATTGTGAGCAGAGGAGTGTAGTACTCTTCTCGTGAAATACTTCTGGACTTGCTTAATTTTATTAATGTTTGATATGCAATGTAGATTCCAGACAGATGAGCTGTATTCGAGTGTTTGTGTAGCAAAGGTTGTCTATTTATATCTATCTATATTGTCTATTCCCTAGTTAGCAATTCAATATTATCAGAGGAGAAGCTTCATAAGATTAGATTTAGAACTCTTAATTCCTTTTTGGCAATGCTGTTACAGTGAGCTCTGGCACTTAGGTCATTTGATATGAGTACTCCAAGGTCCTTCACAGAGTGAGGGTCATCAACGAGGTCATATCCGCAAATAAGGAGAAATTTTCTGACAGAACAATCAACCAATGGAACAGCTTGCCTTCGGAAGTTGTGGGAGCTTCATCATTTGAGACTTTCAGGAAGAGATTGGACTGCCATTTGTCAGAAATGGTGTAAGGTCTCCTGCTTGGGCGGAGGGTTGGACTAGATGACCTATAAGGTCTCTTCCAACTCTGTGAATCTGTAATTTACAGTCATAAGTTAAGGACTATCTGTAGCCAACATTTTAGAAGATAGTCTCAAAATATAGAAACAGACATGAACACTTCAACAAAATGCAACTGAATCCTAAGAAAAGTAAGGACTTAGGCAAAATAAATCAAAAGGCACTGATTTGAATAGGTGGTACTTGACTCAACAACAGTAATTGTGCAAAGGATATAGATATTTTAGTGGACAGCCACTAAGTATGAGCCAGCAGCATGTTTCAGCTGTCAAAAAAAGAGTTCAATCCTAGGCTGCATCAATAGCAGGATAAATATGAAGATCTCACAAAGTAATAGAACCATGTTATACTGTACTGATAAGACCATACTTGAAATACAGCATCCAGTTCTGCTCACCATGATACAAAAAGATGCTGAGATTCTAGAAAAAGTTGAGAAAGGAGCAACAAAGATGATTAAGAAATTGGAGGCTATGCCATACAATGATTGGTTGTGGGAACTGGATACATCTAGTTTAACAAAGAAGCACTGGGGTGACATGATAGCAGTCTTCCAATATTTGAGGGACTATCTCGGGGGAGGGCGGAGTTAACCTATTCTCCAAAGCATCTGGAGACAGGAGAAGAAGTAATTTATCAAAGACAGATCCAACCCAGAATTAAGGAGAGGTGTCTTTACAGTGAAAACAATCATTGGAACAGATTGCCTGAAGAAATTGTCCATGTCCATCACTAGAGGCTTTCAGGAAGAGATTGAACAGCCATTTGTCCAAAACTATATAGGGTCTCCAAGGTCACTTCCAACTCCATTGTTCTAAGTTGCTCTCTATCCTCTCATCTAGATCATTGATAACAATATTGAAGAGCACTGGGCCCAAAACAGAACCTTGAAGTACCCCACATCCATTAGATGTAGTTCCATTGAGTGTGATTGGTCAGCCAACTGTGAATCCCTCTGGTGGTGGTATTATCTACTCCAGATTATTCCATTTTACCAGGAAGTTGGCTGTGATCTACTTTGTCAAATGCCTTACTGAAGTTCAAGAAAACTATATCCATAGCATTTCCTGATCCATTAATTTAGCCACTTTATCAAAGAAGGCAGTAAGGTTTATCTGGCACCATCTGTTTTTAACAAACTCATGTTGGCTTCTAATCACCTTGTTCATTTGTAGGTGCTCACAAATCTACTGCTTGATTATCTTTTCAGAATTTTCCCATATTGGTATCAACCTGATTGGTTTCCTGAATCCACCTTTACTTTTTCTTGAACACTTGGAATTGCATCAATTCTTTTCCAGTCCTCTGGCACTTTCCCCATGTTGCAGGAAGTTTGAAAGATTTTGTTCAGTGGTTCTGAGCTCGCATCTGCCAGTTCTTGAGTACCTTGGAATGTAAATCATCTGGTCCTAGTGATGATTTACCCTCATCTAAAGTGGATAGGTTGTGTTTTATCAATTTCTTGCCTACTTTGACTACATTCCTGTTTTGTTTCGCACAGTGCTGCTGTTCATAGGTTGGGTTGTTGTTGTTTTTCCTTTTGCATGAAGAGTGATGGAAAGAAGTAATTAAGCAATTCTGCTTTCTCTCTGCTGCCAGTTACCTTCTTGCTACCCTGTTTCTCCAACAATACGGCCTCCCCCAATAGGAAGTCCCAGCATGTTTTATAGGCATGAAATGAAATTAAGCCCTCCCCAAATTAAGGTCTATGTTAAAACATGCGAAATGGGGGGAATGGTGGGGAGCTTGCCGTTAGGGCGTACTTTTGTTGCACACCTGGATATGGTGCTGCCTGCGTTGACCCTGATGCGAAGTGCCCACCAACGCCAAGGTCAACATCCAAGCCATCACCGCCCACCGAAGATGCAAGGGGGAATTAAGTCACCCCTGAAAAGACAGCCTAGCCATTTTTTCGGGGCTCAAAAAAAAAATAAGACCCGGCCTTATTATATGAGAAACACGGTATTTTCTCCCAACCATTTCCTTGACATTTTTGTCCCTTAAAATATTGAAAGGAACTTTTTGTTGTTGTTATTTTTGTCATTTTTTACAAGCCTTAATCATTCTGAGCCTTAGCCTTCATGCTTGCAGATTTGGGCCACAGGTGGTCCTCGACTTATGACCATAATTAAGCCTCAAATTTCCATTTTTAGGCAAGGCAGTTGTTAAGTAGTTCAGCCTCATTTTACGACCTTTGTTGCCACAGTTATTAAGGGAATCATTGTGTTGTTAATAATACAGTTGTTAAATGAATCTGTCTTTGCTTGTCAAGTCACAAAAGGTGATTACATGACCATGGGATCCTGCAACCATTATAAATATGAGCCAGTTGCCAAGCATACAAATTTTGATCATGTAATGCAACTACGGATGTACAAATGGAGATGGTACTATAGTTGTATAAAAAAACAGTCATAAGCCACTTTTTTCAGTGCCAGTATAACTTTTAAACAGTCAGTAAACAAATAGTTGTAAGTTGAAGACTACCTATATTTGTTGGTATTCTGTTGTTATACTTATCCTTTTTGTCCTTCAGTTTGTCAGAACTCTTTGTGCAACCATGCTGGGCTCATCTGGTATATTTTGTTTTTCTTTCTCTTTGATGTTGTTTTTATTTGGGCCTTAAGTTTATTTTGATAGAAACATCCTTTACCTGAAAAGAATTATTCACTGTTAAGTGAAAGCCCCTGTTCATAAGATTTAATTGATGCTTTAAAAAAACATTTTCCATGTTTTTATTTTTTTTGTTAATGACAGGAGATTGCAGAACCACTTTTGGACCTAAAGGAAGGAATGGACCAGTTAGAGAACAATGCTACCTTTGGATTTATTCTTTCTGCTCTCTTAGCTATTGGAAATTTTCTCAATGGAACCAATGTGAGTAGCATTGAATTGAAAAATATTTATAATGATGTATTTACCAAAACTCATTAAAAATACATATCAGTTAAAAAAGTCACCTCAAACATTAACAGCATTATTTGTCATCATGTGCTTTTTTATCTTCCTTGTGGCCATTGCAAACAATACAACTTCTTTTGTTACATGTTCATCTTCATCAGACAACAGAAAATATGTTTTCTTCCAAACTAGACTGAGTTAGTTGAATTAACAAGGGTACAGTGAATCTAGCTCTAGGTTCCTGATAAAGTTTGCCATGGTCAAGATCTTCCATCTGTAAATTATTACAAATGCATAAACTGTGCTACTTGGTAATCTTTTTGTATCTTTCATCCAAATAGGCTATTATCATTATTTGGAAGCAAAGTTCTGTAAAGACTTGTCTCAGAGAATGGGATGTAAGAAACTGTAAATAATACAACATTCCTAGTTCTTCTTTAAAAAATCGGTACAACTTAGCCAAATTAAGCTTTCATATTTGCTCTCTATTTTGCCTAAAATCTTTTTAAGAAAAGTAGTAATTCAATAGTGTATGATGAATATAGAGTAAATCTGACTATTAACTAATTTTTATTAACCAATATTTTCATAATCCTACAATGGCAAGTGAAAATAAATGCAAATATGATAAGGAAGCAAACCCAAATAGACCACACACACCCCACAACAAAAAAATTATATTTGTTTTGCTTTTTCTTCCCTCTTTCTCTCTCTGTCTTGGGCTTTTGTTCAGCTGTTTAAGATTGTGGGATGTGGCATAAAAAGATAGTGGTGCCTTTCATCCTGAAGTCAGTACAGGCCTTTACTTCAGCTAATCAGTCTTTAAGTCAAAGCCAGGAACTTTTATCTGCTTTAGTGGAGGCTATTAATTGACACAGAGCAATTGGCAACTGCCACAGTGAGGTTCCCAAATGAAGCACTTTTCCATTTAGTACTTCTGAAAAAGCTTCTATTTGGATGGAAAATTGGAAGTTATAAGCAGAAGAGCTATCTAAAGTATGGCTGGGATAAAATGAAGAGTGGATATGTTCAAACATTTCAGGTTCAAGGCCACACCATGTGGCGAAAATTATGAAGCATATTTACTTCTTCACTCCTACTGCATGCACAGATAGTCACCTATCAGCATTTTTTAAAGATTCCTTAAATAAGAAAAACTGGCCAGAAGATTAAGTTTGTTTTAGTGGTGTATGCCATTTTTCTTTATATTTTTATTTAATATTTAATATTCCATTCGAAGTCATGTTTGAGTTGTATTGAGTTGTATGGAAATAAATTTTCTAAGTAATTAGAAAAGTAAATGATTTATTATTTATTTTAGTAATTAAACAAATAAACCAGAAGGATAATCATTGCTCAGAATTGGCTTGCCAAGTCCAGCTGAGATGATAGCAGATTTGTCTTGTGAAGTTATTTAGAACCAATTTGTCCCTATGGATCTTGAAAGAATTTGATAACCCTTTACTAGGAGGTTATACCCTGACCTACTTGGTTGATGAAAGCTATGGAAGGTGGCAGAAAGCTGAATAAAGGTGGAGGTGAAAACCTCTTTGAGTAAGGGGTTGAATGAAAAAGATAATAGTGCATCTCCTCCATAAAAACCCATACCTGAACCCAGCTGTTTTGGATCGGTTTCAACTAATCTCTAATTTTTCCATTCTTTAGAGAAAATTTCAGAATATTATAGATTTGCAGAAATGGAAATCTTTTAATGAAACAAATTTTTGTAGTCTATTTTCAGTCGTGATTCAGGCCTAATTATGGGATGAACTGCAAAGTCAACTTGTTGATATCCTTATTGGGATTGCAATAGCTGAATTGCACATTTCCTAGTCCTGGTGGGTTTTGGCTGTCTTTAGTGTCATGATTATGGTATCCTTTTAGGCCAACTAAGAAATAAAGATAGATGGACCATTCTATTCCATTAAAAAAAGTTAAAGAATTATTGATCCCTAAATCACAAGAGGTTTATAGGTGTTTCTAGATTGCAGCTTATCACTCTTTTCATTTAGGGGTCCTTGGTACTCTCTGAGCTTCCTTGTTTTCTTGCAAACATTTCATTATCTTAACTAGGTAACATTATCAGTGCTAGTTCAGACCAAGGACCAAGGATTTCCCTGAGCTTCAAATATTCTCCTTAATTGGGACTCTTTTCATTTTTTATTAATACTTGAAATAGAATGTATGGTCCTTATCATACATTAAATTAACATGACATTCCTTGTTTATTGATATTCTATAACATTAAAAAATGAATTATACTTCATACCCAAAATTTATTAAACTTTTGATATTATATTTTACCCCACCTACCCTATTTTCTAAAAAAATATAAATACTATATTCAGTGTTACAAGATTTACAATATTTTTTTCACTATAAGTAACACTTCCCCCCCCAAAAAAAGTGAGTGGAAATGCCTGTGCATCTTATAGAGCAAATATTGTGGTGGGGGAGGGGAGCTTGGTGCGACAGCACCGCCTATCACCATTGCCACCATTGGCCACCGCCAGGGAACACTGGAGCCCTTGGTGCCAAGCAGTTGATTGGCGGTTGGATCGGCCTGCTGGAATACCACTGATCAGCTGTTCTAGGTGGCGGGGATCGCCACTGCCGTTTGCTGATCGCCACCACCATCAATCACCGCTACCGCCACGGTGTCAATTAGCATGAGCAGCAACGATAGGCAGCAGTGGCAATCCCCACCACCTAGAACAGCTGGTCGGTGGTATTCCAGGAGACCGATCAAACCACCAATCAGCTGTTTGGCAGCGAAGACTCCATCATTCCCTGGTGGTGGCGGCAGCTCAGCTCAATTGACCGGTGGTGGGCGCAACAGAGTGGAGCCCTGATGAGCCACATGCTGAGCTGCGATAATGTGCTGAAGCAGACCAGGCTGTTTGTTGTTTACTGCAAGGACGCTAGCTAAATGAATACCAGATGGATGCCGGGAGGCAAAGGCAGGTTTTTTTTTTTTTTATTGTTTTCTTCCCCAAAAGTTAGGTGTGTCTTACGTTGTAAAAAATACGGTACTTTTCCCTTAATTCAGGATAAGGTTTGGATGACTGTAAAGGACCAAACTTCATTGAAATAAATTTTTGGAAAAAGCAGTGAAAAGTTTTATAACAAATAGTGCAAAATCATAATGGGAGAAAACCCCTGTTTTTTAAATTGCATTATGGCTAATACTCATTCTAGACTACATGTTTTCTCATTTAGCTTGATTTTTATTATAATTAATGCTCAATAGTTGAGGTGATATTTCTTGTTTAAAGTCACTCCAAATTAAATGCCACTATTTAAATATACTGTATGTGATTATTTACAAATATTTCAGATCAAATCTCAAGTATAAACCCCAAAATAATAAATCAGACAATGAGGAAGGGAATGGTGAGAAGAAAGGACACCTGAGCTATAAACAGGGAGAAAGAGCAGGGTCAGCCATAAAGAGTTCAGATATTTATAACTAATGCTCAGAGTTTGGTGAACAAACAGGAAGGACTTGAAATTCTATGTCAGACTCCAGTCCCGACAATGAATACATGAAAGTAGATGTGATAATGTGCAGTACAGAAAGTTGATGGGATAAAACCAGTGATTAGAACATATTGCTAGAAAGATATAAATTGTTCAAAAGAAACAGACTAACAGACGAGGAAGTGGAGTTTCAGTATATGTAAGGAATCATTACACCTCTACAGAAATACACAATAACAAGGATGAAAGTTCTCATGAATATATTTGGGTGAGTTAATACTTAAATTATTGTTATTGTTGTTGATGATAATGATGATGATGATGATTGACATTTCTGTAGGTGTATACTGTATGCCACCCAACCAGCCAGGGGAAGTAGATGAACATTTTGCTAGTCAGTTAAATAAGATGTGCAGGAAACACTGTAGTAATGGGGGCTTTTAACTACCCTGACAAAACCTGATAGACAAACTCTATAACAAGTGTAGAGTGTATAGCAATTCAAACAGGTTTGTAACATGCCTAGCTGACAACTTTGTAACTCAAAAGGTAGAGAAAGGAACTAGAGGGTCAGCTACACAGGAATTAATTCTTGCTGATAGGGATGAAATGATAGAAGGAGTCAAAGTTGTGGGAACTTTGGGGGAGAGTGACTATGTCATGCTAGGATTCAGTGCAGGCACAGGCAATTGAACAAAGTTAAACTAGTGTTCTAGACTTCAAGAGAGCTGATTTCAACAATAAGATTAAGAAGGATTCCAAGGAAATCCAAAATGGAAAAATAACTCAAGCTGCTTGGGAAACTCTAAAAAATAAATTATTACAGCCCAATCAAACACATAGCATGGAGAAAGAAAGAAAAAAAACGACCCCAGATGGCACTAGCATGGTTGCATAAAGATCTCTCTGGCAAAGTGAGGGGGAGAAAAGACAAGTTTAAAAATGGAAAGAATGACTCATAACTGAATATCAGCCAATTGCCCGAATCTGCAGTTATGAAGTAAGGAATGTTACGGCTCAGAATGAATTAAAACTTTCAAAAATAAGCAAAAAAAGTTTCAATATGTAATGAATAAGATGAAAGTCAAGGAAATGATCAGTCTACTAATGGGAGTAGATGGCAAGCACAACTGCTTAATTCCTTGCCTCTGTTTTCATGCAAAAAGACAATATAATCTAACTATCAAAAGAGGCGTGATGGGAGACAGAAAAAAGAACAAGTCAAAATAGGCAAGAAATTGGTAAAAGACAACCAATCCATTATAGATGAGTTAAAAGTTCCAGAACCAGATGGTTTACATTCCAGAATTCTGAAGGAGTTGGTCGATGTGATCTCAGAATCACTGAACAAAATTTTTCAGAGCTTCTGACGCATGGGGAAGTACCAGAGGACTGGAAAAGACCTGAAGGATTCCAGTCTTCAAGAAGGCCAAAAAAATGAATCCAGAAAATACAGACCAATTAGGTTGACATCAATACCTGGGAAAATCTGGAAAAAGAAGATCAAGCAGCAGATTTGTGAGTATCTAGAAATGAACAGGGCAGACATTAGAAGTCTCATGGCTTTGTTAATAACAGGTGATTCCAAACAAACTTTATTGCTTTCTTTGATAAAGTAACTAAATTACTGGATGAAGGAAATGCTATGGATATAGTTTACTTGGACCTCAGTAAAGCAAAGTAGACCACAGCCTACTTCTTGGTAAAATGGAATAATCTGAGATAGACAATACCACCACCGGATGGATTTGCAACTGGCTGACCGCATTCAACATGTAATCCTCAATGGAACCACTTCTACCTGGAGAGAAGCAAGCAGTGGGTACCTCAAGTTCTGTTTTTGGCCCAGTGCTCTTCAGCATCTAGATGAGGGAGTAGTAGAAATGCTCATTAGATTTGCAGATGACATGAAGCTGGGAGGAATTGCTAACACTTTGGAAGATAAACTCAAGATTGAGATAGATTTTGACAGACTAGGACAATGGGCCCTATCCAGTAAGATGCAGTTCCACAGTAAGAAAAGTAAGGCTTTGCTTTTAGGTAGGAAAAAAATCAAATGCACAGATATAGAATATGTGGTGTCTGGCTCAACAGTAGTAACTGTGACATGAATCTAGGTTTCTTAGTGCAGAACTACCTAAGTATGAACCAACAGTATGCTTCAGCTGCCAAAGAAGCCAGTGTACTCATAGGTTGCATCAATAGAGGGACAGCATCAAGATCACAAGAAATGGTAGTACTGTTTTAAACTGCAGTAGTAAAGCACATTTACAATATTGTGTCCAGTTCTGGTCACATGAGGCAAAAAAGATACTGAGACCATAGAAAAAGTGCAGAGAAGAGCAACAAAGATAGGCTAACTATACAATGAACAGTTAATGGAACTGGATATATCTAGCCTAACAAAGGAAAGGATTAGGGATGACCTGATAGCTATTTTTCTATACTTGAGGGGCTATCCTAGAGAAAAGGAGGTCTTTTATAAAACACCTGAGGGCAGGACAAGAAGCAATGGGAGGAAGCTTGTTAAAGACAGGTCCTAGAATAGGGAAAAATTAACCATGGAACAGCTTGCTTTTTGGAGTTGTGGGTATTCCATCAATAGAGATTTTTTTAAAAAAGAAAGACTGGGCATCCATTTGTCCAGGATGATATATGACTCTTACTTTGAACAGGGGAGTGGACTAAAAGACCTCCAATGTCCCTTCCAGTCTATAACTCTATGATGTCAAATGTATAATTTATTCTTTTTTTACTTTTCTCCACACAGACCAAAGCCTTTGAACTAAGCTACCTTGAGAAAGTGCCTGAAGTCAAAGACACAGTCCATAAACAATCTCTTCTTCATCATGTATGCACAATAGTGGTGGAAACATTTCCAGATAGCACAGATCTTTATTCTGAAATTGGAGCTGTCACTAGATCAGCCAAGGTATGTCAATTAATGCAAAGAAATCTCTAATAGTAGGGTATAGTCATAAGGAATAGATAATACTTTACATGCAATATTTTCATTTTGCTGTTTTATCCTTTATCCAAATAGTCCTTACAAACTTAGAATTGCTTTACATCATTAATCTGTAATTTTTTTTCAATTATAGCAGTTTTCCCTTTTCTCTTTAATAGATTTCTCATGGATTTTAAATATATAGTCTATTCTTTTAATCTCAAACTGTTTCAAAATTTAATGTTAATAAATTTTCAGTTCTAAACTGAATCAACAATCTGTTGGATCTGTTCAAAATAAAATGAAAACAGAAAGCAAAAAGAAAATGGTTAACAAGTTTATGAAGATGGCGAAAGGCAAAAAGGAAGAAACAAAATCACCCAATTCTTTTGTCTCAATCTTCTTTAGAAAAGTAAATATACAGTACTTATGTAAGCGATTGTGGTGGCCTGCTTGAAGAAATAAGATCTCCAGATTGAACTTGAAAGGGAATATCACTAATTTTGATTTATTTAAAATAGCAACCAGGGTTCTAGGAAAATGTATAGATAGTTTGGCCAATCCTCTGTCTTAGAGCCTAGAAATCCTGAAGAATAAATAATTTGTTCTCATTTTTTCTATTACTTATTTTTTTTCTAATCACCAAAACTATAAAAAAAAATCTGCTTTGGGCAAAAATTAATAAGGGATTCCCAATCAGCAAACAGAATAACAGGGTTGGAAGGGACCTTGGAGGTCTTCTAGTCCAACTCCCTGCTCAGGTAGGAAACCCTATCCTGTTTCAGACAAATGGTTATCCAATCTCTTCCTCCACAACTTCTGGAGGAAAGTTGTTCTGCTGATTAATTGTTCTAAATGTCAATAAATTTCTCCTTACTTCTAGATTGCTTCTCTCCTTGATTAATTTTCATCCATTACTTCTTGTCCTGCCATCAGGTGCTTTGGAGAATAGGTTGACTCCCTTTTTTATGCAACTCCTATTTTGAAACATTGCTATCATGTCACCTCTAGTCCTTCTTTTCAATAAACTAGACATATCCAATTCCAGCAACTGTTCTTTATATGTTTTAGACTATAGTCCCCTAATCATCTTTGTTGCTCTTCTCTGTACGCTTTCTAGAGGCTGAACATCTTTTTTACATCATGGAGACCAAAAGATATCCTTTTTCTAATCAAAGAAGTCAATTTGTCCACCTCAGTTCAATCATCTTTATCATCTATTCCTCCATTGCGGGTAGCATCAGATCTTTCCACCTTTGTGCATATAAAAATCTCACTGCAGTTGTCTCATATTAAAATGCAGTAGTAAAAGTAGTGAAGTAGAAGTCTTGACTTCTTCCTTCACAAATGCACCAAAATATCCCTTGCAACATGTCTTGTTCTTGCAAATCTTGAATTTATTACATAAACTTTATCTGTTTCTGTCTCTACCGCCTTCTCACAATCCAATCGTTTGTTTTGAAAGTTTACCAATTATCTAAAGTCTTTAGAATAAACAAAACAAAACAAAAAATTGGACCACAGTCCAATTTACTTGCCTAATTAAATTACAGTTTATTGCATTGAGCTTTCATTAAAATAAACTTTTAAAATAACGATCTGCTTGTCCACTTCAAATTTTCTTACATCATCTCCTTATATTCTTACAAGAATATAAGAAATGTTTACCAAAAAATATTTAATTTTATTTATCTATCATCTATCTATCTATCTATCTATCTATCTATCTATCTATCTATCTATCTATCTATCTATCTATCTATTTGTGTGTGTGTGAAATACCACTCACGCATCATCACAAAATCTCCAGAACCATAAAGCCTACAAACTTGAAATTTGTCATGTATGCTCCTCTTGGCGCTCATTTAGAAAGGATTTTTTGAAATAACCATCAGAGCATTAGTATTTCCTATATTATTATTAACAAGCTCTGATGCTAAGGAGTTCTACTCCCCCTCCCCACCTGCAAAACACAAGCACAGGAGAGGAGTTTCAGTTTTAGTTTCATAGTAGCAAGCAGCTTTAGTACAGAATAGTTGAGCTAAGCCACGCCCAGGCTCCTTGCTGTCTCCTTGCTCACACAGCAAATACTGCTTCAGTTTCCAAACAGCCCTCAACTCTCTCACACACTGATAGAACACTAGCCAGATGCATACCAATGGTTGCTGTTAGGCAGAGGCGATTTTTTTTCTCCTTATTTTCTTCCCCAAAAACTAAGCCCGATCACATAGTTTCATAACAAAGCATGAGTATCCAGCTAGTCTTTAATACTTCTTTTAGTTTTGTAATCCAAAAAAAAATAAAACTCACCAAAAGGAGTCTTACCCTACCATACAAAAAAAACCTGTTTCTATAGAATAATTAATTCCAAAAAATAAGTAAGAAATGGGCTCATCTGAGCTTACTGTCCTGTGAGCACCATTCCATTCCTAGATGGAATCAATCCAGCCATTCAGTTCTTGAGTGAACTACAAAAACTTTCATTACTTCAGCTTATTTACAAGAAACATTTGTCCAGAGTGAAAATAGGGTACCTCACAATTTCCCCTTCATCTGGAAAGATTTCAATATCCAGAGTTGGCTCTCTAGATGTTAATCTCTCCAGTTCTAGTTCTATTTGTTTGAAGAGATTTAGTTTTGCTGTAGACCACAACAGAAACTACCAGTATTTCACTTTCTCAAGATAAGTATTCACCAAACAGTTAGCTTAATTGGATTGGTCAGTTCATCTCAATAGGATGGTCTAGCAGGGGACATTTTAAGTTGTGCCCCCCCCCCCAAATATTAGAAGCTAATGCAACCTTCACAATATAGATGTTGCATGGCTGTAGAAACTGTCACTCATCAACACATATGATATTTATTCTACAACAATTAACACTTTCAAAATAGTTTTTAATGATATGATAATCCCATGCCAGGCATATTGCAGTAATGATGGCATAAATCTCTGTTGGTAAGTCTTTCCATGTCAGATATAATCTTAACTGGATATTGGACAAAATATATGTGATTAAGGAAAAATATGCAAAAATATGGCATTCAAGTGGGGAGGAAATTGCTAAGAAATTAATTGTAATCTCCAGCAGCAATGGAAAGTCTTCGTATGGATGATCATTGGCATTGTCCTTATATGATGTTTTGACCTGATCTAATTGATCCTTAGAAGATACTAAGCAGTGTTGCATGTGCTGAAAAATAACAGAATAACAGAGTTCAAAGAGATCTTGGAGGTCCTAGACCAATCCCCTGCTCAAGCAGGAGACCCTATACCATTTCAGACCAATGGCTGCCCAGTCTCTTTTTAAAAGCCTCCATCAATGGAACACCCACAACTTCTTCTTTTTTAAAAAACAAGTTTTATTAATTTTTAAAACACACAAATTATCATTATTCATTACATGTTTAAACCTTTTTTCATTGTAAATTTAACAAGTCAGATAAATTATGATTCTGTTTTAAACCATTTCCATATAACATACAAAAACCTCTTATTCAATTTCTCTTTACTTCTCTTTACTCTTATTCAATATCATTATTATTATTTCATCTATTTCTTTCTGACTTAGTTACCATTATTCTCATTCTATATTTCTGCAAGTTTTTACTAATTCTCCCCCCCAAAAAAACATATACACACAACACACAAAACATAAAAAATATCTTTTTGGAAAGTAACTTGGACCCAGGTATCTCTCTCTTCATGGACTTCAATTATATTCATGCTCATCTTACATATCATTACTTATTTTATTTACCATTCTAAACCTTCTATAATAACTTCTCCACATATTTCACTCTTCTTAATTCTATCTTAATTAATCATCTTAGTTTGAATCATTATATTTGTATCTTTTGTCCATTTTTTATCATCCCTTTGTCTCATTCCTTATAAAAAAGAAGAAAATAAGTTTCTCCTGAAATCATTAATCAGAGTATGATGCCTTTCTATCTCCCCCCTAAGTTAATCAAATTAACCTTTAAGATAACATCCAATACCCAATCCGATTTTGCTTGGTACATTCTATCTAACTAGTACATCCAAAATAATTAAATACATAATTAGACAATAAATCCAAATATTAAAAACAAATACTATAATAAAAATTTTATAATAACATCAATACCATAATCTTATTAAACTCTTTAATTAAAACAGTATTCTAAACCTCCCCTATTATTAAATTTTAAAGCCAATCATTATTAAACATTTTAGCATTTTAATCTCTTATCAACTCTTAAACCATTACAATACTACCATCTCATCTTATGTACCTTGCAAAATCTTTTTAAAAAAATTATACTTTATCCATTATCCATAAAAAATTCCTTTTTTTCATTTAATTTCAAAACATTGTAGCTTTTCTCCACCTTTTCCCTTTCTTTCTTCTCCCAACAAACCTTTCTACCCCCCCCTTCTTCTAGCCTCTGCCTTACTGGCTTCCCTTCTCTGTCGTATTCCTTTTCCCTTTTGTTTACTATCATCATATTGATTTTGCACCTTATTTTTCCCTTTCTTAAATGTTTTTTTAGATCTTAAGTCCTTTAGTTCTCTTCTTTTCTCTCTTCCTTCTTTCTTGATCAAATTCTGAGATTCATTAAAAATGGCTCCTTCCTTTCTTTCTTGTTCCTCTGCTGTCTTCATCTGTTGTAATGTTTGTTGATAGTTAGCAAGCGCCATTTCTAAAAAAAGGAAAGCTTCTTCCACACCATCTTTACCATTTTTTTTTGCTTGTTCATATTCTTTTCTTAGTTCCTCAACAGAAAAAGCCATTATAAATCTTTTCTTTTCTTTTCCCCTTCTTTCTTCTTACAACAACCAGAATATTCAAAAGAAAATAAAAAAAATAAAGCAGTCCCAAAGTTATCAGTCAGTCCAAACCAAGGCAGAGTTCTCACTTTCTCCTTCTGGGATAATATCAATCAAAGAGAAAGAAAGTCCAAATCTGTTTAAAATCTTATTGCAATATATTCTAGTCTTCAAATCCTTAAGGCATCTCCTCCAACAAAGTCTTAGCATACAAATATTTTCTTTTTAATCCTCTCTCTTCCCACTCATCGCTTAAAACCAATTTTCACCTAAAAAAAATAGGTTTCTTAATATCCAGTTATTTATTCCGTAGGAAAAGAGGGAAAGCTATCCTTTCAGCACCATCAAACTGCCGCTTTTTTCCTCTTCTGGCAGGTATTATTCAGAAAGTCATACTTTTCAGGAATTTTATAAAATATGTCTTAGAGTCCTAGGAGCCAAGAAAAACTTTCTCCTCTCAAGCACTTTCTCCACTTCCTCCTGTGCATTCTTACCCGGCTGCCAGCTTCTTTGTGGCGGCCATTACGGACCGCCGCTGCACCGTCCTGGGAAAAGGGGGTTCTACCGGCCGGGAGGGGTCTGCAACACCCCCAAACCCCTCTCCGGATCCCCCTACCTTCAGCTGCCCCTGCAGGGCAGCCTAGCTCCGTCGCACCCGTCTGGGTCGGAGCCCAAAAGCGGCTAGTGCGGCAGGGATCGCGCAGCTTCGCAAATCCCTGCCGCTCGCGAAGCCGACAAACCGGAAGTTCACCGGAACACCCACAACTTCTGAAGGCAAGCCGTTCCACTGATCAATTGTTCCCACTGTCAGGAAATTTCTTCTTAGTTCTAGGTTGCTTCTCTCCGTGATTAGTTTCCATCCATTGCTTCTTGTCTTGCTTTCTGGTGCTTTGGAAAATAGATTGACTCCCTTCTTCTTTGTGGCACCTCTCAAATATTGGAACGCTACTATCGTGGCACCCCTAGTCCTTCTTTTCACTTAACTAAACATACCCAATTCCTGCAACTGTACTTCATATACTTTTATCCTCCAGTCCCCCAATCATTTTTATTGCTCTTATCTTTGTATATTATTTATTTTTATTCACTCATTCATTCATTTAATCATATATAATACTCCTTCCCTCTTCTTTTTTCTCCACAATAACAATGACCATGTACTGTGAGTTGGGCTAAGAGAGAGTAACTGGCCCCATATCACTTAACTAGATTTCATGTCTAAGACGAGTAGAACTTATTCTTTCCTGATTTCTAATCTGCTACTATAACCAGTAGACCAGACACGATGCTTATGTAAATTTATGTTACCATCTGTGTTTAGAAATTAGATTGCATTTCTGATTCATTTCTGAATTGTCTAGAATCTAACATGAGACTCTATTTTCTGCAGACCATGTAAATTGACTATTTCCCCATTTCAGAAATATGTTTCACCCTGATTCATAGTTTCTGGGCACAACCTAGTTTTTCCCTCTCACCTATGGAAGTTCATCTGTTGTGGCATAATGCTATCATTTCATTAATTAAATGCAACAGAGGAATAACGATTTGATGCCTTAATATTTTTTTCATATGATCATTTTATTTTAGAAAATCATCAACACAACAACAGGTAAGAAAAAAATAGGAGGTAGATCACTAACTGAATACAATTTTTGTCGTCTTCCACTCCAGTGGAAGGAAGTACTGGAATTTAGAAATCTTAGTCAAGAGCCCCTAAAAGTCAACAAATCTTTTCAAAATACTGGTTTTTATAATGTTCCTGAGTTTATTGAAAAGGGGATTGAAATCTTCCTACATCTAATCCATACATTAAATTGTCTGCCGGCCCTTAATTCTAGGTCATATGTCATATATAAAAGTTTAGTGCATTATTTGAAGAGGTTTTTTTAAACACTACTGTTTGTTTATTTCTTCTAAAAAGATAATAATTGAAATTGTTGTATTTCTAAGATATGTATTTATAAGAAGATGGTCCTAATTCACTTTGAACATGTATTCTGTGAGCTAGTATAATAACAAAAACATAATTGCAATTTATGTACATCCACAATTATCACTGTATCTAAGTTTAACAATTACACAATGTATGCAGTGAAATTTCATTGGGCTTTCCCCTTTTAGCTTATAAGCCAAATTCTGGAATACTACCATCTAAACACCTTTTATGATTAATGACCTTAACAGTTTTTGTCTTGTTTATTTCATTGATGAATTTTTTGGCTTCTTTCATATTAAACTTTATATGAATAGAATTCATTGACATAAACATTCAAAATTATAAATGTATCATAACACGACTACAAATGATCAAGTATGATAAAAATGAGTTTAAAAAGGCAGTCCTCGACTTACAACAATAATTAAGCCCCAAATTCCCATCGCTAAGCACAATAGTTATTAAATAAATTTTGCCAAATTTTGTGACCTTTCTTGACACAGTTTTTAAGTGAATCACTGCAGTTGTTAAATTATTACCATGATTATTAAATGAATCTGGCTACCCCATTGATTTTGCTAGTCAGAAGGTCAAAAAGCTGATCACGTGACCCCAGGACACTTCAGCTATCATAAATATATGCCAGCTA
Organism: Notechis scutatus; assembly: GCF_049901735.1. NCBI lineage: Eukaryota > Metazoa > Chordata > Lepidosauria > Squamata > Elapidae > Notechis > Notechis scutatus. The sequence goes on along the minus strand of NC_142025.1, from coordinate 80,387,121 downwards.
CCAAGCAACCAAATTTTGATCATGTCATTACGGGGCTGCTGCAACAGTGATAGGTATGAAAAATGATCATAAGACACTTTTCTAGTGCTATTGTAACTTTGAATGGCCACTAAGTGAATGGTTGTAATTTGATGATTACCTATATGATATTTTATTTATTTTATTTTATTTGGTTTGTCAATTGTTTACAAGATAATAGGTATAAGTAAAAACATAGTTATGAATACATGGATACATATAAGAAAAATAAAAGAAACAATAGGACAGGGATGGTAGGCACGCTGGTGCGCTTATGCATGCCCCCCTACAGACCTCTTAGGAAAGGAGTGAGGTCAATAGTAGACAGTCTAAGGTTAAAATTTTTGGGGTTTGGGGAAGAAACCCCAGAGTCAGGTAGAGTATTCCAGACATTGATCACTCTGTTGCTGAAGTCGTATTTCCTGCAATCAAGTTTGGTGCGATTAACCTTGAGTTTGTATCTATTGTTTGCTCTTGTATTGTTATGGTTGAAGCTGAAGTATTCATTGACAGGTAGGACATTGCAATGTATGATTTTATGTACTATACTTAGATTGGACCAAAGGCGGCGTAGTTCTAGGTTTTCTAGGTCTAGAATTTCAAATCTGGTGGCATGAGGTATTCTGCACCAAGTAGAGGAGTGGAGAAATCTTCTTGTGAAATATTTCTGGACTTTTTCAATTGTGTTAATATCAGATACGTAATGTGGGTTCCAGACTGATGAGCTGTATTCGAGTATTGGTCTAGCAAATGTTTTGTATGCTCTAGTTAGTAGTGTGATATTACCAGAGAAAAAGCTACGTAAGATTAGGTAAACAACTCCTAATGCCTTTTTGGCTATGTAGTTACAGTGGGCTCTAGCACTTAGATCATTAGGGATGAGTACTCCAAGATCCTTGACAGAATTTGGATCATCAACAAGGTCTTGACTATCCAGCCTGTATTTTATTTTCTGGGTTTTTTGTTTTTGTTTGTTTTTTGACAATATGTAAGACAGAGCATTTATTTGTTGAGATTTGAAGTTGCCATTTGTTTGACCATTCTGATACATAGTCAAGGTCTTTTTGAAGGGTAGCAGTATTGTCTGTGGTGCTGAATAGCTTTACATCATCAGCGAAGAGAACACAGTTGCTCTTAATATAATCACAGAGGTCATTTATGTAGAATATGAAGAGGGTTGGTCCTAGAACACTGCCTTGGGGGACTCCACTGTTGACAGGTACAGAATTTGATAGGGCGCTCCCAATTTTGACCATTTGTTGTCTGTTTGACAGGAATGCTTCTATCCAGTTAGTGTTTAGTATTTAGTTAATGTTGTTGCGTAAATTCTCTTGTTAGTTTGATTAAAGTACAAAACTACCCCCAATTTGTGACTTCCGGTTTGGGCTTCTTCAGCGACGGACCGAAATCGCGATCGTCTGCGGTTTTGATCCCTGCTCGCCACTGGAGCACCCCGAGCCGCCCGGACTCGAGGCTGAAGCCACCCTGTAGAGGTGGTGAAGAAGGGGGAGCCGTCAGCGGGGTTGAGGAGAGCCGCATCTCTCCTCCTCGGCTGGCCATTACTCCCTTTCCCAAAGGCGGTTGCAGCGGTGGTCAGAAATGGCCACCTCAAAGAAGAACCCGACTGGACAAGATTGTGCAGGAGGAAGTTTAAAGGAGAAAGTTTGACTGACCAGGTTGAATGGAGAACATCTATTTAAGGTACCTGGAACCTGAATTTTAAAGACTAATACTATTCCTAAAAAAGATTTTAAGCTGCGAAAGAGAAAGGGAAAGGAAACGGAATTGGCTTTTTTTCCTCTAGCATCGACAGTTTTAACTGACTTGGAACATTAAGAAGAAGAGATTCGAATAAGAAATTGATACTAATCCACTTTGACATTAATAGGCTATTTCTAGCTGAAAATAAAGTGTCAAAGGGATAAAGATTCTTGGATAATTTAAAAACTTTCTTTAAAAAAAAGAAAGAAAGCAGCGGAGGGAAAAAGGGAAAAAGAGGGTGCAATCTGGAAAATGGAGGAGACCACCTGGAACTTTAAAAAAAATTGATAGTGAAATTTTAACAAGACTTGCAAAAGATACATTGTAGCTGAAACTTTGTTACAAGAGAACAAAGCCCCTGGAAAGAGAAAGTGAGAAAAGAAGCAAGAAACAGTTTTGGATTATTGGATGATTCCTGGAACTTTGGATGGAGGATCCTAATGAAATAAAATAAAATCAATTGGGGGTTGTTTAATTTTTTTTAAAATGGCATCACTCCTTGAAGAGTTAAAAATGAGACTTAAAGAACAAAAAGAAGAAGCACAAGATGGAAGAGGATCTTTTGGCTTCGTATTTCAATTTTTAGAAATGGAAATCTTGAACTATGAAAAACAAGAAACGCTGGCAGAACAAGAAGGCGGGACAACGAAGAAGCCATCTTTAATGACCAAGCAATTTTAAGCAGGGTAAAAAAGGAAAGGGGGAAAGGGAGTTAAAAACTTAAGTACTGAAGCAACAACCAAAAAAAAGAATAATTTGAAAAGTAATCATAATATCAGGAAGAAGCAGAAGGGAAGATCACAGAAGGGAGAATCAGATAGAAAAGGGAATAAAAAGGGGAGCAAGAAGAAGAGAGGGAAGAGGGAAAGGAAAAGAAGCTACAAAAGACAGAAACAAGATATAGAGGTACAGGAAAAACGTACAAGAATTAAAGGTATAAACCTATTTAAAAGACACAGAGACAATGGTTAAAATTTAACTTAAGGAGAGGATTCTGCAAAGGTGCATGGGATAGCATTGTTATATGTTAGAAGATTAAAGTGATAGAAAAAATTTCTATTGATGTGTAGTGGAATATTTGCTTGTAAAGAGAATAAGGCTCTCAGTGATTTAAAAAAAACATTTAAAAAAATGAAAAGAAACATGGAAGATTTTTATCAGTTGATAAGATGAACTTGAATAAGAATAATAACTTTATTGACTACTGTTAATAACTATTGTTTGGTTTTTTATTTAAAGACAGTAATAAAATATGAAATATAGATGATTAAAGTGAAAGACAACTGATATTACTAGGTAATGTTTGTTTAAAAAAATAGAAATGTAAAAGATTGTTATTAATATTAATGGCAGAGCTGTACTTGAATAGAATAATTATTCCATTTACTACTGTTATACATATATACACAGATATATATACATATATACTTTTTTCTTTTAAGAATTTAGTGTGTATTTTAAGGAAATGTACCAAGCAGAATTCGATTGAAAATAGATATGTGTTATAAAATAGAGGTTAGAAAATGAATGTTGTAACTGTAAAGATGTAACTTAAATTTTTAAATAAGATTTGAAAAAAGATACAAAGGTCTAGTAATGGCTCCAGTCTAGTAATTCCACTCCAGTCTAGTAATTCTAGTAATTACTAGACTCCACTCCAGTCTAGTAATTCCAGGGGAAAATTTGTTTTATGAGAAAAGATAATATGAAATTGTAAACAGGACAGATGAAAGTATAAAAACATTGATTAGAAAGATTTTAAAAATTAGAAAAAGATATGTAATTGAATTAAGAAAGGAATGAGAAATGAATGAGATAACTTAAAATAAGGCGATAGGAAGTAAAGAAAGGGAAAAGCTATTGAAAAAATTGTGAAAATAGTTATAAGGTATGGATTAGAATGTATAAGATAAATATGTATTGAGTTTATATCTGTATGGAGAAGTGATAACCCCGGGCCACGCTGTTCTCAAAAAAAGATATTTTATTTGTATTTGTATGTTTTGTGAAAACTTAAATGAAACTTTTATTTTTTTAAAAAAAACTACCTCCAATTTGCCATGTTTTGACCTTCCACGCCAGCATTGGTCAATTCTGAACAGGATCCTTATCCAATATGGTGTCTGCCAGGACTCATTGTTTAAGTGGAGTCTTGTCTGTACCCTTCTGTGTGACTGTGGTGCTCGTCAACAAAATATCCATCACTTTGTGTCTGAATGTTCATCAAGAGCTTACTCTGGCCAGTGTCTGATTTTTTTCAGTGTAGACCACCCCGTCCTTGAATGGCTGGGTGGTCTGAACATTAACATTTGAATGTATTTGCCATATGCTAAATAAAATAAGCTATCTCCAATACATAATATAGACCAAAACCAAACACTTTTTAAAAAATCATAAATTGTAATCTGGGCATCTGTGTCTTCTTTACCTGAAAAAACTGCCAGAAAAACTTTGCTCAGGCTTATGATCCTGGCAGATAACCATTTTCATTTACATTAAGCACTCTTTCTGTAACTTTCTGTTCCCTAATGTAGGAATACCTTATTTTTTGTGAACTATTTTCCAGAACCAGAGAGAAATAATGATTTTTGTACCACAAAGTTTGGAAATCATGATGAAATATAAAGCATTTAGGTATACTGCAAAGATGAAGTACTAGTATATAAAACAATTTTGTATTCTTTTTCTTCCTTTCAGGTTGACTTTGAACAGCTTCAGGATAACTTATGTCAAATGGAAAAAAGATGCAAAGCATCATGGGATCATTTGAAGGCCATTGCGAAGCATGAAATGAAATCAACATTAAAGCAGAAAATGTCAGAGTTTCTTAAAGACTGTGCAGAAAGAATAATAATTTTAAAAATTGTCCACAGGAGAATAATCAACAGGTAAAGCATTAAGGCACAGTGTGATTAATATATAAAAATTATGTGATAGCATTATGCGTTCTCAAAATACCTGGAGGTTATTGTCAAGATATAATTGATATAAGTACTTAATGTTGTTTTAAACTAAATTCTTTAAGATGGTTCCATGAAGCCCATCTGACTGACTGTCCCACAGAAAATCTCCAAAGTTCATCAGGGTAGCATTCATTAAAACATTTCCTGCTTACCCATTCCATGGGCCACACCTTTTCCAATCCAGAACCCAGGTGCCAACCCTTAGTTCCTCTAATGCCTACTCTGACCTAGGGATTTTTAACCAGGTTGGAGGAAGGTAGATGGTAAGGAGGGGAAATCCTACTGCCATGACATTTGTGGCATGCTGAGTACTCCCTTCCACAAAAAAAATCTACATTTACATGGAGATTGAAATTGGTGTGATTAGTCAGAGCAATCAAATGTAAGTATGGAGCCACACTGATTACGTTTCTCCTCTGTCTGGATAATATGTGCAAAGTTAAAAATGAATTGTGTGATGACCCCACTCCCTTTAAAGTTGCTATGGATCTCCCAGTGGATTATGACCATACATAGAGAACACATGGTCAAGAGGGGAAAAGTTTCTCCCTAAAACTATTGCTTGATTTATTCCAAATATTTTACATTCTTTTTTTAATTCCAGCAACAAATATTTTAGATTCATTTTATTTTATTTTTCATTAAGTTATCTTTATGATAAAATCTACAATATGCTACAGATAATCCTCAAGGCCCAACAGGCTATATATTTCATACAGTTTCAAAATTATGACTAATCTCCCCAAAACTATTTATGTTCCCATTTCAAAATTATGACAAGTCTGCAGCAGACTTGAGGTCATGACAGGGTTTCTGTAGGAAACCCCTCCCCATTTTACTCCTCTGGAAGCCTGCAGCACTTGGGCCTACTCCCCACATGTCTATCAGGTCCCATTCTTGCCTTCTGAAGCTATCCAGACTTTATGTTATGGAAGGAGGGCAGGCCATGTGCCCCTGGGCTGTGTTGCAGCTGCTGCATCCAGCAAGAGTCTTCACTCCCATCCGCTCTTTGAGCAGGAGCTCCATATAAAAGGAACTGTCAAACGGAATCAGCTGTTCTCTGTCAGCCGGCTGCCTGGTTAGCTTGCGGCAAGCCATAGCTGGGTTACTTTATTGCAATAAAGCCTGTTAGCTTTAATCTAGCCTCTGCCTCTTTATTCCTACACGCTAAACTTAAAAACAGCAATCCAAATCCAGTGGCCATTTTGTCCCCAGCCATGAACAGATGGGGACAAAATGGCTACCATCAGATAAACTACTTCATTTTGTTGTCTTAGACTTAGGGAGTTTTTCAGTACTGTGCAGAACCTATTGAGCCAGCATAACAAAACAGATGTCTTTGAGCCATGCAGCAGTGACCCAAATGCAGCTTCCCTTTTGTCCCCACCCAGAAATGAGAGGGGACAAATGGTGGCTCCCAAATAAATTGGGCTCAACACTGATGCTAGGGTGTGTTGGTGTGTGTGTGAGAGAGACAAACAGACAGAGACAGTAAGTATTCAGATTTCTGTCCTAGACCCGATGCATTTCGATATTTTATGAAAATTGAGATTAAATGTTCAGCAAATTTGCAATGATACAAAGCTGGTTGGGAGGAATTAGTAGCAGCTCAGAAAGCAGGCTTGAGATTTAAAAGGAACTTCAAAGATTTTAAACATTGGGCCTTTTCCATTAAAATGTAATTCAGTGGTGACAAGTTCAGAGTTCTATTCTTAAGAAAATGTAAGTGAACAGTGAACAGGATAGATGATACCTGGCTTAGCAATAGTGCTTTGGAAGAATTTTGGATTGCCCAATAAATTATAGTATAAGCCTGAGTTAGTAATATGCTTCAGCTACCAAAAGAGCAAATATATTTTTGACTGCATCAACAGGGACACATTGTTGAGATTATAGGAAATGATAGCTCTGATGTATGCTACAATAGGCCACATCTAAATACTGTGTCCAGTTTTATTTGCCACAAATAAAAATGCAAAGAAACTAGAAAGTATTCAAAAAAGAAAGACAATGAGGGGCTTGGATGCTAAATCTTAAGAACTGAGTACGTTTAGCCTAAATAAGAGGCTAAGGAGGGTCATGATAGCTATCTTCCAATGCTTGAAGAGGTATCATGGAAGAAGGTATGGATTTATTTTTCATAGAGTCCAAGAACAGGGTAATGAATCAGCAATTGGAAGCATTAAAAGAGATATCAAAATCAGAAATGAGGAATTTTCTGCCAAAAATGATTTGACATTGAAATATTCTACCACTGGAGTTCTTCAAATAAATGTTGGATAGCCATTCTTCTGAGAGGAGGGCAAGAATTCCACTAAAGGAGCAGTTTGTTTCTTCTCTTCAATTAAATCCAATCTATTTCTCTGAAAAAATTAGGGGAAAGACATTCAAGACCAAAATTTAAAATAAAAAGTTGGCTAGAAAAATGAGATTGTTCTGACATAATGGGGAAATGAAAATAGCAGTTATCAAACTAGCATCAAAACAAATGAAATCATATTCTGATTGATTATAAAGCCAAAGTCTCCTTCAAATCAAGCTTGACTCTTGATGCTTACATATCAATCTGTAACAATATAGCCATAGTTCCCCATTGCCTTTTTCTAGAACATTTTAACCCACTAAAACAAAGAGGAATCCTGAAAAAAAAATATAAATGTGGAGTAAGCAGAACAACAACAAAAAAAGCAGAAAAAGAAATGGTGATGAGTGATTTTAAGGCTCATTAGCCAGATGTCCTGAAGATACATTTGTCACAGGTTCGTTCTTTTTCAAAAAAAAAAAAAAAAAGGAACATTTCAATATCTCCTTAGAAATTAAGATTATTCCCTGAAACTCTTTACACACAGCACAACTGATTCATAAATACAAAATAAAATAACCATTTCGTCTTTTTACTGCCCTTTCCAGAGAATAAAATATTTCTTAAAATCCAAGTTTCACACTAAAGTCAGGTATTTTGTTTACATACATAATATTCCAATAAAAAGTATTGGTATTGTGCAGAATATTATGTAAGAGGGGAAATTAGTCACTAATTCTTAGAATAACTAAGTTTTTTTAAGTTGAATCCATTCAGAACTTTTATCTGCTTTTCTCATCTACATCAGCTGAGTTATTTTAGTTGTGCAGTTATTAACAATTCATTGTTAGCAAGACTTAAAAATAATGTTGTGTATGTATTTCTCATAATATTTAAATATATTTTCATTACTTGTTTAAAAATAATGGAGTATAGTGCAGTTCATAATGAATAAATACTACTTGGGAACAAGGAAATAAGCCATTTTTAACAATAGATTGCTACTATTAGATATCTAAATCTGAACTTTATCAAAACAACAAAAATGGATGGTATACATATCTTTTTCTTTATTAAAGTATTTCCAAACATCCTTACCTTGCTGACATTAGATTAACATTAATTAAATAAAATCAATGTTATTCAGTTTATCCATTCCCCCAAAATTTATTTTATGTATCATCACATGAAAGTTAAAGAAGAAATCACAAACTATGTCTTTGTTGTCACTCTCTTTATTTTTATAAATCCTTGGAATGAAGGCAAAAGGATTCAAAGGCATGAAAAACAGATATCTGGGAAACATAAAATATAAATTCATAATTCAAAAACATTTATTTTTAAGAGAATTTAAGAGTTGAAAGGAGGTCTTCTATCCCCAAAATGCCAAACTTTGGTTTTCTACATGAAAAGAATGGTTGGGGGCATTCTGTTACTAAACTATAGAAAAAATTCTAAAAGGTAACTTGTTATGGTTGTCTAGGTTCCACTCCTTCTTGTTATTTTTGGGCTATCCTCTTTATGCAATCCGTGAAATCAACATCAATAAATTCTGCAAAATTATTTGTGAATTTGCACTGGAGTATCGTACCACCAGGGAACGGGTTTTGCAACAGAAACAGAAGCGAGCCAACCACAGAGAAAGGAACAAAACCAGAGGGAAAATGATCACAGATGTAAGTTGAAAATAAATCACATGCAGTAATATATATATATATCTGGGGGTTAGTTGCTGATAAACTTATCCACTGTTATTCTGATATTTCCAAAATTAACCATAGTTAATTATAACTAATGTCAACCAAACTGAAATTAGATTTAAAATTCTGATTTAATATAAATCATTTTGCTGCTGAAGAATTGTTGCTAAACTGACTAATGAAAAAATAGTAGTAAGAAGAATTTTAGGATCAGAAAATCAGAGAGATGTCAGAGTATAATGTGTAGTTCCTTATATATTTTTTCAAACAGAACAGCAATTAGAATTGACAAGTCCATTCTCTTTTTTCTCTATAGACTGAATTTATTTTTCATGTTAACATTTGTTATGATAGTTATGATTTACAACTGTGATGGGCAGACATCATTACAATTGTAAGTCGAGGGTTACCTATATCTATGTTCACTTTTGTCCTTGTCTCTTGTGCAGGAAAGCATAATTATCAGGTTTCTCTGCTTGCATAAACAAGTTATTATTCACAAATTATCATTGCCTACATATTCTGCCTGCATGAAAAGCAGATTATTGAACTACATTCACTTATTAGAGTATATTAGAGAGCAACAATATGATTATGAATGTGTTGTGGCACAGAAAATGGCAGAAATTAAAATTACATTTCATGGATATTGGTAAAAGTACTTCAGACTCAGTACTTGCTAACATTATACAAAGTAGTCCTCAACTTATGACTATAATTTGGACCAGAATTTCTGTTGTTAAACAAGGCATTTGTTAAGTGAGTTGTGTTCAGATATCTTTTTAACCATCTAATCAGGATTCTCTACTTTCTCAGAGCTGCAGTTTTCTTTTTTTTTCAAAGTCTGACTCTCAAAGTACATTCATAGCATGAGCTACCTAAGCCAGAGCAACCAGGGTGATATTAAAACAATATGACAGAAGAAAGCAAAAACTGCAGGCACAAAACATACAGAGAAAGGGGCTATTTCCATATGCTAATAAAGAAGTTTTTATTAAGGCCCACTGCATTTCAGATTTTTTTCCCTTTTCAATAGCTCAACAGAAATAATGTAAAAAGGACTTTAGAATGATTTGTAACATACACATAATAGTACTTCCTAACATTGACAATTTTCATTGTGTATATTCAAATAATTCAATAAAAGTCTAAAATAGAATAGTTTCGAGTTATATTCAAGTAACAAATCATTTTCAAAAAGCACTATTGTAAAAGCTATACAGTATCCTGTCCTAAAATTTACATGGACCAAACTAGTACAACTGTCAAGACCAGAATTTGTAACTCAAGGTTAGATGTTTAAATTAACACTTAAATTTAACATTTAAAACCACCAAACATATAAAATAACACTGTATTCAAAGTTCATTAGTGGAACATTGTACTTCAGATGTGTGTTTTTGAACCATTTTATATATGTGTGAATATCACACTGCTTATGCAAAAAGCACAACTTGCATCATGACAACTTAGTGTTGCTTTTCTAATTTCTTCCTTATATCCTCTGGCATAGACTTCTGATAGGATATTTTTAAATGATGTTGCTGAAATCAAAATAGTTTACATTTACTTCTTGTCTACAATTTATTCCCCAAAGTTGAGATAAAAGTCGTATTCATTAAAAATGTACCCTAACTTTAGAGTAATCAATACATTGTTTTCAATATACTTATAAATCAATTTCTTTATCATATGCTGTAAAATCTCTCAAGATATCAATGTTCATATTCCCTATGATAATCTATAATTCCTAAATCAGTCTTTCTTTTTTAAACCTTGATAATATATTTGCTTTCCTCTAACATAAATAGGCATTTTACTTGCTCAACAAGTTTTCTGAAAAGTAATAAAGTAAATACAGCTTTTCATACCATCAACTAGTTTCTTCAGCACTAAGGTATATTTCTTCTGAATCTGAAGGAGTAAATTCTTAAATATGTAAATCTTCAGTTAAGAATGGTCTTACTCAGTCCAAACAGCTCAAGAAATCTCTGATACTTGAAATTTGATTAATATTGAAGAACTTTCAGACTATGTTTACATTTCTTTACATCTAGCTTCTCACAAAGAAACTGCACTTTCTGTATTCTCATTCATATACTGTATGTGTGCATGAATTCACCATATAGATGTGTGTGCACACAAACACATACACAAACACACACAGCTTAAGTTAAGAGAAATGAAGATTTAAACCTTTTGCTGAATGATGTGAAAAATCCACAAATCATTGTAATTAATTTTTCAGTAAAATGGAGCACAATTTGCAGACAGAGAAAACTTTTTAAGAGAATTAATCTGCCGTATTGCAAACAAATAAATACTGGTATTTTTGAAACTAGGCTGCCTCAAAACCTAATCTTTCTTAAAATGTAGAAGTTCTTTAATTTTTAATTTTTTTCAATAGATTTTAATGTTTATTTGCAGACATTGACTGTCCTGTGAAAATCAATAGGCTAAAAGTCATTATATGCAGAAATGTTTGTCCAAGAGAACATTTCTAATATATGGTGGTAAAAACAAAAAATCCAATTCTCCTTTCTAAAATGTTTAACAAATAGTATCTATAAAATTAGTAAATAATCTTGAATTCTAATTGGTAAGAAATATGACAAAGAAGTGAACAGGTTTCGAAGCTAGGTTTGCATTCAGTGAAATTAATTCACATGTCATTGTTTATCTACATAAAAGCATCAACTATTTCACCAGATGCTATCTAATTTTGACCCCATACTAGCTAGTAACCTCTTTTCATTTAATGACAAAATCAGTGAAACCTAGCTCAATACTTCCGCTATAAAGATTGAAGGGATTGCATTTGTAGCAATCATTTCTAAAGTAAAAGCCTGCAGCACCCAAAAACTTTAAATTATTTTACTAAAGATAGAAGTACTGTATCAGTTTCTAATTTTAATTTTCAGGCTGTTAATAACAATAGGGGATAAATTATTTAGCACAATTTTCAGATGGATTTCTTTTCTAGCAAAAATTCTAGCAAGAATTTTTAAAACTCCAGTTCCTTTGTATCAACAGAGGAATAGTATCAAAATGACAGGAAGTGATAATTCCACTATATAAAGTACCACTTTATAAAGCACTGGTAAGACTACACTTGAAATATTACATAATTTAAAGTTGGATCTTATTGTCAATTTTAATTCTCTTGTACAAAAGAATTGTGGTAGTACCATGCCTGTTCAAAGATTTAATTCTTGTTTAGACTGCTTGCTCAAAATTGTTCTGCAGAAAAAATATATTACTAGTTGCTATTCGTTGTCACAGCTTTTTTATTTTTCTTTTCCAGATCAACATTAATGAAATGTGGATTATTTTTTAGGTTGCAGTAACAAGCTAACATGAATATAGATCATTTGCAGGTTTCTTCTGAGCAAGGCATCCTTTTCTTTACTGTACTGTATTGAATATTTATTTTCTGGTTATAAAACCAGTACATATTTTATAATTGTTTAAATAAGTTAATGTCAGACCCAAAACCAGAAATAAGACTGTGAGATCCAATTGAATTCAATCTTTTATTTGCTTGCACCTAATGGACAGAAACTTGCCAAAGTAAAGGAATAACTTTCTAATTTACTAAACATACCTTGAGAGAGTCTATCATATGGCTAGCCTTCCCCCTCCCACTTGGTACAGCAGTCTCTTAACCGGGCCTCTTTCTGGGAAGGCTCTGATTGACCAAGTACTCCCCCTCTGCTGCTGTGGATGCACATTTCATCACAGTTAACAATATATGACTCTTGATGCTATTTTGGATCAGGTAGTATAAAAAGAAACTCCTCATTTTATTACTCTGTTATTGAGATGAATATGGTTATGTTCAAATTGTTATCACTTATATGCACACCCCCAATTAAATAATTGTTTAATCTACAATAGGAAAAAGGTAAGATAATAGAATAAAAGATTCAGGATGGACTATTAGGCTACTGAATTTCAACAACTGGTGAAGTTGTTGGTGCTTCTTTACTGGATGTTTTAAGAAGAGATTGGACAGCCCTTTATCCAGAATGGTATATGGTCTTCTGCTCAAGCAGAGAGTTAGACTAGTAGACCTCCAAGATCCCTCCCAACTCTGTTATTATGTATTCTGTAAATATATCTACTAAGTTCCATGGCATTTTAACTGACCAAGTCTTACTAGCCCCATGCTTAGGATTATCCAGTTAGAGCCCCACAAGGAAAAGGTGATGCCAGATAGTCAAGCTAGCTTTAGAAAAGCTCAGGGAACATGAGGCATTTTGCCTGTAATTGAGAAAGCCAAAGAGAAATCACAATATTTCAGTGATTATAAGTCTTCAGTAGTGTCAGTTTTGTCCCACTATAGAATGTGCTTATAAAAATGAGATTCTTGAAAAGTTGGAAAAAAATAGCAAGAGAATGAGCAGCCAAGCCTGAAAGCCAAACAGTTGGGACCATGAATGGTGTTTTCTCCCGTACTCCCAAAAGAAGGTCAACATACAATGAGGAACTGGTGGATTTTATAACTAAATAATAGTGTTTTCAAGAGAACTTTGGACTTCTGCCACTATTTAAAAGAAGAATTTTAAATCAATACTCTGGAAAAGAAATAATATTCTAGGAATATTCTTGTAAAATTCTTCCCATTAATGACAAATCTAATTTTTCCCATCTGTGTGAATACAATTTTATCTCATTCCACATTTTAATATATTTTTCTATAAACTAGAATTTTCATTAGTAAGAATCACTCCCAGGTACTTTATCTTTTTCACAACTTTAATTTCCGTTTTATTTTCTAATTTTCCAGTTCAAATTGTCCAAAACTTTCTTTGCATCTAAGAAAATTAATGAAACCTGTTTGTCACTACATTGTTGTAGCTGTGAGATTACTCTCACATTATCCATTAGTTGTAGAAAACCATACATATACATATACATATACACACACACACACACACACACACACACACACACACACACACACACACACATATATAATCTTGTAACACTTTTTTAAGTCTTTCAGCTAAAGTAAACAATTTTATAAACATTATTAAAAAGAGAAAATAGTCTGTAGTGCTTCGCAGTTTATCCTGTCTCTCCTTGGGTATGAAAGAAACACCAATTTCTTTCCATGAATCAGGCATAGCATTTCCTGAAAAATAGAATGCATTAAATCCTTTATCAGAAAAGTAGTTGATCTTCAAACATTTTGTAATTCCACTCAATAAGCCATCAAAGGCCTGGAGCTTTATCTTAGCTCTTTTAATTGTTTTGGTTATTTCAAGACTATTCATAATTTTCTCCTAATTGCCTCATAGCTTTGAAATCAATATACACTAAAGTATAATCATTAACACATTCTAATATAACTTTGTGTCTTTTATATCGATTAGTTTAATAGTTCCAAAAGAAACTACATATTTGAAAAATATGTTTTTTTAATGTGCATTATTGTAAAAGTACATTATTATGTACATTATTACATTATTAAATGTTTTAGTTTTAAAATTAAATGATTAAATACTTTAGTTTCAAAGTTAAATTATTAAAAATTAATAAAATTAAATATTAAAATAGTCTTGGAGTACTTATATGCATTCTGTGGTTTCTGCAAAATAGATTCAATTAATCTCCATTTAAAAGATGGATTTAAATTTAAGGTTAACATCATTGGATTGTGATCAGAAAAAGATTTTAGAAGAATGTTAGCTTTAATATTTTGTGAATCAAACTTTTAGTAATCTATATCATATCAATTCTAGAAAAGGATTTCTGTCTCTCTGATTAAAAAGTGAAATATTTTTCCAGTCCATACATCACCGAACCTAAAGTATCAATCGATTTTTAAAAAACAGTTGGGGCAGTTTCCCTTATATTTCTTTAATTCCTTTATCAGCAGATCTGTCCAACTGTAGGGTTTCTATGTCATCAAGTCCTCAAGTATACACCAATATTGAAAAGAAAAGGAGAATAGGTGTTTGTAAAACTTAGCTTTTTCTTGGCATGGGGTATATACACCAACTACAATAGATTTTATTCCCTGTAGTTCAATTTGCACAATTATATACCTTGATCGTCAGCAAACAATAAATGTATTTGTAATTGGGAGTTTATACACAAAACTACCCCATTGGTTTTATTTTTGTGATTGGCCAAGATATATTCCAATCCTAAATTTTTACTTACTAAACATTTTTATCAGTTTCTTTAATATGGGCTTCTTGCAAGCATATTATATCTTGGTTGTGTGTTTTTTTTAATATTGAAATTGTATTTTTATTTCTTTTTTGTGGGGAATTTGCCCCATATTAAAATCTTAAAATCCATCCTTATATGATAAAAAGTTTTCAGGTATTCCAGCTATGGCTCCCATCTCTATAGCATGTCCTTGGTCACTGCCAGACTTCTTTTTAACTTTTTCTTCAAGGCCAGTTCTTGTGGTAGTTGATCTTTATTTTGTGGGAAGTGATGCAGTTTGGATCTATATCTTTCGGGAAAACTTTGTGCTTTGGGTACTGAATGTAATATAAAATGTTGATAATGCCTTCCACTTTATTCCAATGAAAGAGAATGTTGTTTTGCTTTAAAAGATCTATCAGAAAGGAGTATTCTTTATATTTCGTTAGTATTATAATTTGGATTACTATAAATATTTGCACTTCCTTCCTAAGGATCATAAATCTCTGTTGGTAATATTTCTGCATCTCCAGTTCTTTAATAGATTTTCTCACAAATGAAATTATGATGTCTCTTAGCAACTATCTTCTGGTTGCATATGTTGAATTTATTTTGTTAATCATATCAGTTTCCTTGGAGTAGTCTAATTTAAGAGATGTAATTGCAACAGAAATGTCTAAATGATTAAACTATTTAGAAATTTTTGTTACAATTACATCTCTTAAATTTGTACCTTTTCCCCCATTTTCTGGTAAGCCTCTCAGAAAAAATATTTTTCCTTCAAATTGAATAGTAATAAATTAGACTCTAATTTTATGTCTGCATATTTTTATATATCCTTGTCTGTATATTTTTAACGTCTTTTTTAGATATGTTTTAACTCTGTTACTAATTATTCTAACTTTTTGTCTAATTTTTAATTCATATTTTATATTCATATCTTGGTCCTACTCATTCCTTCCTATACTAAACTCAAGTGAGAAAATACTATTCAGGGAGCTAAAACAGGCCAATTTAAAAACAAGAACATCCCAGAAACATCTTCCTGCTCCACACATTCCATCAAGGGCAGATCGAGATCTTTTAAATCCTTTCACTTTACAGCAACAGTCCCCAACCTTTCCAGTCCCCACCTTACAAGCAGTACTCCCCAACTTTGATGGACTTGCGAGGGTGGGGAGAGAGGATTGTTCTGTGTGAGTGGCGGATATATGTATATACAGCTCCATCTGTATGCAAGTGCGCCTTCCCACCATTCATGCAAAAGGAGCTTCGTGCACAAATGTGCCCACCCATCACTCACAAGTGGAGTTTTCCAAACAAGTGTGCCTCTTGCACAAATGGAGCTTTGCATGCGAGCAGCCCAGGGATTGTAGATTCCACCTTACAGTAAAATCAGGTTTACATAAATATTCTGCAAATGTAGCCTTGCAAGAACATAGAATAAACATACCTGGTCGTTTTTCCTATCTTGTCTACCAGGAAGACTAACATCAATTTTGCAAATAAGGAAGTACACATCTCTAGCAATATCCTTTGCAGTTTGAGAAACTGCAGAAGGACTTAGACTCTTTTTCCACCCAATATTTAGCTAGGGACTGTGCCCTCTCTATCCCTGGGTAGCATTTCTTCACCCCATGCTTCATAGTCTTCCTCAACATTCCACTATAGAAGGTTGCCTATTCTCTGGAACATACTATTTCATCCCTCCCTCCCCCTCCCCACAAACCCCAAGTTCGCTTGCCTTTGTGAATGCTGTTAAGATCTAGCTCTTTCTCTAGGATTACAGGACAGTTGAATGGCCCTTTCAGTTATTTTTATTATGGTGCTTGATCACCTTTTTATGTTCTATATTTTAATACTAATATTTATGTATTGTGATATTTTATTATTCTTTTTCAATTTACAGGGATTAAACAGCTTATAAATCTAGTAAATAAATAAAAATAACATAAACACTCATAAAGGACAAGAAGTAATGGAGAGGAGCTTATCAAAAAGAGATCCAACTTAGAATTAAGAAGAAACTTCCTGACAGAACAATTAACCAGTGGAACAAGTTGCCTCCAGAAATTGTTGGTGCTCCACCACTGGAGGTTGTCAAGAAGAGACTGGACAGCCATTTGAAATAATATAGGGCCTCCTGCTTGAACAGGAGATTGGACTAGAAGACCTCCAAGGTCCCTTCCAACTCTGCTGTTCTATTATTCTCATATGACTGTTGAAGTTTACAGAAACCCAAAATACTTTATAAATGTGACAACATTCGTTTTAATTAAAATCCTGAGTTTAGATTGGGAAATTCCTATTTTATGTCCATTTTCAATCAAAAACAGTTTCTTGGTGATTTCAGGACAATTTTTTTACTCACACTTTTAACTCACAGACTTGTTAGGAAATGCTTTTTTTGCCACTTTGAATTTCCAGAAAAAGGGTTTGACAGAATGCAGAGTGTTCCAGAAAAACTCAGAATGGCTGTTGGCCTCAGTAATAATGGAGATTTCAAGAAAGAAAATAACAAGGAAAATGGAGGGGGAAATTTAATTGACTTAATTGACCTTTAATTGACCTCCAGCATATTCCGTAGATATCTTTATCTATGGAATATGTTGGAGAACGTGACGATAAATTGCAGACAAGGCTCCAGTGTAATTTATTATTGAAACAACATTCCCATAATATAAAATTTGGGATTTTTATTGTTCTGTGATATCATGAAAGATGCACATTAATACTTGATTTTTATATTACATATTTTATCTATAATACAGAAGCAGAGTCGTAATTTTTTTGATAGCTAGTATGTTGACATTATACCTTACCTAATGCTGCTTCCTATCCTTCTCTGTTCTATTCCTTGTTCCACTGGTAGACAGATGAAGAAGATGACATTGAGGTATGGTTCTGACAAAAGCATGTTCTGTTCAAAACTGATTGCTGTGAGAACTATTGATAACAAAGGCAGTTCCATGGGAATGCTTCATTATCATGCTTTGTGGCTGGAATTCTTATATCTGCAGTTCTGTATTTTCATAACTATTTTTCATACTTATGTCCATTCCAATATCCCCATATTCACATCATCAAAATTTGGGCACTTGGCAACTGGCATATATTTATGATAGTTGCATTGTCTCAGGATCATGTCATCACCATTTGTAAACTTCCCAGCTGGCTTCCAATAAGCAAAATCAATGGGGAAAGATAGATTTGCTTAATGACTGCATGGTTAACTAACAAACTGAAAAAAACTATGGCGAAAAGATCATAAAATGGGGTAAAACTCATTTAACAACTGTCTTGCTTAGCGATGGAAATTGTGGGTTAAGATGTGGTCACAACTTGAGAACTACCTATATGGCACTTTTTCTTTCAGCATGATGACTAATTGGTTATCTAAAAAAGCATGGCAAGTCTAAGCATTATAGATTTATGCCCATTTGCCACAAAGATTGTTAATCCTAAATTTCACATTGCATTGTAGAAATTATGACCATCAAATACTCTGTAGGCAGTCCACCTTTGGCCACTGCAATCTGTTCTGGTGACATGCTTGTTAAGAAACTTAGTTGCTACCATAGATGCTCATGAATGGGAGAACCACTGTGAAAATCACTGGTTGCTACCACATCATTTGGATAAAATTTTTATGTTTAATGATGCCAGGGATACAATAGAACCCCTGGTCACTACCATAATTTGTTCCATAACTTTGGCGATTTCTTCGTCTTTTAATGTTTAGTCTTCATGAATTTCTGGGTCAGTAGTCGTGTTTGATCGCCATCCGAGTATGTGTTTGTGACCAGATTCAAAAATTTTGTGAATTTTTTGGTCAGAATCCGATTTGGTCATGGTTAGAAGCGTATTTTGAAAATGTTCACTAACTAAGGTAGTTGCTAAACAAGGCCTGGTTATATTATTAGAAGAAAAGAGGTTGTTATGGCAAGTTCAGAAGATAATCTGAAGTAGAAAAACAGGTAATATCAAATACCAGTTATCTTTTCTCTTCTTCATATCATGTTTGTCATGGGAGACTAGAAGGGAGACACCCTGTAAAAAATACAACAAAATAAGCAATTGTATACAATTTAAACACAAACACCAGAAGCAAGAAATGGAGTGCACAAATATATTTTATTGGAGATGTTTAACATTGTGAAGGAATTCATCAGGTTGTAAATATTATCTTTGTATTATTTAGTGTTCCACCTTTGCTTTCTTTCACTCAGCTTCTGCGTGATATAAGTAATTATAGAGGATCTCAGCATCATTTCTACTTGAATAAGAACAGAAATGCCTTGAGATAACTTTGCTTTGATAGCTCTGAATGACTCATTTTTCTGGCCCTTGTTTCTGCTTATTTAGGGTCAGAAAACTGAGGTAGACCTTTCCAAAGGTAGCTTTTTTTCCTTAGATATATTTCAGATTAGCAGTTATTTCCATATATTATAGGAATTTTTAATGTTTTAAATTTTGCAATCAATACTGCAAATAGCTTCTAAATACTATAAGGTTCACATTTATACTTGCTTGAATCACTTTAAGTGATTGTCCACCAAGAGTCCAAGATTCCTCTTGCATTTACTGCCAACTTTCATTTTGTTGCCTAAGTGTAAAATCTTACTTTTCTCTGCCCTGAATTTCATTTTGTTAGATAGGTTCCAATTTTCCATCTGGATCTTAAACCTATCTGTTGGGTATTCCTGCCAACTTGGTCTTGTCTGCAAATTCGATAAGTTCCCTTTGTATTTTCTCATATAAATAAAGCTATTAAAGAGTACTAGGACAGAACTAAGACAGAACCTTGGGGTATCCTACTGTTTACCTCCCTTCATATAGTTGTAGTTCCATTAAGAACTACATATTGAGTGCAATTTGCCAGCCAGTACAAATCCATTTAGTGGTAATGCTGCCTATTCCACATTTTTTTCCACTTACTAAGAAATAGGTTATGGTCTTCTTTGTCAAATGTCTTCCTGAAATCCAAGTATATTATGTTCACAGCATTTTGCTAATCCGTTAATTTAGTCACTTTTACAAAGAATGAAATAAGATTTGTTTGGCATGATCTGTTTTGGACAAACTCATGTTGGCTTCTGGTTATAACTCTGCTTACTTCTAGGTTTTTGCCGTTCTGTTGCTTGATTATCTTTTCCAGTTTCTTATCAAATATTGAGTTATGATTGGTCTGGGGTATTTTTTTCCCTTTTTTGAATTTGGGATCAGCTCTTTCCCAGTCCTCTGGTAGTTCCCTGATGCTCCAGGATCTTTGAAAGATATGGTTCAATGGTTCCGAGATCACAGCTGCCAGCTCCTTGAGATCTCTGGGATGTAATCCATCAGGTCCCAGTGATCTAGAGTGGACTGGTGTTCTCTTATCATTTTCTTTTTTATTTTAATTTCTATTCCTAATCTATCTTTTGCGGTTATGTTTTGGTAAGTTGGGCTGTATTTTTTTGCATGAAGACAAATGCAAAGAATGAATTAAGAAGCTCTGCTTTCTCTCTACTGCCCATTGCTTCCTTGCCATCTTCTCTAATTAATGAACCAATTGTTTCCTTTCCTTTTTTTTTGTTTTTATATATTGAAAGAAACCTTTTAATTAGAAAGAGTCATAGTGGCATAGAGGTTAGAATGCAGTGGGCGTTTTTGCCATTTTTTTCAGTGAGGGGTTCTAAAAATATGTGGTTTTTACACCAAGAATTCAAATCTGTTGTTATTTTTGCAATTGCACAATGTTTAGCTTGGTATGATAAATCCCACATGCGATCATATACCTCACAAAAGTGTCTTGTAAACCAAATATTGTTAACTATCTTCTCAAAATTATACCTTGTGCTACAAAAATTAAAGCTTTTTTCTGCATGAATTTTACCTAGCTAAGCAAAAAATAATCCATGCAATCATAAACTAATATCGGAAAGCAATTATCTGAGTTACAAAAATGTTTAAGCGAGTTTCATCAAGACTTGTTTTGATTCGTTCTTCAACATCAGCCACCAACTTGCTTCTTGGCCTCTAATATAACCCTCATGTTTCTCATGTGTATACACTCTGCTTGCTGCCTCTGTGATCTGTTCCACACATGTCTCTATTGTTTGGACATTACAGGACCACTGTGGTACTTGCATTGGTTTGTCAACCCCTCATATCAATGACCAGCTCTCCTCTCTCTTTATACTAACATACTTACGTTATAGAAAACATTCACATTTTATATACATATAACAGTGATCTTTCTTCATCTAACTTTTATCTCTTATCTCTATCCATTGATATAATCTATTCCATTTTGAATAATACTCTGTGTCTCTTTTATTTTTAATGTCTGTCTATCCATCTCTGCAGAGTCCAATATTTTCCAAATTATGTCTTCATCTGGTAGGGTGTTCTCATTTTTTCAATATCCTTCAGATACAATTCTCGCCGCTATCAATACATGTATTAAATATATAGTTCCTTTATCATAACTTTCTGATATTATACCTAACAAAAATATTTCTGGTTTTAAATCTATATGATGCTTAACCATCTTTTCCAACCATGTGTGTATTTTTGTCTAATATTTTCTTGCTTTCACACATGTCTATCACATATGATAATAAGTACATGGGCTCTGGTTCGAATTTCAACATTCGGCGGACATATTTTTAAACATTTTTGCTAATCTTGCCGGTGGCGGATGCCACCTGTAAAACATTTTTAAAAGGTTTTCCTTATATACAGTAGCCATTGTCAATTTGTAATTTTTTTCCAAAAGTTTTTGCTATTTGTCTAGTTCTATAATATAGCCAAAAAAATTTGCCTTCCATCAATATATTCCAATCATGCATTTCATCCCACCAAGTTTTGATAACGATAACTATATCATATTTGCCCTTGTGTACTAGTACTTCAAGTACCAGTATTGTTTGTTCTCCAAACTTTGAGGGTTTGTGTATAGGCATTTGAGTCCTTTAGGGCTGAATCTGGGTATGCTTCCGATATCTCCTTCTTTAATCTGAGGTTTCCTTTCTTTCCATCACTCCCTATCTCATTGTTTGAAAATATATATACTTTTCAATTTATAGGCTCTGAATGAAAATTTAGATTAAAGATCTGATGATTTAACAACAGTCATAACTCAACCTAAGGATAATATTCAGATATAGGTAACAGCAGCTAAATCAGACTTGCAATTGGGTGGATTAGAAGTCAATTTGTTGCTGACAGAATTGAAAGAGAAGGAGCTTTGAGAATTTCAGGCATGTTGGAGAAGGCTGAAAAGGGCATGAGTTTAAAAGACTTAGTTAGGGAAGAATGGATCAGTGATGAACTGATCTTTCTTAAGAAAACTATTGAAAATTGTGGAATAGACTCATATTCAATCAGAAGACAACTGTTAAGAAATATTTTGGTTCAATTTGCACAAAAGCTTCTGAAGTGCTGTGGAGATATCCACCAAAGAGAACTAAGACTTGCAATTGTTGGAAAAGATCCCAATTATAATTTTAAGGAAAGGCTTTATTAGTAAGAATCATTTGAATATATTCAATCCTGGACACATTAGATATAGGAACTGCAATGGTTTATGATAGTTTAGAAGCCGTTGTGGAGTTTCTGCCTGTGGAATATTATAATAGATTATCAATAGGGGGCTTTGAAGTTTATTTTTGTAATAGGCTTTACCTATTAACTTTTTTTTTTACAGTAAACAGATGGTAAGTTAATATAGTTAGGCAAATAGAGCTGTAGAAGTTTTAAATTATAGATCTGTTTTTAAGGGGAAAATTCAGTGGTGGGAATCAAAAAATTTTTACTACCGGTTCTCTGGGCATGGCTTGGAAGGCATGGTAGGGAAAGTATATTGTAAAATCTCCAGTCAGAAGTGGTATTTGCCGGTTCTCCAAACTACTCAAAATTTCCACTACCAGTTATCCAGAACTGGTCAGAACCTGCTGAATACCTCCTCTGGGAAAAGTATTATTATTGGGATAATATATGCATTTTATGCACCTTTTGTCTTGTTTAGTTTTTGTTTTGTTATTGTTTCCCTTTTTTCACTTGAAGTTTGTATTTTAAGAAATAAAATTTAAAAATTATTAAAAAGAAAGAAAGAAATTATATTTCTAGAAATCAAGCATGAATAAAATCTACCAAGGATTGACCTCTTTCTTTATTGATCTAGAACTGAAGAATAAATCTAAAAATGATTGTTACTTTTCCTTTTTTTACAGTGTGGAAAATTCTCTAGTAGCTCTCCAACACCTCAAAATCAACTGCAAGGGCTCCAAGATGCTGAAGATGCTGTAGAACATGAGAACATGAAAGCTGTTCTGAAGATATCATCTCCAACTGGAGAGAACATTGCATTAGGAATGCGCACTCGATCCAGGGCCAGTCAAGGTGAATAGTTTGGACATATGTGGGGAGATTCACTCTGTTTTCATTATTATTATTTGTCACACAATCAAAGTTTTAGGCTGGATTTGGAAGTTCTCTCCACCTTTCAAGTCTTTCCCAAGGACCTGAAATAAGCAGATGTGGCTGTTGGATGGTGTTACAGATATCGTCACAGGATGTAAGCTGTTCCAAGTAAAAGCTGCCTTTTTGCAGTTGACTGATGACAATTTTGTCAATGTCTATTGTGTTCAAGAGATGTTACAATTGTTTTGGGATTGCAACCAAGGTGCCTATCTTAATGTTGGTATATAGTGATGTTGACAGACTCTATTTACCAATGAAAATAGGTAGGCATGGAATGTTTCAAATAACCCAGATGGCTAAAGGGCATGATTCATGGTCATTGTTTTTCTGGTCTTTCTATGCAGAACATTTACCAAACTTGAGCCCACTCTTTCTAGCTGTGTATCCAATGATTGGAATTTCCTAGGTATTAATTGCCTTGATGGTACGGTATTGCCTTCACTGGATTTTTAAGGTCTTCGTTCTCTTGATCTCCCAACCTATCACAATTGACCAGTAATTATGTTTTGCATCGTGCCATCAATGTATGCACAAAACTTCTGATGTTTCTACTGACTCCTATTATTTCTAGACACTGATTATCCATCATTTGGCAGGGAGTCAAATGCTTTCCTATAATCAATCCATGCTACATTGAGTTCTGTTGCAGTTTTCCAGAATGATCTTGTCAATTAGAAGTTGATCTTTAATTTCTCTGCTGTTTGGGCAGTTTTTTTTCTGCTCAGGTTTTCATTTAGCGTCCATTCCAGTTAGCAATTTGAAAATTGTTGGTAGGCATGTAATTGGTCTATAGTTGCCTGATGATTCCCCCTTTGCTGGATCCTTCATTATCAAATATTTGATTGCTCGGGCTTTTGTGTAACATTAAAAAAATGTTTTTGATGTTTGATAGCTATGTATTGATTTAATCAATATGGTTGACAGAAGAATCAGTGCAATGACAAACATTAGCAGTGAAAGTGAGTCTTCTTGAAAGATTCCTCTCTTGATATTAATCTCTTCCAAACCATTGATCACAACCATGTCTTCCATTCTGCCCTTGATTTTTACACAAAGTTGCCGATGTTTCTACTGACTCCTATTATTTCTAAGCACTTGATTGTCCAATCATGAGGCAGGGACATCGCCGCTACATTAAAGTTGGTCTATCTTCTCCTGCAATTTTACAAAATCATCTTGTCAATTAATATTATTCAATCTTATGTGTATATGTATTATTATTATTATACATAAATTGATATAATTTTGATATAATATAATTGTGATGTAGATTTATAGAAGACCAGTTCCAATAATTCAGTGTGTGTGTGTGTGTGTGTGTGTATACACACACATATACAATACACACACACACACACACACATATATATACACATGTGCGTGTTATATAATACATATATGTGTATATGTATTATACGTGTGTGTGTGTGTATTATAATACATAAATTGAGTAATGAATATAATTGGGATTCAGATTTATAGGAGGCCAGTTCCAATTCATTCAGTACAATATATTATATATTAATCTGAGGTCCACAAATTTCAGTGAACATGGATGAGGACAAAATTATACCTTTATTTTTACTATTTTATGTTATGCATTTAAATACATTTTCTGGAAAGGAGTTCATAGGTTTCTCCAGAGAAATCAAAAGAAATCATGGCACAAAATAGTTAAAAACCTCTGATTATGAAAGATTTTCTATACTATACAATATTACAAATACTACTCAAATGATGGCTTAAAACCAGTTTTTTCCTGGAATATTTTATATGGGCAGTTGACTGATAATTCTGAAGGTAGAAGCGCAATATAATGGTATGTTGGGTCTTCATTTTACCAGCCTCAGAAGGATAGAAGAGTAGTAAACTAGAGTTCTGTCAGGATAGAATTCTGGCCTCTGGGCAGAGTTTGCTTCAATACTGCAGTTTAACCACTGCAACACCATTTACTATTTGATGGTGGTGTTTCTTACAAACTCAGAAGTAATTTATCTTTGTCACTGCTTTGTAATTCCTTAAAAGGCACAGATTATGGCCCCCACGGGGAATGACTGTCTAATATACTCAGCCATGTTGAAGATATCATTAACTATTAACAATTAATATCATTAACTATTTCGATTTATAGTTTCAGGCAATGCAGGTTCATGGAACCCTAGCAACGATGATTTGACTAATGCTACAGACAATGCAGCAGATGAAATAATGGATCGTATTGTCAAGTCTGCCACACAAGTACCAAGTCAGCGTGTAGTGCCCAAAGAAAGGAAGCGATCAAGAGCAAACAGGAAGTCAAGTAAGCTAAACTAGTATTAATTATCTATAAACAAAACAAAATAGCAGACATTTTTATTCTTCTTCCATCTACAACAGGTAGGCAATTTGGTTGAGTAAAAGAAACCTTGCCTCCTAGGTCAAAACAGTATCTCCTAGTATTTTTCCCTTAGTCAGTGCCTGAGAAGAGAACTTTAGTTTGTTAGCTTTATATCCCCTGTAAAAGCCAAGGTGGGTTACATAAGGAGCTCTTTTTATATATTTTTTCCTATAGCAACTCTGAGAGGAAGATTGTGTTAAGGATGAGTGACTTATCTCAAAGTTTGAATGAGAAAGGATAAAGTTCAGTATAAGTTCAAAATCTTAACTAGTACATCCTGCTGTATCTCTTGAACAAAGAAATGCGTCAATAAAGCAATCATTGTTATTTGTTTCCTACAACGCATCTCCCCTTTGGGTTTGTGCCCAGCACTTCCAAATGTGGGGTTTCTTTGAAGTTCCAGGTTTCTGTCTGCACGTAGTCAGCTCTTTTTGTTCCTGGACTTGCAGTGAAGCATGTCTTGCTGGGAACCTCTCTTCTCTCTTAGGGAAGCCTCCAGCTGATCTCTTACTTTTCATCTCCATCTGGGACCAGGGATCAGCCCCTACACAGTCCAACAGCATACTCATAATCATGTCTCTCCAGCAACCAACTTCCTGCAGTCTTTCCAAAAGCACTTTCTGTCTTGATGCCTCATAGCAGCAATGTCCCCATTGTCTGAGTATCTGTTCTTCCTCTTCTTTTATGGCTCAAACTGGCAGCATATCCCCCAGTGAGTGTGCTCTCCAGGGCTTTAGTATCCAACACCTATACCTAGAAGTTGACCAGTGGGAATGGTCCCTACATAGGCCTCAGAGCAATCTTGGCTAGCAGCTGATCAGCCTTCAAGACAGCACAGCTACATGGCAAGACCAAACCTAAGTTTCTTCTTCCCACATTGTGCCAACTTACACCAGCAAAATAGCAGCCAGCATGGCTACAAAAACCATATATCAGTTTTTACGCATTTGAATTACCATTGCTCAGTTGTTTACAGATTGATAAAATGGATATTTCTAAAAGCACTACAGTATACTCTGGTTGTGACCTGTCAGACTACAAATCTGTATGGTCTAAGCTATGGTTTTCTATCTATAGGGGGAAGAGATTAGTGAATTACAAAATCAGCTCTGCTATTAACCTTTACTCTCCTTATCTATGGATTGTTCTATAAACACTGAAATATATGAACAAGAAGTTTTTACAGAAGATAAATTTATTGATTTACACATACTGTATTTTTTTGGAGTATAAGACACACTTTTTCTACCCCCAAAAGTGGGTGGAAATGTCTGTGCGTCTTATACAGCGAATGTTGCCAAAGCCCCACCCACCCGCCAGCCCCCACCTTTTGGTTTCTGCCTCCTACCAATTTGCCTCCTTGCAGAAAAACCGCCTGTTTCAGTTTCAGCACAGCCTGATTAGCACAAGCAGCTGATTGTCAGTTGGATAGATTTCCTGATGATCAGCTGTTTCAGACTGCAGGGATTGTCATTGCCTATTGCTGCTTCCACGGCCCCATTTTCAGCCTCCGCATCCCATTTTTTGCCTCCGCATAACACATTTTCCACCCATTCTGATCCCCGCCACCCAGAATGTGGCAAAAACCAGGCACATGGAGGCTGAAAATGGGATACTTTGGGACGTCTTATACTCCAAAAAATATGGTATCCATTTTTAAACACTGCAAAAGAGAGATTAAAGGTGGATGAGAGGCTTATAAATCCAATCATATAAGGAAATGGAAAAACTTCCTTGATCTTCCAGAAAAAAATGAATATTTAAACAAAGTATTTCACATGAATGCAAAAAGATCATAGCAGGAATTGTGAACCTGTTTAGTGAAATAGCACCTCTAAATATAACACATGAGATTATTGTTTATAGTGTTAGGTTATCAGTGTTAGATATACTTTGAAAATAGTCTGTGTGTGTGTATGTGTGTATATATGTGTATACATACACAAAAATATTTTTCTCTGGACTATATCTCTATCATTCTGGAAGAAATATCATTTTTTTTTAATCCAAAGAGTCATGATTGAGAGAAATAAATGCATGTTTACAACTGTCAATGCTCACTTTTTGAAACCAACATTTCCTTCACTCATTGAACCACCTATTTTTAGGATTCATTTATGCAAGTTATTTATATATTCACACAATATAAATCACAAGGGGAGTGTATGTACAATGAGCATGTATGTGTGTATGTCCATCTCACATGCACACCAGAGGTGGTATTCAACTGCTTCGTACTGGCTCGAGCGAACCGGTAGCGGTGATTTGACATGGGTTGCCGAACCAGTGGCAACCCTGGCTGGCCACGCCCCCGACCTGGTCGCCCGGTTGCTCACTTGCCCCGGTCGCTCTCCTAGCTTTTCTTACCACGTAGTGGCCACAGCGCAGCTTGGGCGGATGTCCCATGGCTGCTGCACATGCACATTGCGTGTGCAGCCGCTACACATGCAATGCACATGTGCAGCAGCCCCGGGACATCTGCCCACCTGCCCGCCCTCCCAGAGCATGCTTTTGTCTTTCTCCCTGCAGACACACATCTTCCAGCCAACCTGTAGGTAGCTACATATCCAGCCACCCCTTTTTCAGCACAAGAAGCCTCCACCAACCGGACGGCTGCTCTCCTCCTCCTCGGCCATACAGAACAAACAGACGGACAAGGAAGAGAGTAGCTGGCCAGTTACGCTGAAAAAGGGGCGGCTGCAGACCGAAAAAAAGTCACCTCCTGCCACCTCTTTTGCAGTGCTGCACCACTGCATTCAGACTTGCTTGGGCAAGTCCTTTCAGTGCAGCAGCCTCAATGGGGTGGACCTGCATGGCCAGCGCCTAGAACGCAGCAGCAGTGCATTGAAGAAGCGCAGCAAAGCCGCTACAAGAAGCCTATAGCTGGCCTGTGTTTTTTTCGGTGCAGGAGGAAGGTATGTAAGGTTTCAGGCAGTCGGGAAAGCTGCCTAGCCCAGAGCTGGTGATGGGGGTGGGGGGCGAAGCTGCAGCACACGCCTCGCTTGAATTTTCCAGCCCCAAAAGCGGCAGGGGAGAAAGTCCTGCCTTGCCTGCCAGCTTTATTGGGCAACGCGGGACCGGAGACTGGCCTCGTAACAAGCGATGCTGCCAGGCACTTAGAAGCATGTGTGACTCTGTGTGTGTGTGTTTTTGTTTGTTTGTTTGTTTCAGATGAGTGCTTGGAAGCCTGTATGTGTTTCAGGTGGGTCTCCTCTCCTAGCTTTAGGAGAGAGGGAAGGAGGAAGGGAAGGGATAGAAAGAGAGGGGGAAAGAAGAAGGAGGGAAAGAGAGAGACAGAGGAGAGGAAAGAAAAGAAAGAGAAAAGGGAAAGGAAGAAAAAGAGAGAAAGGAAAAAAAGGGATAGACAAAGAAAAATGGGATGGAGGGAAGGGAGAGAAAGAAAGAGGGAGGGAAGAGAAAGTGAATGAGATATATGGATGAATGGATGGATAGATAGATATATGGAAGGAGGGGGGGAGGGAGAGAGAAAAGAAAGGAGAGGAAGGAAGGACACAAACCCTGGCTTCAGAAGACTCTTTGAAACAGCACAGCAATCTAAGGCTGGAAGAGATCTTGGAGGTCATCTTCTAGTCCAAGGGTCTTCAAACTTGGCAAGTTTAAGACTTGTGGACTTCAACTCCCAGAATTCCATGACTGGAGGAGGAATTCTGGGAGTTGAAGTCCACAAGTCTTAAAGCTGTCAAGTTTGAAGGTACCTGTTCTAGTCCAACCCCCTGCTCCAGCAGGAGATCCTTACAGAATCATAGAACAGCAGAGTTAGAAGGAAAGTTGAAGGCCATCTAGTCCAACCCCCTGCTCCAGCAGGAGACCTTATATAATCTGGAATCTGAATTATTTTGCTGCTGAAAGAGATATTAATAAATAAAGAAATGTAGTAAAATATATTATAGCATTAAATAGAGAGCTACTCTATAGGCATTTGCTATCTCACTGTTGTAAAAAAGATTTCCTTAACTTTTCACTTGTTGTAAAACAATTATAAACATGCCTGCAATCAGTTACACCCCTCTCCTATTAAGACATATGATTGTCCCATCTAAATCAATCTGAATCCATCTGTTTTCCTGGATTAATACATTTCATCCCAGCATTACCCCCTGGGAATGAAACGTACCTCTCTGGGAATGTAACGTAATCCACACCTTTGAAGTATGCTGTTAATAGCCTCCTTAAGTGGTCATTTGTGATCAATTAGATGGACAATAGGAGAAGAGATAATGACAGGTAAACATTGCCGGAAAGAGATTTGTCTTTTGCAGGAAAGATATAAATCTAAGTTACAATGCAGTTACTCGATTCTAAGAATCTTAAAGGTATAAGAAGGACAAGGTATCTTGTAGAATTTTCCTCCCATGTCTCTAGTGATGTGCTAGGAACTTCTTTCCAGATCTTTAAGTTTGATCAAAGAATAAAAGTCTGCTTTCTTTGATTTGCAAGCCTCCGTTTAAGTCTTTGTTTTGGTTCATTTTTGGCTTAAGCGTACTGCCAGACCTTACAGTGCCTCTAACAGAGAGGAAAATTGGCAGAGGAGTTTACTAGGGCAAGGCTACCATGCAGAAGAAGGCAGAGATTCACTTATGACCACAATTAAGTCCAAAATTTTGGTTGCTAAGCAAGAGTATTGTTAAGTGAGTTTCAGTACATTTTACTCAAACCATGACATCTCCTGGGTCTAACAGTCATGTGCGGGCTAGGGAAGTAAATCTGAAGGCATGTGCAATGTTCTAATGTACAGAAGTTATAGTTAAATGTGTGGCAAAAAGTGGACTATGGGTATGTTTTTCCAAATGCGGTGCGGTTGAATTTATATAGTTTTAGAAGAGCAGTGTGTGTATTTGTGTGTGTGTGTGTGTGTGTGATATACATATAGTATATATAGTAGATAATGTATTTTTGTGTGCCTATACACACACTATACTATGTAATATGTATGTACACATATAGCATATATACATAGGATTAAATAGTGTATTTTGGATGTTCAGTAGTAGTAAATAGAGCAGGAAATTGTATCGCTTTGAGGCAAAGAGAGGATAGGCAAGGCACCACTTGACGAGTAACATCAAGTTGGCCACTCCCATCCAATCACATGACCACCCAGCATGCCCACCCAGTCACATGACCACCAAGCTACACCCACCAAATAAGCCACACCCACAGAACCAGTAGTAAAAAGTTTTGAATCCCACCACTGATGCACACATACATCATCATCTCATTAGACTTCTGAGGAGTCTCCATCTTTAGTCTTGAGAAGACTGCACTTCCCTGTTCAAGACTATATGCAAACTGAAGGATCATTTTTGACTCCCAGTTCCTGCTTGAAGAATGAATAGCAGCTGTGGTTAAGAGGCATTTTGTAAGTCCTTTAAAACAATCACTCATCCTTTGTCACCTTAGGAATATACTATTGCCATGCCCTGATGTTCCTTGAAGAATATCAAAAGCTTACAGGTAGTCCAGAAGTGGTATAGAAAGTAATGGGCATGCCACAATATGCCCATCTGACAACACTGTTGTGTGAGCTGCACTAGTTCCCAGTGAGCTTTTAGATACGATTCAGGGTGTGCCTATAAATCCCTTCACGGCATAGGATCTGGCTATCTAAGGGCCGGTACTTTCCTGATAATTATATCCATTTATCTTATTTTAATTACTAGACTCAGTCTCCTTATTGATGAGATGGGCAGCATATAAATGTAATAAATAAAATTTTAAAAATGCTTAGCATTGGACTAAAAATTCAGTTTTACTAGGAATAATGTTAATAAAGTATAAAACTATCATAAATAGTATTCTGTCTGCTATGCAGTGACTTGATATCAAATATTTATATGTACAATGAATAAGTTATTTTATTCAGGAAGGTAATGGTTTGTCTTTATACAAATGTAAACAAAAGTACTTGCGTTTCCGTTTGTGGTAATATTGTCACAGTCATATATATTCACACCTGCAAATGAAAGAAAACAAGAATAATACTGCTGAGTGTTCCCCTATAGGATTGTGCAATTTGTCTTTTAGAACATTCATACTATCTTTTTCTTTCTGTTTCTGATTGCACAGTAAGGAGGACATTGAAGAGTGGATTGTCTCCAGAAGAAGCCAAAGCTTTGGGTCTGATGGGTACTTCAGAGATGCAAGTGTGATTACAGCAATTAAATCTGCTAAAGGGAAAAAAATCTTCCTCTTTTTTTTTCATGCACACATGCCATCAACAGTCTTCAAATGCAACACCCCTCTGCCAGTTTCAGCTGCTATTTGTTTTGTCCCACTGCTGCCTGACACTGAATCAAATAATAAACTTAAAATTAGTAAACTAATCTTGTAATCTTGTAACTGACTGCTACAAAAATAAATTACAGGAGCAGAAGGTTAATTGAACATTGTGTCACATTCATTCTGTCATGCTGCATTTAGGAGAGTTGCCCTTGGGCCATCTTGCATTGTGTGAAAGGTGTTAATGCTAATTTTCCTTGCAGTTTATTGTAGTAATTGTAAAGTACCATGTTTTATCAATTCTTTAAACAATCTTTCTTAAAGTTCCTACTATCATAAGGCAGAGAAATGTCAGTCAAGCATAAATATGAAATACAAGTTAAATTATATCTTAATAGTTTGAAACAAAATACTATTTCCTAATTTCATCTAGTATCTTTTGTATCTTTTCCTGAGGTTTCTTCTGAACTGTAAAAAGAAATTAAATGAATATTTTGACAATAATTTGGACAAAGAACAACTGTTTGGGATGCTAATAAACCAGTCATAAGAGATTACTTTATACAATGTAACCATTTTGAAAGAAAATACTATTTCCTATAAAGGATTAGATAGGAAAATAGTGCTCACGTTGGGGCCCATTAAGCTGCTGTTTTCATTCAATTTTAAAATATTTAGCTTACCTAAGTTGCATTATTTACTTACCTGTTACATTAGATTTTATTAATATTTGCCTCACAAACCTTGAAGAAACAATAAGGCAAACAATTGGTTTAAATATCAATTTTGTTCCCCATTACCTATTCAATGGCATTCTTCTTACCACAATGGTTGCTAAGCCTTCTGCTATTATTCTGGATCATTCATCAACAACCTTTATATAGAAGGTATCAAATATATAACCTTTTTAAAAAACAGGTCCTAATCTTTTCTTAGGCATGAAACCTCTGAGACCTAGTCAGCATCTCCAACAAGCTAGTTAAGAAAATAAAACACTTGTTAATTCATGCAGTGAAAGCTTTGCAATATAAACTAGGTAAGCACAGTGCAAAACAAGTGGACCCCACAAAAAAGCAGTACAAGTAGAAAGAGCAATAATATGTATTTTGATATTTCTAATAATGTCTATTACTTGACTGATTTTATTCTACAATTTATTTGGACCTATAGGGATATTATATGGATCTATAAAAGCTGGGCTGCAGAATTACCATATTTTTCGGACTGTAAGACGCTCCCAAATATAAGACGCACCTAGCTTTTGGGGAGGAAAACAAGAAAAAAAAATCTGCCTCTGCCTCCCAGCAATTTGCCTCCTTGCAGCAAACAGCCTTGTCAGCTTCAGCACAGCCTGATTAAACACAAGCAGCTGATTGTCAGTTGGATCTGCCTCCCAACAATCAGCTATTTTAGGCTGCAAGGATCTCCATCGCCTATTGCTGTCTCTGCACGCCTCGTTGTCAGTCTCTGTATGCACCATTTTTGGCCTCCGCATGCTCCATTTTCAGCCTGTTCCAGTGGCGGGGATTGGAATGGGCCAAAAATGGGGCATGCGGAGGCCGAAGACGGGATGCAGAGGGCAAAAATGGGGCATGCGGAGGCAGCAATAGGCAATGGCGATCCCTGCAGACTGAAACACCTGATCGTCAGGAGGCATATCCAACCGACAATCAGCTGCTTGTGCTAATCAGGCTGTGCTGAAGCTGACCAGGCTGTTTGCTGCAAGGAAGCAAATTGCTGGGAGGCAGAGGCCAAAGGGTAGAGCCTGTGGGTGAGTGGGGTTTCGGCAAAATTGTATTAAGGGTGCACAGACATTTCCACCCATTTTGGGAGGCAGGAAGTGCGTCTTATACATAGAAAAATACAGTACATTTTTTTCCTCCTAATGCCCAACTCTTTAATGATTCTACAGTGACCTGTAAGTATTTTGTTAATACTTACTCATTGCTGTGCTTTCAACTAGAAAGAAGGAATTATTACTACAATGAATAATATTGATCTTTTTTCTCAGTTGACTTTTTATGTGTTTCAAAACTAAATATTGGTATTGGTTGTCTAAAATGTTGTCATCACAAACATTTTTTGTTGCTCGTATCAGGGTTATGCAGTAATTCAAATAATTCAGGAAAGGTACTTCAGAGCATGAAGCATCATAAAGTATTGCAGAGAAACCCAAGCTTCTATATTTCCACATACTCCAAGCATGTTTTTGGAATTAAATCCAAAGCATTGGATAATCAAAAAGCAATAAATATTTCTAAATTTTTAGAACTAGGGAAAAAAACCTATAAAAGAATTTTTAAATTAATAAAAATACTTATCAATAGGATCACATGATCTGACTCTTAGTGCAACAATAGACCTTCCATGAATTCCAATAACCTCCTCATGACAGAAAAAAGTATTTGTGTCTCTTCATCCCTTTACTGGTGAGACTTTTTCTCTGCTTTCATTCTATTGCAAAGTCTTTCTGTCCCATTTTCTTTTCAAATTTTGTGACACTTTACTTTTTGTATTTTGGAAGGAATCAGATTGACCTGAAGGAGGAGCAGGTGACCTTTCCAAGATTTGAATCATATTTCTCATTTTTGCAGAAAAATATCCAATTTATTTCTTAATGGATTGTTGGTTACCAAAAAAACACAATTATGATTGTCTATAAATTCTCCAAATAAGCATATGAAGTAATTTTTGAAAACTTAATCCCAGTGTTAAGAATGCATTTAGAAGTAAACAAATTTCCATCCTAAATTGTTGCATTGATTTATCTCACCATTTTATTGTTTATATTATAATACATCTTGTGAATCATTTTTCAATCTAATTCCAAATGCATCTTGTAAAAATTCATTTCTGTGAAAAACACTTCTAAGTACTTGCTTATTGAAATCATGATTATGATTGTATTTTGATATACAAATGATATGTTTTGTTTCCTAAAATCATTAAGTTTCTAAATAAGTTTTTGTTAATAGCTACAATGGTATGACAATAATTCAAACAGCTGTTTCAGTTTATATAACTCCTAAAAACTAGATAACACTAGATCAGAGTTCTCCAATCTTTCTGGGTTGGAGGCCCAGGGAGAGGGGGAAAAGAGGGGATGATTGTGCGAGGGGCAAGTGCATGTGTGTGCATGTTTGCAGTTACCCATGACATTCACAGCGATGCTTCCATGAGTGGGGCAGCGAGCACCCACAATGAATCTAAGAGGAGTGGGTCTGCAAGCACCTGCAACAAAGCTCGTGCGAGTGGAGCTGCGAGTGCCCACAACAAGTCTTGCACGAATGGAGCTACGAGCACCCATGATGAGGATCGCACAAGTGGGGTTGTGTGCGCACACTACCTAGCCATGCACATCGCCCGGTGGCCCAGTAATGGCCACAGGCAGAGTACCCCTGCACTTGATGACATTGAAGAATTACAGAGAATTTTTGTATCTCTTTGTTGCTATCCTGGGTCATGTTCATTTTCATAACTTAGATATGGTAGTTTTTTCTAATGAAATACTACTGTATATGAGCTTTGTCTTTGAAAATCTCGTCAGCTAACATTTGGAGCCTGCTTTTGAAGCTTACCATGTAGGAATGGGGTTGTTTTGAGAAAACCAAATCTACATCTGTATTCTTAAGAGTGTATAGAATTAGCTTCACTGGACTATGGTCATATTCTCCCATGCAATATGTCTGTTAGATTATTCCTTTGCTTCTTATGACTGACAAAACTTTAAAAGTATTTCTAATGATGAATGGCCAACTGAAATTCCTGTATCAGTACATGTTTTCCAAGATGCAGTGAGCTTTTTGTTAGTGGAATAAAAGTCAAATGACCCCATTTAAATGACTGCATGGGGGAGAGGGAGAAAAGAAAAGGGAAAATTAATGGAAATTAGAATGGAAATTCTGTTTCCATGTAGCTGAGGACTGGCTCTCCAAATTTATAAAAAAGATAGCATACTAATCTTCCTACTTCCAAATAAGAACCTTAGAATTGTGAAAGGAAAATTAATGAGCTGTTTATTAACTCCTCTTCATAAAATGCTTAGGAAAGTGACATATCCTCTTCCAAGGCGTTTTTGGAAGAACAGCCTTTGAAACAGGAATTTGGTATTTCAGTGAAAGATATAAGACATTTTTTAAAGGAAAACAAAAAAATGGAAAACTTCAGCCATTTCATAAGATAAAATAAACAACAGCACTCTTGTTTCACTAAAAAAAATAGCCCAATATTGCAAGAGGAGAATGTTCTGCGGAAAAGGATGGCATTTTTCTTAGTTTGTCTTTAATGTATTCAGTAAAGTCCAGTGCGTATTGTTTGCTTATTTTAGAATGTTTCTGTAAAGCAACTATTCATTCTATGTGTTGGAACTATTTTTGATGAAACGGATTAGAATTAATTGTTACTTTTAAAAAAGGAAATATATATATAGTTTTTTAATGTAAATTGTATCCAAATAATCTCTATTTTCTCTTCATCTATGTTGAAGGATAATTGTCAGTGTTACAATATAATTACTAGCTGTCCGAAATGCTCAAGGAAATTCCATATTATAAAATGCTAAGACCGTGATAAAGCATACCTTTTCTATTCGTTGTTGCTTTGTAGATTTTTAAGTACCCAAATTCCTTTAATTAATCATTTTCAAACATATACATATACACATACATATATACAAATGCATATGTGTGTATGTGTTCATATATATATATATAAACAATTTACAATACACAAAAGGAAATTTTTCACAAATAATTTACATATATGTAAAATGTGTGTGTGTGTGTAAAATTACAGCTGTATCCCAACTTGACCTGACTTTTGATATTGACCAACCTTATCCAAAGATTTAAACATAATAGATTATAGATGTTTATATAATGAGAGAATCATTTTCTCTAATGAACTCAGATTCATTTTCATGCACTCCTGAAGCCTGACCTCAAAACTTCAACCTATTTCTAGACACTTACGTATACAGTTAAAGTTTTTATGAGCTTTTCCGAATTTAAAAAAAAAGTAATATGGTATTAAATTCTGCATTAATAAAAATGAATTTAAAAGATTCAATAAGTGTAAACCAAGAAATGTATGTTTTATTTAGAAGTGGTAAATATTTTGGCCCTTTAAAAAGGATAAACCTTTGCTTGTGTACTGAATGGTAAATATTTTGGCCCTTAAAAAAGGATAAACCTTTGCTTGTGTACTGAGCCTGAACATGAATATATCTGTCTCATTTTTTTTCCACATATGGTTCAGTCTCTCTTATCTGAAAAATCTAGTGTTAATAGTTATACATTGCTGCATTAAAGCTATAGTATTTGGGAAATAGTGGAATGCAAACAAATCCAGGTTGAAGCACTGTTTTGCCCATAGTTGTCATTAATTTTTTTATTGGTACAGAACTTCGACCTATTAAAATTTTAAAAATTATAACAATTAAAATATTTTAAAACAATATTTATGAACTTCAGTTAACTCTTAAATCAATTCCCTTTTTATTAAACCTTCATTCAAAAGGATATTGTGATTTTGAAATTACTTATTTTTAACTGTATGTTTTCTGATTCAATATTAAAGGGTTACCAATCTTCTCCCTCTCACAATCTTTGTTTTGCAGAAGTAACCATCCTTAGCCACTTAATGGCCAAGAATTCAAATACCACTTTAAGGATGTAATTGAAACTGTCCTGTTATTATTGAAAAAGGACATGAGAAATACAAACGCTGCAATCCTTACATGAATTGTAACTTAAGTTAAGTGAGGCATATTTTTAGTTAAAAAATATTTTTAACTTTATTAGTAATCGATATTAATAATTATAGGAGTGGCCTAGTAGTGAAGACTCACCTGCTATTCAAAAGGTTGAGGATTCAATCCCAGAGTGCAAAGAAAAAAAATACCTGCTGCGAAATCCAGGTGATGTCAGGAAGGGAATCCATCAATTAAGAGCTCAGTTCCATCCAGTTATCCCAACTCTACCCTGAATCAAGTGATTACAGAGTCATAAAAAGGGAGGGGGTTTTGTATTAGTCAATATGAGGGAAAATAGGAATTTGTAAAACTTTTACTGAGTAATGTAGACAATTAAGAATTTGAGTTAATCTATTCCATTTATTTGTATGCTTATACAGCAGTGGAGTTAAGTTTTGTTATTAAGCCTGGATCTTATTTTTCAGAGAATTCAGAACTGAGATTCGTTATTTAATAATATAGGAAAATTCTGACTTGCCCAGTTTATGAAGGGAAACATTAAACAATGAAACCTGTACACAGTATAAAAAATTATCTCTACAGCATATTTACCATACTTTGGATGTGGCTCCCTTGAAATGGTTTTAAATTTATATGACAGGAAATTATGTTTGATCAGCTAGCAAGTTATTACACTAAGTTATACAAATGTTGTATAAAATAATAAATGCAACTTTCATAAAATGTTTTTAATTATTTTTGAAATGCTTTGTTGCATCACAACAATTCACCATTAACTTTTAATAGCAGAGAAATATTTGATTTTTATAAAACAAACCATTGTAGTTGGATTATATTTCTCTTTGTAAGGATTGTATTTTGATTTCTCACGTCTTATTTGTGAGCTGTGTATTTTTTTTAAAAAAAAGTTTGTAAAGTAGAAACTGTTAAATACCATAGTAGAAAAAGTGTAACTTTTTTTTCTCTTTGTGTAGTATTATATGTGAAATAGGAATTTTACCCAGCAGTATTACTCTGAATTTAAAGACCCAAAGATGCATGCCCAAATGTATATTTAAAAAACAACAAAAATGCACAATGTCACAGATTCATGTACATGTCTCTAGGTAGGAATGAGTCAATGTTATTTTGATTATAGGCTCACTTATTAACTGATTAATTGAATTAGCTTAGAAGTTAGTATATCCCTGGAGTTTTATTTAGTATTGTTCTGCTAAATAAATAAGCCTCACTCTACTGAATGAGGTTTTCATTTAAGAAGAAGAATAGAGAATATGGATAAATTGATTATTTTTCTGAATTTGTTGCATATAAGAGCACATTTAAAATATATAGCTATCTGTTCAGTTTGGGCACTGAGTTTAACGCAATTTTAGCACTTGTGTGTGTGTGTGTGTGTGTGTGATGGTGGTGGTGGTTGTTCCTGGACTACTCAGCCTTGGAATATTAATTATTGGCCACAGGCCACTATATCTAATGTAATTGACAATTAACATATCATGTACCTTAAGTAGTTTTCTAGTGCAGTTTTTTTTCCCTTTTGGGTCAGAAAGAGGCATAATTGTTTTTATTTCAATCCTAAAATGATTGAATATCTTACTTTTGTTTTTAAAATTCACTTGTAACAAAAGAACAGTTTATTTCATTGGCTGTAACATTACTGCTTGAAAGAAATCATCACAAATATAAAATGGCTGGGAATGTTAATGGAAAGTCAGGACAGAAATAATACCATTGGACATAGAGAACAAAATGTAATAAGTTGTTGGCAATGGGGAGACTGGAAATAGCTGGAAATAAATCACTGAAAGGAAATTAAGATTCACTAGATAGTCCTGGAGAATCAATTTATCACTTAGAACAATGAGCAAAAATTGTTCCTATGTCACCGCTGGCTCAAATCTTGAAATGTTGTCTACATATAATCTGATTAAGTTATGTTGCTAAGGTATCTTGAATTCTAAATATTGAAAAGTGTGGATAAACATTAACTGAGAAATAGCAGAGCATTAAAGTTATAGAACAAACACAAATTTTGTTGTCATATCTTGTTTCTTTGTAACATGCAATTTTATCATAATGCAAAACAATTAACAAAGACCAGGATCTGCTTTAGAAAATATGCACAAATTCAAATGAATGGTGGTACAACACATTCATAGATGCATCCATATTTACACACCTACTTGAGTTTCTTTTCAAACATATAAATAATTTTACAACTCTTAATGAAACAGGAATGACAGCATTGAAAATCATTTGTAAATGTAATTACTAAATTGGAATGAGTTTAATTAATACATTCTCTCTGAGGGAAATTATTTTTCAGAGGATAGGTTTGGCTATGATTGCTCAGACTCCCCTTGGACATATTTCAAATTTATTCATTTTCCATAAGTAAGTCTTCCGACTCAGTTTATGTGACATTAGCATTACTTCTATGTAATTTTCATTAAAATAATATTGACCTATTTTCCCGTATCCCTCTTTCACCTTACGAGTACTTCTCAAACTAACCTACAGGTTTTGTTCTCTTTTGCTTTGCAAATATAAAGACTTCAGAAGAAGAAAGAACTGCATAATTCTTTCTCATACTGTATGCCTTTTGTGTTCTACATTCTGGAATACAATTCATAAAATAAAAAACTGGGCAAAGTTTCTATTTTAAAGTAGGGGATTCTGGAATGCAAATAAATAAAAATAAAAATTGTGCTTCTGTAGTTCCACAGATTTTCCACATACATTTCTTATATTCCAGGCCCCCAGAATTTAAGTTATAAAATAAAAAGCATTGATTGAAAAGGCAAGCCAAACATCTTCATAGATGTTCAGACATTACTGCCAGTTGTGAAAGTAAATGGGAGACAAGATTTGAGATGGGCAAACAAACGGGTTGCAAATGGATCTCATCATCAATGCTGCCCAATAGCTAATGTGAATATGATGGGTTTTTTTCTCAACAGTAAACTTTAAAACCATGGCAAAATGTATGAATTTTGCACTATAACTACCAAAATCTATAATTACTAGTTACTTTCCATTCTTCTCTAGCCTTTGCAACTTAATATAGTCAATAGATTTTGTGTACATTTTAAAACAAATAACAAAAAGGCTATAATTCTTTTTTTATGCAGTTTTCAAAGCCAAAACTACTTCAAACTAAATATTACTGAATAATGTGCCCTTTGGAAAATGCAACAAATGTGGTTTCTATCATGATTTGCATAGATTTTTCTTGCTTTTGGTTAGTAACTTCATGGTTCAAGTTTGTAGGTTTCACCAAGGACCTACCAGTTGCAAACTTCCCATAAATCTTCACTATATTGAATATGATAATACTTTAGAAAAAAATACTAAGCTGTCAAATGGATTGTTTTCTAGCATAAACAGTAGTTTGATTTTCATGTTTTAAGAGATACATCCCATTACACCTAATGGGATATACACCAAGCTCCTAACTGATTGCTTGGCATTCCAATTTCAATGGTGCAAAAAGAAGAAAAGCTTCCCTGCCGGTGGTGTTATGTTTTTTAATATATGACTTAAGTTGGCTAGACATTTCATCATTTCTTTCATAGCAAATCTATTAGCAGTTCTAAATTCCAGATGTGCACTGACAAAGCATTTTTTATTTTAAAATGGAGACAGAAAAGAAAAGCTTGTAGAATCAAATCAAGTCAGAGAGTGATAAAGATTACAGATTAATCCACTAAACAGATGATGATCCCTTCCATGACAGCATGTTTTGAGAAATCTTTTCTATTGTTATATTTGTTTGTTATCAGCATCTTTACTTTTCCTCAGTATTTAAGATAACTCTTTTGTAGATTAACATAGTTAGAAAGAACTTTGTAGGTCGTCTAGTCTAGGGGTCGGGGTAGGGAAACTTGGCTCTTTTATCACTTATGGATTTCAACTCCCAGAATTCCTGCGTAATATGTCCTACATTTGTATACTAAACAGTCCCATTCAAGACAAACATTGATTTCCCCCACAACTGAAAAACCAGTAAACCAGGGATGGGGAACCTTTTATGGCTCACTCACGAATTCTGGGAGTTGAAGTCCATAAGTGATAAAAACCAAGTTTCCCTACCCCTGGACTAGTCCAACCCTCTTTAAAGAACAGGTTATTACCTAGTTATAGATACACATTTAAAGTCAACAATTTTAGGATTGCATATGTGGATTTTCTCTTAAGGAATTGAAAGTGAGAGGAATAATATATTTTTAGCACAACCAAATTTATAAATTCTGAAAGTGAGTCATCAGCACATTGAAAAGGACCTCTCATATAACCAATTAACCTGTCAAAAACCAACTAAATATAGGATTAAAATTATAAAAAGCCTCTTGGCTTCTCAAATTCAACCTGTTACTCATTACCCCCAGTTTAAGTAACTGGTTCCAAATAAATTACTATTGTTGTTAGGATGGCTTTTTCAAATTTATTTGGAATCTGCCTTTATGTAAATTACATCCATTATTCCATGTCCTGCACTTTGCAATGACAGAACAAATTGCAACCTTTTGCTCTATAAGATACTTTCATTTGTTGAAGTGTGACTTTACATTCCTCTCCCTTCTGTTTTCTTTTGTTGCTTACTACACAAACAAGATCAGAAGAAAAAGTGTGAGGAGAGACTGTTTGCTGCTGCTGCAGATTGACAGACAAATACAGCTGAAACTTAGGAAGCAGAGAGAAAAAGTCAAGGGAAGTCAAATTAAAGGCACTTTTTGCCATTTTCCCCCCATTGCTCCCCTACTCTCCTTTCACCCATCATAGAACATTGGCTTACTTTCATTAAACGTTTAAAATAAAACTCTGACCTTCACAATGTACTATATGAAAACAAAAGGCCTATATTACTAAATTACATGAACAAAAGACCTGCTGAGTTTTAAAAGCTTTCCTATGCAGATACGCCAAGCATAACACTTTTTTCTGAAATAATTATTTCAATTTTTCACACAATTTTTGGAGAGCGTCAAATATTTCAGATTTCATTGCAGGAATTTATAGGAGGAAGAAACAGTCACTTTTCAGTGTTGCACTTAAAAGACAGACTATTAGAATTTTGGAGATAACAGAGATCTTAGAGCTCAATGATATATAAATAATCTACTTAATGGTTGATGGTCTCAATTATAAAAAATTCAAAAATGTTTCTTAATATATTTTCCAATTAGACATAGGACAGAAATGGCATTGCCAATCCTTTCACAGAATCTGGAGGGCAGTAGTTCACTCCCCTGTTCCTTTTGGACTTTTCTACATTATTCAGCACCACTGCTCATGTATCCTTTTGGGCCATCTGCAAGGTATGATTTGGGGCACCATATTGTACTTCTACTTCTAC
Source organism: Notechis scutatus (assembly GCF_049901735.1). Lineage (NCBI taxonomy): Eukaryota > Metazoa > Chordata > Lepidosauria > Squamata > Elapidae > Notechis > Notechis scutatus. The sequence goes on along the minus strand of NC_142025.1, from coordinate 80,344,060 downwards.
CTGAAAGAATAGTTCCAGGGGATTACTGATTTGATTGGTTAATGACACCAGATGAAGCCACTTAGTTACAAAAGAGCTTTTTGACAGATTGAGGGATATAGAACATACAGAACACAGAGTCATCTGGTAAAGGCTATGCAAACCCCGCTTGGAACCAGACATCAGCAATGGGAGAGGGCAGGAAAGGGGGATATTGGGGAGAGTGAAGAGTGCCAGCTCAAAGAGACAGCATTATTGCAAGGCACAGATCTGGGAATGGCTACAATAACATTTCTGCAGATTCTGAAGATTCCTAAGGGCACAGTGGCCTCCATAATTATCAGGTGGAAGAAGTTTGGAACAACAAAGACTCTTCTAAGAGCTAATTGTCCGGTCAAGCTGAGCAATTGGGAGAGAAATACCCTTAGTAAGAGAGGTGACCAAGAACCTGATGATCATTCTGACTCGTCTCCAGAGATCCTGTGTGGAGATAGGACAGAGTTCCAGGAGGACAACCACTACTGCAGCCCTCCATAGATCTGGGCTTTATGGCAGAGTGGTTAGACAGAAGCATCTCTTCAGTGCAATACTCATGAAAGCCTGCTTGGAGTTTGCAAAAAGAAAAAAGAAAACCCGAAGAACTCTCAGACTGTGAGGAATAAGATTCTCTGATCTGATGAATCGAAGATTGAACTATTTGGTCTCAATTCTAAATGTTATGTCTGGAGGAAACCAGGCACTGCTCATCATCTTATCATCCCAACAGTGAAGCATGGTGGTGGCAGCATCTTGCTGTGTGAGTGTTTTTCAGCAACAGGGACTGGGAGACTGCTCAGGGTTGAGGCAAAGTTGGATGGAGCAAAGAACAGGGATATCCTCAATGAAAATCTGTTCCACAGTGCTCAGGATGTCAGACTGGGCCAACATGACAAGATCCTAAGCACATAGCCAAGACAACACAGGAGTGGCTTAGGTGACTCTGTGAATGCTCTAAAGCAGGGGTCCCCAACCACCAGTCCGCGGACCGGTACCAGTCCGTGGAACAAATCCTACCGGGTTGCTGGTTTTGTTGGTGCCGCTATCTGTTTGATGAAAGTGCTTCCGTGAGCTTTTCCGGTAGAAAGCTCACCGGAAGCACTTTTTCATCAAAACAAGATGGCGGCGCCCAGCTGATGCCGGTACCGGGCCACGGCATAAAAAAGGTTGGGGACCACTGCTCTAGAGTGGTCCAGCCAGACTTGAACCCTACTGAGCATCTCTGGATGGACCTGAAAATAGTTGTCCACTTAATCTGACTCAGAGACTTTGAGAGGATTTGCAAGGAAAATGGCAAAAAAAAATATATAAATCCCCAGTCCTGGCATGCAAAACTTATCACATTATACCCCGAAAGACTGGAGACTGTAATTGCTGCCAAAGGTGCTTCAACAAATTACTGAATGAAGAGGTCTGAACACTTATGCCAGTGTGATATTTCAGTTTTTTCTTTTTAATAAATTTATACATTTCTAAAATTCTGTTTTCACTTTGTCTTTATGGAATACTGAGTATAAACTAATGAGGGGAAAAATGAATTTCAACAACTGTAGAATTAGGCTGCAGCATAACAAAGTGAAGGGGGTCTGAATACTTTCTAAATGCACTGCATATATTTAATATAAGTAGGCCAATGTTCTATCATAGTTTGTATCTACCCTCTGAAATCCAGGATTTGTGAGCTTTATGAGCCTCAGTCATTATTATCATTCTAAGATTTCCCGGTGCTTGGAACTTCTACTTTAGGCTTAACTCACAATTACTATCTGTTGTAGATTTTACTTAGCCAATCTTTGAATTTCATTTGCCAGTCCACTTAGGATTGTTTTGTCTTTAATTAATATGTATATTAAGTTGATTGTGGATCTCTAAACAGTGAGTCTATTTTGATTTTCTGATTATTTAATTCAATTCAATATATATTAATCCCAGTACTTTCTCATCCTTGGAATATCTACTAAAACTTTTTAAAGAGAAATCCAGTCTATGAGAAATTTTCTGACATGGAGAAAAATTAATCAGTGGAATACCTTCAGGATCCATTCCAGTCCTATGATTATATGTTCTATTATAAATGAAAATCTATGTTTTTCTCATTGCTGTGTAGTTTGGCACGAAAAGATAAGATTTAAGTGGATCTGCAACAAATCTAACATCTGATATTAGAAAGCAATAATTTGACAACCAATCAAATTGGGATCAAGTTGCTATGGAACTTCTATGTGGCTTGTCCTTGCCTGAGCTTCTAGGCTGATTATTAGGAAAAGGGACCATATTCTAGAAGGGATTTCTCATTGCATTCTTTCTTGCTATGACTTCTGTTTCAGTTTTTGAACATTCTTTAATCCTGACTTCAGTTCCTTGCTGCTTTGAGATCAGTTCAAACGTAAGCCTGCCAGGAATCTCAATTGGCTCCACATCAATAGCGTCATAAAGATGTCTAAGCCATCCCCCACTGGTTTTTTTTTTTTTTTGTCCTGAAAGCATTCTTGGGAACTGTTGAGTAAATTTTGCACTCTGGCTCAGGCTAAGCTTTTATGTATTTTTTTTTTCTGGCTTTTGTTTGTCCAGTGAAGAGAATTGTTCCATGTTTTCTCTCTGTTTATTTGGATAGCCACAAAGACAATGCTTCTTAAAATCATTTGCATAAGTACTAGAGGCTGCTAAAAAGTTGGTTTTGTGCTTTAGTTTAGAAGGTATTCTGAGTAACAACCAGAAATGAAAATTGCAAATCCATTTATGGCATTTTAATTGGCTTTTCTCACCCTTAGGCTAAAAAAACACTACAACACAATGCCACACCCTAAGGTTTCAGAATAGGAGATTAAGTCCCAAAGTTTTTCTCAGATATTGCAAGTACTACCTGCTTCAAATGCTGGCTATGAAATACTTTACTTTTAATGTACCATTAGCTCTTGGTACTGTTAGAAAGAAATCTTACCATTTACCGTTTATCAGGAAAAATAATTCTTGCTGGTAGAAATTATACCATGAATTTTGGAGAGAATTTTATAAAATTATATTCACACGTTATTGTAAATGAAGATTTAACAAAATAGGATTTTCAGTCCATTATTCTAAGATCTTTTTTGTAAATACTATTAACAAGCCAGGCATCCAAAAAGCATGGTACTTCATCCATTCTTTAGGATTTCTCATGTGGTACATAAGGTTTTGGACAAATCATCAGAAAATTCATTTTATACTCTGTAATACAATTCATCTAGTCTTGGAGAGTTATAGTATATCAATATATCAAAGATGTTAAACAACCTAAGGTGGCGTCCCTGAGTCGGAGCCTCCCCATCACTTCTCAGCAATTCCACTCTGATCAACTGCATGCTTCCCTTCCCAAATGCCCATTGTTCCCTCCCTTCCTGTTTCCATGGCAGCTGGCAGCAAGCTTGAAGGAAAGTGATAATGTTTTTTTTTAATTTATTTTTATTTGTCAATTGCTTACAAGATAATAGGTATAAGTAAAAACATAGTTATGAATACATGGATACATATAAGAAAAATTAAAAATAAAATAAAAGAAACAATAGGACAGGGATGGTAGGCATGTTGGTGCGCTTATGCACGACCCCTACAGACCTCTTAGGGAAGGAGTGAGGTCGATAGTAGAAAGTCTAAGGTTTAAGTTTTTGGGGTTTGGGGGGAAAAACCACAGAGTCTTCTCGTGAAATATTTCTGGTCAGAGCTCATGTGCAACCATACTGGTCTTGTCTGGTATAATTTGTGTTCTCTGTGGTATTGTTTTCCTTGGGCCTTTATTATCTAATTTTTCAAGGTTTTCCAAGTATCTTAGACTATTTTTTCTATTAGGATTCCCCTCCATGGAATCCTTCCTAGTCTCTTTCTTAGGTTGTTTAAGTCAGTCTAACTAGGTTCAGTTATCTATGGTTGCATTATGGTGAATTCAAGTTTGTCATAGTCAGTCTCCTCCCAAAGTTCCGATAACTTCTGCTCCCTCAACTATTTTGTCCCTATTAGTAATTGTTAAGTCCATTATAGCTGTCCCTCTACTATCCTCCTTTACTTTTGTATGACAAAGTCATAAGCTAGACTTATCGAGAACATGTTTGATCTTCCACTTCCTGCAGACTTTGGTTCCCAGTTGATATCCGGGTAGTTAAAGTCTCATTACTACAGTGGTATATTTCTTGCATGCCTCCGCTGATTTGCAAAAAGTTCATTGGTTGCTTGGGTGGTCTACAGCAGGGGTCCCCAACCACCGGGCCGTGGACCGGTCCCGGTCCGTGGAGCACTCTGTACCGGGCCGCAAAGAAAATAAAATAAAAAAAATGGCGGCTTTCTTCGCCTTCGATGAATGCTGCTGGGATCAGGGATCAAGGACACAAATGAAAGAAGGGGAGGGAGGAAGCAACCAAAGCCTGTCCTGCTCTCCGGCTCAGCAGCTTCGGTTTCCTCCCGCCTCGTTCTCTCTCAGTCGCTCTCGCTCCTCCACCAGCCCAGGAAGAAACTGCTTCAAAGAAGCCGGGGTGGTTTTTCCTGTCACCACAGCTCCTCCGAGCGCCGCTCACCCCACCACCACCGCCAAGCCGCAGTTCAATCCAGTGCTCGTTGCTGCCTGCCTGCCTGCCTTCGTTTCTGGTTGATTCGGAGCAGCTTCGGCTGAGAATAATAACTATTCGCTCTTTTTATCAGCGAAGCTGCTCCGAAACAACCAGAAACGCAGGCAGGCAGGCAGGCAGGCAGAACGGAGCACTGGATTGAACCGCGCGCGGGAGGGCGGGGTGGGGTGAACGGGCGCTTCGGAGGAGGTGCGGCGACAGGAAAAGCCACCACCACCACCCCGGCTTCTTTGAAGCAGTTTCTTCCTGGGCTGGATGTTAGAGGTCCATCGTAGCTCTGAATGATCCCTAAACAAGGACTACAGGAGCTTCCTAGGGAAAACACACTGACTAAATGCTCCTCATTCAATTCCTGTTTTCACCAAACAGAGATAAGAGAAACATCTGCATGAAATTTTGTAGCTACACAGCTGGGCAAGACCTAGAACTAGAGAGACTGCAGTCAGGTGTCTTTAATGCTAGTTGTAAGGTAAACATAAAGTTTTGGGAATGGAAAATAGAATCTCTTCTCCCCCCCGCCGCCGGTCCTTGAAAAAGTGTTTCTGCTTGAAACTGGTCCCTGGTACAAAAAAGGTTGGGGACCACTGGTCTACAGTACACACATTTGGCAAAGTTATTTCTTTTTCCTCTAATATTTAGCAAATATTTTCAAGAAATACTTTATCTCTAGTTTTGTATACATAGGTATAGTAGTTCCTTACATACATTATACCCCCACCTTTTATTGGGTCTGTGTCAAGGGCTGTCCCAGCTTGGGCATTTAGGAAAGAAGAGACCTTGTCAGGTTTCCAAGTGATAATTTCCTTTTCAAAAAGAAGTTTGCAAAGTCCATTTTCCAAAGCAAATTCCTTTTATTTAGGTATACATCAAATTGGCAAAGTCTGTTGTAATTCTGGATCCAACCCAATTCCGGAATTATACCCAATAATATTGAAAATTAGAAAGTTATCTACATTCAGTCCAGTGCCTCTGGTAACTCCAAACTCCACCTTCAGCCATCTGCAGGGACACCGCCTGTTCCCATGGGAAAGTATGTCACCTCCACTATCTATTCCCTCCTCCCACCCATTGAAATGTAGTGAGCCCAAAACCCCACTTACAGGGGAAAAGAAAAGAGAAAAGGATAGCAAATGCTATATTACTACACTAACTAAAATGGTTACACATATGTCAACTTTCAGACTCGAAAGACCTTTGAATCCATTTTCAGGGAAAGGTATACTTTTACTTATACTTTTACTAAAGCCAAGTGGTTACAATGTAAGCTATCAACCATTGTACACATGTGCAATTATAAGTAAACATAGTTAACTTATTGTGATATACTAGATTTTCTCAAGGGGATTGCCAACAAAATTAAGGGAAATTTTATAACAGAAAGATATCAATGTTTGGGATATTATCATAACTATTGGGAAGGCTGAGCACCAAAGAATTGAGGCCTTTGAACTATGGTACTGGAGAAGACTCCTGCAAGTCCCTTGGACTGCAAAACAATCAAACTAGTCAGTCCTAGAGGAGATCTACCCTGACTGCTCTTTAGAAGGCCAGATCCTGAAGATGAAACTCAAATACTTTGGTCACCTAATGAGAAGGAAGGACTTACTGGAGAAAAGCCTAATGCTGGGAGTGATTGAGAGCAAAAGAAGAAGGGGACAGCAGAGAATGAGTGGCTGGATGGAGTCACTGAAGCAGTTGGCGTGAGCTTAAATGGACTCCAGGGGATGGTAGAGGGCAGGAAGGCCTGGAGGCCATGGGGTCGCTATGGGTCAGACATGACTTCGCGACTAACAACAACAACATAACTATTGAGAGGATTTTAATGGTTTTTCTTATGTGTAAGTTTTCAGAAAGATTTAAACTGGATTAAAAATTATGGCTTGGACAAATTAGGATTGTATTTTGTATGCGTGTTTTGGGAGATGGTTGGTTTTGAACAAAGTAAGAGCCAGTTTGATAAAGTCATTACGGCACCAGGCAAGTAAACTATGAGTTCTGGTCCCACCTGGGCATGAAAGATAATTGGGTGATTTTGAGTGAGTCAATCTATATCAGAACAACTCACCTCACCGGGTTGTGTTGGGTGAACAATAGGAGGGAGTAGGAGTATTAGGTAAGTTCGCTGCCTAAATTATTTATAAATATGAGATTAATTTTTTTAAAGACTGAGTTTGAAATAGAATGTTGCACTAATTATGAAGATGTTGTTGCTAAAATGTATAACCTGTTGCTGAAATATGATATAGAAGAACAAGAGTATATAATAAAATAGGATAAAATTTTGGGTTATAATATACAAATGGATCAATGAGAAAAAGAATGGAATGGAATGGAATGGAATGGAATGGAATAGAATAGAATAGAATAGAATAGAATAGAATAGAATAGAATAGAATAGAATAGAATAGAATAGAATAGAATAGAATAGAATAGAATAGAATAGAATAGAATTCTTTATTGGCCAAGCATGATTGGACACACAAGAAATTTGTCTTCGGGGTATAAGCTCTTAGTATACATACAAATGGCAAATATAGTTCATAGATAATAAATCATAGTTACAATGATTAATCATAAAATACAAACAATGTGATAAATCATAAGATACCAATAGGAGACGATGCAGAAAGATGAGAAATGAGATTATGCAGAGGGTAATTGCAATGCAGCCTACACATGGGTAAATATATAAAGGCCTAACACAGTGCTGTGGGAATTAGAGGTTCAGCAGAGTGATGACACGGGGAAAATCTATCTTTGTGTCTAGTTGTTTTGCCATGCAATGCCTATAGAGGCATCCTGAAGGGAGATGTTTATGTCAGGATGTGAGGGGTCTGTAGATGTATTCTCAGCCCTCTTTCTGATACGTGCAGTATACAAATCCTCAATGAAAGGCAGGCTGGGGTGCAATTTTTCTTTTTCTGCAGTCCTAACTATTCATTGATATCTGTGCCTGTTCTATTTAATTGCTGTGCAAAACCAGACAGTTATTGAGGTACAAATGATAGACTCAATAATTCTTCTGTAGAACTGTATCAGCAGATCCTTGGGCAGTTTGAGCTTTCTGAGTTGATGCAAGAAGACCATTCTTTGTTGTGTCTTCTATAGAAGGTTCTAATGTTAGAACTAATTGATTCATGAAATGTATAGTCTGTTAGAGGCAAAAATTACTTGTGTATCAGAATAACTTCCAAAACTATTCAATTATTCATTGATAATTATCACTTCATGACTGGCTACACAAATTATGCTAGTGGGAAAGAACTGATTCCTGAGATGGATGAGAAGAGAAACAACTTCAAAGAAAAAGAAAATCAAGAAAGTCCACTTGCCTCTTGAAAAAGCTCCTTTGGGACACCAGGACTGGATGACTGAGAAATCTCCATAGACATCTCCTGAGGCCATGGTTTGAATGAGCTAGCTGGATTGATAAGGGCCTTAAACTGAATCCTCATAAGGAAAGGTAATACAAATGAAAACTCCTATGATTTCAGGAAAATATTTTTGTGGTTGTAAACAATGAAAGTGATTCTGTAATAAGTAGTTTAAAGAAAAAGAAGGAAAATAGAAATAACTGGTTCATAGCCTTTTTTATCTGTGTATAATATAAATATAAGAATTAAGCAAGTTTTTAATTGAAAAAAGAAAATGTAATTTAACAAATGTAATTTCTTAGATGTTTTAGAATTTAGAAGACCTGATGGACAATTCTCATAACTGTTTATAAAAAATTAAGAAGGCAATAATTTAATAGGGCCAGAAACCATAAAAAGGGAGAAGTAAATTCCTATATGTTAAAAATATTCATTTCTGCCTAAAATCTAAATGAATTAACTTGGTAATGCTGCAGAGAATACCTGGATAAAATAAATATATGAACATATAAAAACAATAAACTCTTGCTTGTGGCTACTATTGCCTGCTTATGTAAGGAGACAATACTGATGAAGCATTCCAATACTAAGCTGCATATCTTTCAAACAAACACAAAATCATTGGAATGGGAGATTTTAAGTACACTGACAGCTGTTGGGATACAACTTTTGCCAAGCATGGACCTTCCAGGAAATTTCTGATATCTTCCTGGCAGTTTTCGCTTTAAAAAAAGGTATTTGTGCATCAGCTATTCTTAATTTGGAATATTCATTTGGGGAAATAAAGCAACAGGAACTGTGAGGAAAATTTACTTGAGTTCTTAATTTTAAGAGAAGCTAGAACTAGGAGTAATCAAACAAGTCCCAGATTTGAATCACAAATCACAAGGAGGAACTAAGTTTATTATTCTTAGAGCAATGCTTTTATTAGGCTTCACAATCCAGAACTGAATTGCATGAGAAGACAAGGGAGATATACAGTGATAGTTTAAATGCGTTAAAAGATACCACACTAAAGTTTTTTTTTTTGTTTATTAGATTTATATCTAATATAAATAATAAATAAATTAGCCTGCCTTCCATTAAATACCTGTACACTGCATTGGTTAGAAAGAGGACTGAGAAAATATCTAAAACTGCTCACATCCTGGACAAAATTTTTTCCCAACTTTTCCCCTTGGGGTGCTGTTACAGAACATTGCATGCCAAAACAACTAAACACAGAGAAAGGTTTTTTTTCATCCTGCCATCACTCTGCTGAACACTTAATTTTCACAGTTCTGTCTTATTTCTAAGTATATTAACCATGTAGTATGACTATATTATTTTTATCTTTCTCATCTGTTCTACTACTTTCTCTATTGGTATCATTATCATTATTATTATCTTCTGTTACTATTATTATTACCTTGTTCTTTTGCATGCATAGTGAGAGCTTTTGCATTGGAGACAAATTCCTTATGCGTCTAATCACACTTGACCAATAAAGTATTCCATTCTATTCCCCATTCCTCACTCCATTCCATTCCATTCTATTAGGATGTATTTGGTGGCTGAGGTGGATTATCAGATCCTTCTGTTCCTAATTCAACAATTTAACCACTTAGCTTTCCTTAAGGCTCTGTATTGTTTCAGAGTACACACAGACAACGGATAGATTAGATTACAGGAAGATAACTTTGACTGAATCTTCATAAGAGAAAGAGCAATCTGACAGTGTAATGAATTTTGCATGAATTTGTCTGTCTGTTGGGGGTATTTTATGGACTCAGTAGCCTTAATGCTCTCTTGTAGCTCCATGATTCAGTGAGGAAGAGGACCATATTAAGATACAAAGATGTAAATCTGGTTTATATTAACTTGTCTAGACACTTCAAATTGGCCATTACGCTTACTTTTCTAAAAAGCTGCTTGACTGCCATCTAGTGGTTTCATGGCCATTATGGTAGGTAGGTGCTACACTGCTGTAACAGTATATTCATAGAATTATACAATCATAGGGCTGGAAGGGACTTGGAAGCCCTCTAATCTAACTCCTTGTTCAAGCAGGGGACCTTATTGTATCTCAGTCAAATGGTTGTCCATTCTTTTCTAAAAGATTTCCACAATGGAGGACCCACAACTCCAGGAGGCAAGTTGTTCCACTAACTATATATATATATCTAAAGCTATTCAACACCACAGACAATACTGCTACCCTTCAAAAAGACCTTGACTATGTATCAGAATGGTCAAACAAATGGCAACTTCAAATCTCAACAAATAAATGCTCTGTCTTACATATTGGCAAAAAATATCAGAAAATAAAATACAGGCTGAATAGTCAAGACCTTGTTGATGATCCAAACTCTGTCAAGGATCTTGGAGTACTCATCTCAAATGACCTAAGTGCTAGAGCCCACTGTAACTACATAGCCAAAAAGGTATTAAGAGTTGTTAACCTAATCCTACGTAGCTTCTTCTCTGGTAATATTACACTACTAACTAGAGGATACAAAACATTTGCTAGACCAATACTCGAATACAGTTCATCAGTCTGGAACCCACATTACGTATCTGATATTAACACAGTTAAGAAAGTCCAGAAATATTTCACAAGAAGAGTTCTCCACTCCTCTACTCGTTGTAGAATACCTTATGCCACCAGACTCGAAATTCTAGACCTAGAAAATCTAGAACTACGCTGCCTTTGGTCCGATCTAAGTAAAGTACCGTATTTGCCGGCGTATAAGATGACTTTTTTGCCCTGAAAAACATGCCTCCAATTGGGGGGGTCGTCTTATACGCCGGGTCATCTTATACGCCGGCAAATAGTAATTGGGAAGCACTGCAGCTGCCCACGGCTGAGGCACTTTTGCGCACCGTGGAAACGAATCCCGTGAAGCCGAAAGGAGCAGCCAGCCTTCTCCCAGCTCCCAAGGAAACGAGGCTCGCACCGCCCAAGCTCCGCTGAGGTATCCGGCTGGGGCTGTCAGGAGTTGTTACCGCTGGCGCGGCTCCGCGCGGCTCCAGTCCCGCATTGCCTCGGGAAGGGAAAGGCAAAACCAGGAGCCGCTGCTGCCATTGCAAGCGCCGCCGCGGCTCTTCCTTTTTGCCTTTCCCTTCCCGAGGCAACGCGGGACTGGAGCTGTGCGAGCTGCGCCAGCGGTAACAACTCCTGACAGCCCCAGCCGGATACCTCAGCGGAGCTCGGGCGGTGCGAGCCTCGCTTCCTTGGGAGCTGGGAGAAGGCTGGCTGCTCCTTTCGGCTTCACGGGATTCGTTTCCACGGTGCGCAAAAGTGCCTCAAAAAAAAAAAAGTGCAAAAGTGGAAGGCGTGCGGAAGAGGGGCGAGTATATAACAAACTATATTTTGAGTGGAAATGTTGAGGGGTCGTCTTATACGCCGGGTCACCTTATACGCCGGCATATACGGTATATAAAATCATACATTGCAATGTCCTACCAGTCAACAAATACTTCAGCTTCAACCATAACAACACAAGAGCAAACAATAGATACAAACTCAAGGTTAATTACACCAAACTTGATTGCAAGAAATACAACTTCAGCAACAGAGTGGTCAATGTCTGGAATACTCTACCTGACTCTGTGGTTTTTTTCCCCAAACCCCAAAAACTTTAACCTTAGACTTTCTACTATTGACCTCACTCCTTTCCTAAGAGGTCTGTAGGGGGCGTGCATAAGCGCACCAACATGCCTACCATCCCTGTCCTATTGTTTCTTTTATTTTATTTATTTTTTTTATATGTATCCATGTATTAATAACTATGTTTTTACTTATACCTATTATCTTGTAAGCAATTGACAAAATAAAAAATAAAAAATAAACTATTGTTCCACTGTTAAGAAATTTGCTTTGCTTCTTATCCTGCCCTCAGGTGTTTTGGAGAATAAAATACATCTCCTCCTCCTTGTGACTCCCCCTCAAGTATTGGAAGATAGCTATCATGTTACTCCTAATCCTTCTCTTTGTTAGGATAGACATATCTAGTTCCCTTAACTGTTCATCTGGACGCCTTATCTTTGTTGCTTTTTTATGCTCTTTCTAGTACTCTACTTAGCATCTTTTTTGTATTGTGGTGACCAGAATTGGAGGCAGCATTCCAAGTGTGGCATCAATAGTACAATGTAGAGCAGTACTATCATTTGTTATGAACTTGATGCTATCCTTCTGTTAATGCAGCTCAGGATTACATTGCCTTTTTTGGCAGCTACAACACACTGCTAGCACATACTTAAGTGATGATCCTCTAGGATACCAAGATTTCTTTTGCATTCACTACTTTTGACCTATTGTATTGTACTGCCTATTGTATAGTTGTGCATGGTTTTGTTTTTTTCTGCCTAAGTACGAGACCCTTCTCTCCACTGAACTATATCTTGTCAATGCTCAAGTCTGTCAAGATTCTTCTCATTGAGGGGCAAGTCCTCTCCCAAGAAATAGATTAGAAAACATGCTGACTGGGTGCTGAGATGTGATTGCAATGGTGGGATTCAGCCAGTTCACACCGTTTCGGCAGAACCAGTACCTAGTTTTTTGCTGAGTTTGGTGAACCAGTCAGATGTGTTCCAGAAAATCTGTGTTTTCTTGAACATGTCTGGTTTTCATTCAACTTCCTTCCAGGCAGCGAAGAAAAAAAGCCTTCCCCAAAAATCCAAGAGAGGAGCGACGGAAACCTTCGATCACATCACTCAGGCAAAAACTGTCTCGAGGAGGGGCCTGCACATAGGGTGGTAGCCCAGGACCAAAGCGCCGGCGGAGCACCAGAGAGTCAGAGACAGTGATGAAGGAGCGGGAATCCTGCCTGCAGCACCCATGCCAGCTGCCCTTTCCTGGCCAAAGCCAGAATGGCACCATGTTTAAATGTCAGTAAATGCTGGCCTTCCCTCTGGCAGGCCTGGGCTGGCCGCTGGACCTAGATGAGCCCATTTCAGCACCTGGCACCCAAATGCCCTCGCTTCCCCCAAACATTTCTTTGCCTACCTAGCTTCCAGCTCCATCACATTTCTTGCTGTTATGTGCAGGGAAACAAGTTTGTGGGACTAAAAAACAAAGTTCAATCAATCAATTCCAACTTCTCACACAAAAAAAGATCTCGTAAAGTTGGAATTGATTTTTTTTAGTCTCACAAACGTATTTCCCTGCACACAATAGTGAGAAACGTGATAGAGCTGGAAATCAGGTAGGCAAAGAAATGCCTGAGGGAAGCGAGGGAATCTGAGAGATGGTTCTATGCTGCAATGGAGAAATGGGAATCAGGGTAGCCGGCACAAGGGAAGGAGGAAACTGCTTTCCCTTTTTCTTCTCCCTGCTCATCCTTTTTCCCTCATGCCGACCACTCCATTTCCCATTTCTCAATTGCAGCACAGCACCCAGGATCCACTTTGATGGGGCTGGGGGGGAGAGGTAATTTAACAACAGTTCACCCAGGGTCAGGTTGACCATCGTAGGAGGTTCATCCTACATGTGTGGCAGTGTGAAAGAGAGTGTGTGTGAGAGAGAGCACGCGTGCATGCGCGCACACACACACACACACACACACACACACATATACACTGCTCAAAAAAATAAAGGGAACACTTAAACAACACAATGTAACTCCAAGTCAATCACACTTCTGAAATCAAACTGTCCACTTAGGTAGCAACATTGATTGACAATCAGTTTCACATGCTGTTGTGCAAATGGAATAGACAACAGGTGGAAAGCATAGGCAGTTAGCAAGACATCCCCAATAAAGGAGTGGTTCTGCAGGTGGTGACCACAGACCACTTCTCAGTTCCTATGCTTTCTGGCTGATGGTTTGGTCACTTTTGAATG